>NC_135237.1:93595325-93909214 GCF_051348905.1 Ranitomeya variabilis
GTGCCCTTAAGGCTATTAAATATATAATTTAACCTTGGGCTGCTCATTTATCTCCATCCACGAATCTCTGTTTAGCTAACATGCTACCGGGGCTGGTTTCTGGCCCAATATTATCCCATTAACAGACTGGGGTTAACGAGGAACTGGTGGCACTAAAACCGGGCTGGCAGCGCTCTGTTTCACCAGTGGTAGTAAAAGTGGCCTCTCGGGATATATGAGGGTTGTGAGCGAGATGTGGTGCCACATTAGTGACTGCGTGGCAACATCCTGTCACTCCCCATGCCTCCCTTGGCCAGTGTGGACAGGGGCATCTGGGAAAAACTGTAGCAAGCTGACCTTATGTGTCCATGGGGGGGTGCGGAACGTCATGTTGGTGAAAGTGGGGATTCCGCATTACGTGATCTGTCTGACATAATGGTGACGTCAGGCGGTGTGTTTTATGGCATCCATAGAGTTCAATTTTGGTCTTATCTGACCAGGCCATATTTTCCCAGCATTTCACATGCTTGTTTAAATGTTGTTGAGCAAACTTTAAATGTGCTTGAACATGCTGTTTGTTCAGCAATGGAGTCTTTAGTGCTGAGTGTGCATACAGGCCATGGAGGTGGAATGCATTATGTATTGTTTTCTTTGACTCAATTGTACCACTTATCCCTAGCTCTCCACAGGTGGTCCTTGGCTCCTGGACAACTCTTCTGATAATTCTTTTCACTTTTTTGTGTGTGAAATCTTGTGGTGAGCACCTGGTCCTGGCTGGTTTATGGTGAAAAGGTGATCTTTCCACTTCTGGATTATGACCCAACAGTGCTCGCTCAAGCCTTCAGTGGTTTAGAAATTCTTCTGTATCCAATGCGATCAGTATGTTTTGCAACAAAAAGGTTGCTAAGGTCTTGAGACTGGTAAAACCAGTGAACTATCATGAGATGTTTCTTGTACTGCATTTTGGTAATGGGACACCTTTTTATCGGACATAAGTTGAATCAGCTGTTACTATTTTTCACTAACTTGCAGGATTGCTTTCTATTTATTGATATATTTCAGCTGGTGTCATGAGGTTCCATGGCTTTTTAGCTGGGTTTAGATGGGTTGTTAATGACATTTCATGTCCATTTCATGTCAATAGCACTGTTAGAAATCTGTTTAGAGAATTGGTCTCGTGTTCAATACTTATTTCACCCACTGAATAAATATCTGAAGTTCTGGTTGCATCGGTCTCTGAATGCACTACTCACGATAGCTGTCAGGACTTCTACAACATAAATAGAGTAGATGCATATGTACACAATGGCTCACAAGTTGGGAATGGTTAGTTTGACTTTACTTGCGTCATGCTTCATTATATTATCTAGTTTTCTCATTTATATTGAGTTGCAATAAATCAAGTTCCTTCTGTCCTTAAGATAAACACCATAAGTGGTACTTATTTGGGGAAGTTATTTAAGTGCTAGACAAGATCATGTGAACACTTGGTGCTGCGTGGAAAACTTCCATGTAGAGATCTAGGTATTTATTTTGGACAAGGATTTGAGCTGCAGACAAATATATACTACTTTTCCATAATCACGAGACCTTATGATCCCAAACTTCTTGTTTTAGGTTAAGGCCATCCTTCCCATTCAATGTCAGTGACTGCTGCCTGATGGAATTTTTACACATTGTTAGAAATTCAAGGCCGCCATGTTTTCAGCTTTTGGATACGTGCAAAAAAAAAAAAAAAAAAAAGCATTCTCTGACAGCAATGTCTTGCGGACCACAAACCCAATATTCAATATTTTTGGTTCTAGGAAGGTAGTTGCCTGATAAATTATAGAGAGATCCTAAAGGTAAGCTTGGAGCTCCAAACGATCAGTTCTGCTTTATAAACTAGAATTTTCACTTTTTGAAGGGTATTGATCAAAAAATCCCCTCTCTTATATTATGGACCACATCCAAAAATCTGTCCTGGACGTGAAGACCTTCAGTAGCACTGTTCACATCAAATCTCTGCTAGGAATGAAGCCCTTGTGATTATTGGTGATTTTCCTGCTGTCATGTGGCCCATAATTAAATGTGCCTTATAAATCTGGTAAATACACAAAAAAAGTTTTAGACTAGGAAAATCTCCTTTACGATAAGAGGAAATTGCTGATAATTGTACAGCTGGAAAATAACGAGTGCATCCGAACAAAATCTTTCCTATAATGCGCATAATTTGCCAGTATGGAAACTGTTATCCAGAGTGTCTTTTTGTGGAACAGCGTCTTAAAGCAGTTTTTCACTAAATACTTCTATCTACAAGATAGATGTTAAAAATATTACCGTAACTGCTGAGGGTACAGTCTCTGGGATCTCCACTGTTCCGGATTACAGGGATCCCCAAAGTCCACAGTGCAACTAGAGCTATGGTGCCATTGTGCGACCATTTCTCTGTTCACATCTTTGGGATTAACAGAACATGTCATTCAATCTCATAGATGTCAGTGGAACAGCACAGAATCAGTTTAAGCTGGAGACTTTGGGGACACTGTTTTGTGGGCCTGTGGCAGCCACAGTGGTAAGAACCCCAGCAATTACACATTTTTCACCTTTATCAATATTGGAGTCCTGGAAATACCTTTTAGTGTTTTAAATGACCAAGCTGCAACCCCTTCTCAATCCTTATAACACTTATACTGTATTATGAGATGCTGATCTCACTTCCTCTGAATGTATATGATTCCTCCGAAGATGGGGGAGAGTGAAACTAGCACTGATTGGCTGCTGGTATTGTGCCACATAATGTCATGCAATCCCTGAGAGAGCGAGTGCCGACACCTTTAGGATAGCATTGTCCTCGGAGGTGAGTAAAGGTGTTATTATTCTTAAGAGGGAAAGATAGGGATTTATAAAGGCCTGACAAAGTAGTGGACAACCCCTCTAACCTATTCCCGACACTGACGCACATGTACATATTATGAATTGTAAGGGATTTCTGCGGCATGACGTACAGGTACGTCATAGTGATCGTGCGGTAACATACCACGCATGGCATGTGTAATGGCCCATGACTCACAGATTTGCCTTGGACTCCAGACCCAAACTGCACCAAGGACCAAGATATTCTGAAAGAGGACAACCTTTAACCTTTTATACCTCTTGGTTACTGGTGCAATAAAAACAATTCCTGAACTGCTGTTTGTGTTAATTCTGCCTCCCAAAAATCAGTAGGCTCGATTCACACTTACTCTGCACTCTATAACGAGCCGTTGTGTCTGGGTTTCCGTCTGCAGAAAAATGTGATTCAGGTAGAGCCATTCACAATGAGGTAGGAGGAGTCATTTTGGACTCTGTATAGCCTCTCTCTTCGTGTTTTTAGGTGTACTTAAATTCGGGGTGTGCTTACTTTGGGATCCAAATGGCCTCCATTCTGTCAGGGTACCATCTGTTTAACTCCCTTAGTAAGGTAAACGGTTCTGTTGGGGGTTTCATCGAAAACCATGAAAAAAGTGCTCCGTGGAGAAAAGTGAATATATAATGTTAAAAGCAATAAAAAATGTTTTATATTCCAAAATGGTATTAATAAAAACTTCAATTCATCTCGCAAAAAAAGTCCCCTTTCAGGTCTGTACATCTATCAACAGAAAAATGGGGTTGCCAAATTATTGGTAGCTCGAAGGCTCAAGAAACCTAAAGCCGCACTTGGTGACTTCGTACACAGCATTGTTGTGGTGGTTAAATCCAACTTGACAATTCATGGGATGTCTCCACAAGCGCAACCTGGTGCTAAAGTGGCATATCTGCAGTGTCCACTGCTTGCTTGTTTCTGGAAACCGCCTGGGGGGGCGAAATAGTCACAACGCCTGTAAGTGAATTCACAGATGGGTGTAACTTCCAAAATATTGTCACTTTTAGGGGTTTTCTGTAGTGATGAGGAAACCTGCTTGGGTGCTAACCAAGTGTCTTCGGCATGCTTGAAAAATATGTTTGAAAAATATGTTTGAGTCTCCGTGGCTGCGTGTCTTTCTGCTGTTCGACAGCCATAACACATGCAGGGCAACCCCCTAAATGCAGCCATGGGGACTCAAACATTTTTCCATTTCGAATGTGCTCTGACAAGACCTTTTCCAAGCATGTTTGTGCATCGCTAGTTTTCTACTATTCTGGCACCTCAGTGACTTAGTAAATGGCACCCACAAACTATTCCAATAGTATCTGCTCTCAAAACGTTTTAGATTTTTTTTTTTTTCTTCCCTTCCTTTCCCATTTTATGACCACATAACTGGTATTGCTAGTTGCAGAGAAATTGCTTAACAGATTGCGGGGTCTATTTTTCTCCTGCTACCCCTTATGAAAATGAGAAATTTGGGGCTAAAACAACATTTTGGTGAAAGAAAAAATGTTTTTTTTTTATTTATTTTGCAATTATTCCTATGAAACGCCTGAAAGCTGAGTGCGCTTTCTAATACTTTGTGGGTTGCAGTTTTTAAAATATTACTTTTGAAGTCTTTTCAGTATATAGGTCCCTCAGAGATGCTTCATAAGTGAGGAGCTTTCCTAAAAAAAAAAATATATTTTTTTTTGTTAAATTTAATTGAAAAAATTATTGCTGTCTAGGTTTTAAAAGGAGCTGGACGTTTGCTTCATGCTGTACGAATCGGAGCCTGGTTGTGCTGTGCACACATATGGAGAGACCGGTCAATAACTGGAGCTATGCCGGGAGGAGCTGGCTGGGGGCTGCATAGGACTAGTCAGTAGTGATGAGCGAATTTACTCGTTACTCGAGATTTCTTGAGCATGCTCGGGTGTCCTCTGAGTATTTTTTAGTGCTCGGAGATTTAGTTTTCATTGCTGCAGCTGAATGATTTACATCTGTTAGCCAGCATAAGTACATGTGGGGGTTGCCTGGTTGCTAGGGAATCCCCACATGTAATCAAGCTGGCTAACAGATGTAAATCATTCAGCTGAGGTGAGGAAAACTAAATCTCCGAGCACTAAAAAATACTCTGAGATCACCCAAGCGTGCTCGGGAAATCTCGAGTAACGAGTATATTCGCTCATCACTACTAGTCAGGTCTCTTCCTATACTCCCCAGACGGCTTTTTAAACTGTTCTCTGAAGCTCTGTAGTGTTTCAAAGAAAGACTTAAAGACGTACCTGGTTGAAATTGCGCAGCCAGGCTTTGATTTGTTACCCGTGGACAGATTGTCACTAGTGATGAGCGAGTGTATTCGTTGCTCGGGTGACCTCCGAGTATTTCTTAGTGTTCGGAGATTTTCATCGCCCTCAGCTGAATGATTTACAGCTAGTAGCCAGGCTGAGTACATGTGGGGGTTGCCTGGTTGCTAGGGACTCCGCACATGCAATCAAGCTGGCTAGCAGCTGTAAATCATTCAGCTGCCGCAATGAAAACTTAATCTCCGAACACTAACAAATACTCGGAGATCACCTGAGCGTGCTCGGGAAAACCTGAGCAACGAGTATACTCGCTCATCACTAATTGTCACGTCTAAAATGAAAATCCTGCAGTCACTCTGTGTGACTGTAGACTTGTGATCTCCCCCTCAGTGCAAGCACTGTGTGCTGCAAGCATTCACTAGTTTGAGCCTGGAATGGTAGATATATACGATATGCATACTTCTGGGCAGAAGCCTTCTGGCGGTTGCTGCCTCACTCAATACATGTGTGTGGAGTGACGCCGCGCCCACCAGATGGCTTTTACCCTGGAGTATGTGCAATGCAAACGTACCTGCCGGTCCCAACTCAAAGACCGGCGAATCCTCGCAACGCACAGTGTGTTCACTTGGGGATTCAAAATTCTGACTTTAAGCCTTCTAACATGCTCCAGCAGTCAGGGATGGCCTCATTCCACCTTCCCCCAAGCCTGTGGAAGAATGCGTGAATGAGAAGTTGAGACCTATAAAAAGGAGGATCTGCCTGTGTTTGGAGAGTTTCTACAATAGCCATGGCTCCAGCTAAAGAAATACAGAGCTGCTTCATTGACCATCACTGAACCCTCAAAGATGTTTAGAGAATCCAGGTTGGGACAATCAGGTCCCCTGGCCTCCTACATCAATGGACTGTCAGCTTCCTAGGCTTGTCATTACCTCCTCTCAGTGGGTGCCCAACTAAAGTGGGGTACCACTGCTTGGGGTAGTCGGCCCTGGAAGCCCCAAAGTTGCAGCTGCTCTGATCCCGGCGGGCCAGCGGAAGGGTGAGACTCTGTAATGTGCACCATTTGGGTATTTGCTGGGACTGTTCTATGTTATTGATTGTTGGTTCAATAAAGTATTGCCACACTGTTTTACCCTCACCCTGTGTGGTCTGAGCAGTATTATGCCCACCATAAAAGGAGAGCGGGCATTCAGTGAGACGAACTCTGGTACATGCGGTCTCGAGCCACCTGACGAGAGCACTTGCTGACCCAATCGTGTCTTCACAGTAGACATTTAGGAAGGTATTGTTTGTCAAAGGTTGAAGAATTGCTAATTTTTCAAAATGTTCTTAACATTTCAGATTTTTTTCATAAATTAATGCAAAACATATTGAAATAAATTCACCACTATCGTAAAGTATGGGTCATGAAAACACAACCCCAGGATACATAGATGCAGTCAGCTAAAGTCACACTTGTCATGTTAGAGCAATCTCGACAAAGTCAGAAAGTAAAACTGACTGCAGTGGGAAGGGGTTAATGTAAATTGCTCCAAAAGTCAAATTATCCACCTGCACCACGAAGTTCTTAAAGGGAACCTGTCACCCCGTTTTTTCGGTATGAGATAAAAATACTGTTAAATAGGGCCTGAGCTGTGCATTACAATAGTGTAGTTTGTGGACCCCGATTCCCCACCTATGCTGCCGAAATACGTTACCAAAGTAGTCGTTTTCGCCTGTCAATCAGGCTGGTCAGGTCAGATGGGCGTGGTGTCTTCCCCCAGATCTTGCATAGTTTTCCGTTGGTGGCGTAGTGGTGTGCGCATCTCCAAGGTCCCGAATCCTGCACAGGGGTGTGAAAATAGCAGCGATGTCCGTTATTCCATTGGTGGTCGGTGGGCGCGGCCATCTTGCTTTGGCCGCGCGTGCGCAGAAGCGGCACTCTGCTGGCCGCGGCTTCAGGAAAATGGCCGCGGGCATCCGCGCGTGCGCAGATGGCTATCGCGGCGGCCATTTTCCTGAAGCCACGGCCAGCAGAGCGCCGCGGCCAGCAGAGTGCCGCTTCTGCGCACGCGCGGCCAAAGCAAGATGGCCGCGCCCACCGACCACCAATGGAATAACGGACATCGCTGCTATTTTCACACCCCTGTGCAGGATTCGGGACCTTGGACATGCGCACACCACTACGCCACCAACGGAAAACTACGCAAGATCTGGGGGAAGACACCACGCCCATCTGACCTGACCAGCCTGATTGACAGGCGAAAACGACTACTTTGGTAACGTATTTCGGCAGCATAGGTGGGGAATCGGGGTCCACAAACTACACTATTGTAATGCACAGCTCAGGCCCTATTTAACAGTATTTTTATCTCATACCGAAAAAACGGGGTGACAGGTTCCCTTTAACACAACACAATGGTTATGTGTAAGAAAGTACTGTGCTGTCACACATGGCAAAGCTTGAAGGGCTGTATTATGTGTTTGTGGTCTATGTATTCCACGGAAGTTGCTGCAGTCCTTTGATCTCGGTAGGTTACTTCTTTATGAAGCATTGTGCTTTGCTATAGAAGAAGGATTTCTATTTCTGGAATAAAAGTCAAGATTCCTGCTAAACACGCAATTTCACCATACCAGAGAAGTGGTTTAGGCTAGTGGTACAGGAAAATGCTCCACGGTTTATTAGTCATATGTATTAATCCTTCTTGGTCCATGCTGAAGAAGTACCGTAAGCTAATGTAGTCAGTGATTGTCATGGAGTCTTATAAAAGTTTATATAGTATTTTTGACACACTTTAGCTTTGATTAAGTAAAGTTTTAATGCCAGAAAACTGGTGTAAAATCTTATACACAACGTGAAGCTGCGCAAAAGTATTGCAACTTTTCATGTAATAGTCGCCCAGCGATGACAAAGTAAATGGAGCTGGGGCCTGGCGACCTCTTCACCCCTCGACCCCTAACTCCCAACTCTTCAAATTCACAGCGAGTGGTAGCGTTTCTAACACCACAAATTTTGCTCCAGTCACTGAACGGAGTAAGATTTTTGAAAATGTGCACGCCACTTTGCGCCACACCTGATTTCTTAAGAGGTGTGTGCCTCATAATCGGGCTTCGTGCACCCCATCCCACCCCGCCATCGAGACCTACATTTCTTGTCTTGCCTTTGTCTTTGAACAAGTTGTCCAGTTTAGAAAACTCCTTTCCATATAACTTAGCACAGTAAGAATTCTGGAAAATTTCCGCACAGTCTACGGCAGGTTCTTGTGATGTGCTTTTTGTAAAAAAAAAATCCTTTGAGGGTATGTGCACACGTTGCGACTTTGCCTGCGGATCCGCAGCAGTTTTCCATCAGGTTTACAGTACCATGTAAACCTATGTATAACCAAATACGCAGTGCCCATGCTGCTGAAAATACCGCGCGGAAGCGCTGCAGTTTATTTTCCGCAGCATGTCAATTCTTTGTGCGGATTCCGCAGCGGTTTACACCTGCTCCTCAATAGGAATCCGTAGGTGGAATCTGCACAAAAAATGCAGGAAATCCAAAGGTAATCTGCAGGTAAAACGCAGTGCATTTTACCTGCGGATTTTTCAAAAACTGAGCGGAAAAATCCGCACAGAAATCCACAACGTGGGCACATAGCCTCAAGGGGCTCTGTCGTCTCAGAATGACTGTTCAAACTAAGTTCTGCCACTTGGCGCTTCATGGCGGGGCCAAACATTTATATACCCTTCCCACCTGCTTCTTTTCCCGCTATCTCCACCCCTCCGCCCCCCTCTTCTTTGATTGACAGCTCTGGCTTCAGAGAGCCAGAGAAAGGAGGAGATGGGTGGAAACAAGCAGTTAGGAAGGTGTATTTGAATAATTGTCCACGCCATGATGCACTGAGCGCCTGTAGTTGGTTTGAACAGTCATTCTGTGCTGACAGTCCCTTTTAACAAGTAGGGATTGCGCAAAGCCGAGAACCCTTTTAATTTAAAGCCTATGTATCCTCCTCTTAGCGCCACCATTAAAATGAGTCTCAGCCCAAAATAACTGTTCATATTATGCACAGGCCCTTAGATTTATGTCTGCCTTTCTCTGGTTTCTATAAAGTCAGAGCTGTCAATCAAGGAGGAGGATGGTGCAGGCAGAAAGGAGCACTAAACTCCTCAGCTGTGCCAAGAGTCCACACAGCGCCTATGCTTGGTTTGAACAGTCATTTAGTGCTGACACTCCTTTTAACTGTTTCATAGGAGTGCTCACCTGGATGACAACCTGTGCATGTGCTGTAATGGCAGAAAAAGATGACTCACTCTGTACATATTCAAATCCAGAGCCAGGCATTAAATGCCTCTCAACTTCTTTATGAAAAAATTTCATCTAGAAACTACTTAAGTTCATATTCAAAAAGCACTAGGGAGTCATAAAGTCAATAAAAATATTCCTCAGTAGTATTGTACCCAATTAAAATGACCACTTAGACATCACGAGTCAGACGACATATCGCACATAAAAGGTAGCAGACATCCAAGCACCAACATCATGTGGGACACTGGTCTCAATACCTCATTGTATAGCCAAACATATGAATAGGAATGGCTAACCTTACCCAAAATCTCAAGGGTTTCCCTGAAGAAGCATGAGAGAGAGTGGCGGATAAAAGCCTAACGTGTGTTGGTGTAATAGGGGAGAGGGAGTGGACGGTGAGCGCAGCACATTTTGGCTTGGGCTAGCCATTCCTGCAGTTTTATATGTTGATTTTAATGCCTATGGTTTTGGTTTTTTTAGATGGATACTAGTGTCCCATATGTAGTTGGTGCTTGTGTATTTGCTACCTCTCATGTCTGACATTTCTGATTCATGATTTACTGGCTATTTTAATCATGTACAATAAAACTGAGGAATATTTTTTTTAATTGACTTTGACTCCTTTGTACTTTTTGACTATGCGCTGTAATGGTGACTGTATTACCAAATATTGCCACATAGTAAAAACTGAATCAAACTTTTGGACTCTTGATGGAAGGCAACTGAAGATTCTAGCTCACGGTTGTTCATTTCTAAATGTACACCAATCGGTCATAAGAATAAAGCCACCTGCGAGTATTGTGGAGGTCCCCTTGTACCATCCAAACAGCTCTGACCCATCCAAACACAGACTTGATAAGACACAGACTTGGGTGCCAGGATCTCCTGTGCTACTTGGCACCCAGATAAGTCATGTGAATTAGAAATCAGGACCTCAGTGGATCTGGTTGTATCTGTCAAGGGAATAAATGCTAGGGCTCATAGGTTGCCCAGGAGGACATTACCAAAGCCAATGGCTTGCATTACTTCTCATGGCGCATTCCTGTGCCATCCCATCCTCAGGTACTGACAAGCGCTCTCAACCGTACACCTCATATATAAAAAAAAAATACTTGTAGGCCTGGTCTGACAAGTCCTATTTCTCTATAGCCTGATCTGATGCCTAAGTGTCCATTGTAGGCACTTTCAGTGGTGGGCAAAAGTCTGTACGAGTGATCGGACAGTCCCTTGTCTCCGTAGCTCCATAAACTGTATTGTGTTCCGATGGCTTTCTATCACAGCCAACAGTTGTCCTATAGTAGCTCTTCTGTAAGATTGGACCTGACGAGCTAGCCTTCGCTCCCCACACATCAGCGAGCCTTGTGCGGCCATGACTGTCACTAGTTCACCAGTTTTCTTTACTTGGACAACTTGTGAACACTTTTTTCCCTATAACCTTGCACTGCAGGAAAGTTGAGCACTTTCTGGCAGATTTTCCAAAAGTTCCCAGCTGATTCCTGTGATCTGCTTTTTGTCAGACCTCGTAATTGCCCAAAGAAGAGAACCTGTTTATTATAAATCTCCAACATGTCTAGAACTATCTTGGAGTCCATCAGCACAAAATTACTGTTTAAACCAACCACACACCCTATGTGCACTTTTGGCATGGTACTCTCTGCAGTAGGTACCTAGTAACGGCTGTATGATGGGAAAACACCGCATACGGCCAATCATTATTTGAGATGCTCCGCCTCAGAGGTCTTGTCAAAATTCAAATGCTTACCAATGTTTTCTGATTCCAACACCTCATCATAAACAGTGGCATGTAAAAGTTTCGGCACCACTGGTCAAAATTACTGTTATTTGTGAACACATAAGCAAGTTGAAGATGAAATGATTTCTGAAAGGGCTAAAGTTAGATTACTCATTTCCTTTGTATTTTAGGCAAAAAGATATATTTTGTAAGGTTTTACACTTTATATCGTCCCATTTTCCTATTTATATTTAAAGGTTTGTGCACCCTGCATGGTTAGTACTTGGTAGCACCCCCTTTTTGCAAGTATCAGAGCTTGTAAACACTTTTTGTAGCCAGGCAAGAGTCTTGTCAATTCTTTTTTGAGGGATTGTCATCCATTCTTCCTTGAATAATTCTTCCAATTCTGTGAGATTCCTGGGACGTCTTACATACACTGCTATTTGAGGTCTAGCCACAGATTTTCAATGATCAGATCAGGGGACTGTGAGGGCCATTGTAAAACATTCAGCTTGTGCCTTTTGAGGTAGTCTGTTGTGGATTTTGACATGTTTAGGAGCATTATCAATATGTAGAAGCCATCCTCTTTCTAACTTCAGGTTTTTTACAGATGATGCTATGTTCGCTTCAAGAATTTGTTGAAATTTCATTGAATCCATTCTTCCCTCTACCCGTTAAATGTTCTCTGTGCCCGTGGCTGCAACACAACCCCAAAGCAGTATTGATCAATCCTCATGCTTAGTGGTTGGCAGGATGTTTTGTTTTTTCCTGAAATTGTGCTGCTTTTTCTCCACACATACCTTTTGATCATTGTGGCCAAAGAGTTCTATTATAACCTCATCGGTCCACAGGACTTGTTTCCAAAGTGCATCAGGCTTATTTAGTTGTTATTTTGCATATTTCTGACACTGAATTTTATGACGAGGACACAAAGGTTTTCTTCTGATCACTCTTCCATGAATGCTATATTTGTGCAGGTCTGCACAGTAGAACGATGTACCACAACTCTAGTGTCTGCTAAATCTTTCTGAAAGTCTTTTTCCTTTTTGCGAGGGTTCTTATTTGTCGCTCTAGCAATCCTACCAGCAGCTCGCTGAAATTTTGCTTAGTTTTCCAGACCTTATCTTGACCTCCACTGTTCCTGTTACCTGCCATTTCTTAATTACATTTCGAACTGCAGAAAGGGGAACTTGAAAACTCTTTGATATCTTCTTAAGCCTTCTCTTGCTTTCTGGGCCTCCACCATTTTCAGAGTGCTAGGCAGCTGCTTAGAAGAACCTATGGCTGCTGTTTTTTGGCACAAGGTTAGAGGAATCTGGGAAATTTGCATCAAATTGCCTTTCCTAACAATGATGGTGAACAAGCCATAACTCTAACAGGCTAATTAAGGTCTGTCACCTTGGTCAAAGTTATCTGAGCACACATCTCCAAGGGTGCCCAAACTTTTGCATACACCCATTTTCCTTTTTTTAATATTTAAAATGTAAAAAAACCCCTCCAATATATTTTTCCTAAAATACAAAGGAAATGTAATCTTTAACTTTAGGCCTTTTAGAGATTATATAATCTTCAACTTAACGGTTCACAATAATAGTAATTTTGACCGGCGGGTGTCTAAACTTTTGCATGCCACTGTAGGCTTTTTAATTTGACATATTCAGACTTTATTATAGGTATTGTATCCATACAGAGGTTTATATAGACATGTATATGTTGGCAACCATCAAGACGCACTAGTGGTCTCTATACATGAAGATCACAGCCCATATATTGTGGCCCTTATGCCTTGCAGATTAGTCTGGAATTTCCCATTACCTGTAATTGTAGTTCTTGATTTTTTTTTTTTGTCTTTGTTACGCCCATGGGGATTTCAGTGTCCAAAAAAATGTAGTTCTCGTATTTCCGTGTGCATAAGGAAGTGAAAGTTTGTAATGATTTGATATTCAACAAATGAAGTGAAGCAATTGCCTTTCTGAATTATTACAGACACATGTTCCAGATTGGGTTATGTATCTTAACACATCTTACATTATAAAGACTTGTTTTTGCAGAATTTGCATCATGCAGTTCATCTAGGGGCTCATTAAGATCATAATTGTGCCAGCACAGCAGCAGGAACGTCAGGAACTATGTGGCACCACCAGTTTTGCGTTTCTGTTTTATATAAACGTTGGTCTTCTAGCCTGCAGGTAGCCTAAGTGACTGCAGACTTGTGTTTCTTCGCATCTCGCACATGGTACGCTGAGGATTCTCTGGTGCAGGAGTGGTTGGTCAAATGACTGCAGGAATGTGATTTGTGTTCTTCCGGCCACATTCTGACTAGACTGTGTCCATCCTCGCTTAATACACTTGAATTGAGCAAGGCTGTGCCCATTTGTTCAGCACATGACGCATGTATGCCAATCGCATACTTTCGGCACCGCTATCGGAGAATCCTTACAGCGCACTGTATGCGCGATGTGAAAATTCACAGGTCTGCAGTCATAGTGACTGCATACTTGTTGCCTAAGGCCTAACATCCCCTTTAATGCTTTGCTGTAACCAGTTCAAGGCAGAGCCTTATTTCTTGTTCATAGCCCAGCACATTTTTGCTTTTCCCTTACATGCTGGTTTAAAAGCTCTACAGCTTTTACGTCAGTTCAGTTATTCAGATCATTTATTCCATCCTGTTTTTCATGATACAGGAAGCCTAATTCGTAGGTCTTTTTTATCTTGGTGTTTTTTGTTTTGGTTTTTTTTGTGTGTAATGCTGGAACAAAATGGTAAAGAAAAAAAGTTTTCCTGATTTACTTTTGTTTTTTTTTTTAATTTTTTTTTTAAGATTTCAAAGTGCCACTAAACTGTTCTAACTATGTGATGCACTTTTTTAGCAAGAAAATAAACTTGCAAATAAGCGCCTAATAGTCTGTTGCCTGTTTCCTTAGGCTTCATTTAGCTATCCTTGTTGTACGTACGTGTTGTATCCGAAAAAAAAAAAGTAAAATGTACAATTTAGTCTATCATGCTGATCACATGCCTATACTGTTAACGGACCATGTATCCGTGCAGTGCGCATCGATCCTTGTCTGTTTCCCATCGGCACAGATTAAAAGGGCCAATACGTACAGCACATGGATGGCGTCCGTGTTTAACATTGCAAAGTATAGGAGAAGCATTGTCATTTATTTATTTTATCCATCCATGAAAATCACTGATTACACACTGATAGTGAAAACGGACGCACGGAAGACACTGGTACCATATTTTCCATGTACCCGTTAAAACACGGACTTGTGATTAAGGAAAGCTTTTATGTAGCTAGGAGAACGGTGCTGCAGATAAATGTGATCAGGGCATGATAAAAAGCTGACCGAAACCTGCACAGTAGTGCTGAGTGAGCGTGCTCGTGTCCTAGTAGAGTATCTTCGGCGTGCTTGTCGCCGTGGCTGTTCAGCAGCCACAACACATGCAGGGATTGCCTGTTTGTTACAGTCCCCACATGTGTTGCGACTGTTTAACAGCTGTGAGACATGCAGCCGCAGCGACTCGAGCATAGTATTCGAGTACAAAGAAGATGCTCTATTATGACACGAGCATGATCCGATAACACCTTTTCCGAGCACGCTCGGTCATCACTACTGTACAACCTCCCCATGCTGCAGGTACCGGAACAGCTTCCCAAAATCAAATGTCCTAATTACGGTATATGCAGAACCTTTCACGGCATCAGCCATGTGATCAGTCACTTGCCTGAGGAAACCTGCAAGTGTGGGGAATAAGACTTTACGAGAAGAGAATGTCCAGCTTCACCGAATCTGTAAAAAAAAGTTTTCTTTATTCACAAACTTAAACATGGAGGATACAAACTTCAGCACAAACCATATGGGTAAGAATCTCGACGCGTTTCTGGAGACTAAGCTCCCTTAATCATGACATTGTCATGATCACGTAAAAAGATGAGAATATACAAGCCCAAGCTCGGATGTATACATTCGTTAAGTTGTTTGCAGGTTGAATAACAATTGAAAGCACAATTGTAAGGATGCTTTCAGATTGCTTTGACTCACCGGTTTATTGAGCTTGTGTCCGAACCCCCTTCCCCCACAACACTGGATTCGGACTTATGTGCCGATGGGGCCATAGACTATAATGGTGCTGGCAGAGTGAATGTGCACTCTGTGCATCATTTTTTAATGTATGTGCCTACTAGATCTAAAGATCTTTTGTCCAATTATCAGCTAAAAAATTAAACTCTGCCAACTTAAAGGGAACCTGTCACCAGGCTTGGCCGATAAGAGATATGGCCATCACCTTTCAGGGCTGATATACAGCATTTTATAATCCTGTGTGCCTGCCCCCAACCCGACCTGTAAGAGAAGATTGATAACTTATTATACTTACCTGCGAAGTGGTCCGATCCGATGGGTGTCGCTGGGCTTGGTCTGGCGCCTCCCATCTTCTTACGATCCCCGTCCTCCTGCTTGCTTCGTGTGAATGAGATGTCTCCTCTGCACAGTGCTCCTTCGGCTCTTTGACCTTTCCCAGCGCCTGCGCACTGCAGTACTTTACTCTGCCCTCAACAGGTCAAAGTACACCTGCGCAGGAGCGCGGTGCTGAGGAGATGCGTCATCCACACAAAGCAAGCAGGAGGGCGTCCTCACAAGAAGAAGGGAGGCGCCGGACCAAGGAGTGCGACACCTGTTGGACCGGACCGCCCACAAGTGAGTATTGTAAGTTATTTTTCTTCTCTTGCTGGTCGGGTTGGGGGCAGATATACAACATTATAGCATGCTGGTTATAAGCCTTGAAAGGTGATGGCAGTATCTCTTATCAGCCAAATCTGGTGACAGGTTCCCTTTAATCTCAGACGATAGTCTGTGATTGGTCAGAGAGAGAGTTTTAGCTGATCATTTTCATCAACTGCTTCTAGGTTCCTTAAAGAGGTTTCCTAACAAACTAAAGCTCATCAATAGATCTTGGGATAATAATAATCTCCACAATTGGATGTGTGTAAATAAAGTATCCCTGTGCTGAGATAATCTTATAAATGTGCCCCTGCTGTGTACTGTGTAATGGTCGTGTCTGACCGTACAGGGACATGGTCTGATCATAACACAGCTCCTGGGCAGTGTGTGTGGGGGAAGTATACAGACATTACAGCATGGGATTGCAAATGATCCTTTCTGTGAAGTAAAACATTGTTCAAAAGCAGCCAGGAAATGTTTTACCTCACAAAAAGAATCATCTGTGCTGTCCTGTCAGTATACTCTTTTGCTTCCTCCCCTGCCAAGGAGATGTGGTATGACCAGACCATGTTCCTGCATGGTCAGACACAGCCATTACACAGTACACAGCAGGGGCACATTTATAAGATTATCTCCGCACAGGGACATTTTTATTATTCCAAGATTTGATTACTGTAATTCTCAGATTATAAGACGCATACCCATCCCTCCCCAATTTTGGTGGAAAATGGTGGGTAGTCTTAATAATGCAGATATACCTTACCAGTACCGTTGCTGCAGGCTTGGATGAGGGGGTGTCCGGCGGTACTGCGGGGGCTCTGCTGACATTTTGTGAAAGGCCAGAGCGCTGAGATCTCATCTCCCTAGATCTTGGTGCCGAGATCTCCAGCTGCACCACCGGACACCCCCACAGCACTGCACATCCGAACACCCCCTGCGGCCTGCATCATCCCTCGGCTAGCGGCGACCCTCGGACCACGCTTCACCGCAGTCACCACCCCCGGTAAGCAATAAGGTGCATGAACCAATAAGAAACACCACCATTTTATAAAAAAAAAGTGTGTTTTTTTTTCTATTTTTCTCCTCAAAATTTGGGGTGCGTCTTTTAATCCGGAGCGTCTTATAATCTACAAAATACGGTAATTAAACGCACTTTTGTTCGTGAGGAAAACCCCTTTAAAAGATTGATTTCTATTGATCTAGTGATTAAACATGTTGGGATTTTCCCACCGTAGGGGAAGTGCCTGGCAGCGGCTCGGCTTCCCTGTTGAATACATCTTACCCTCTTGACTAAGCGCAGGGCATAATTGTGTTTTTGGGAGGGCAGGAGATCTTTCAGCTGAACGGGCATTTTGCTTTGTGTGAGTCTTTAGTCACAGAGACCATATAATGTGTGTGTAGTGTTGTGGCTTTCTGTGTAGCGGGCTCTGTTAATACTATTGCTACAGAGGCTCGTGCTATTTCAGTAATACCGGTAATTACAGGAAATAATACATATGTGTAAATCCTGAAGATCCCTTGTAAGGCTATAAAAACACATGAATGCTGCTCTTTATTAATTGAAATGAAACTGGGAGCATCTGTTTTCATTCTTAGAAAATCAACAAGCTTATTTTACTGTCCGTGACACTTCTTAGAAACGTCATGGCGTTTTCTCCAATCTTCCACCCCCCAGGATCATGCTATTTAATGCAAAAGTCACTTGTCCTAAGCCGAAGGGGTGAGCAAACCTAGCAAATGTAAAGCCTTCAATCTACTGGATCAGATGGATAACAGTTAGAATCCCATGTTCTCACACCTGGTGCCAGTAATGCCCGATTCTCACAGAACTGGATTACACCCAGGGCACTGGCAGCCCGTGCACGTGGAGATGTATTGGGGGCCACTACGTTTTTGGAGGTTGTTTTTCTGTCTATATGTACGAATAGTCACCATTATAGGCCAAAGAGAGTCAGATTGGCTGCAGGAGTCATAGAATTGTCCAGTTTGGGTTTTGCAGTATTTTCTGTAAAGTTTAAAGGGACAGTGTGGTATTTTTCCTGTTAACCGTGTTGACAATTGTGGCTGCCAGATGTGAACAGAACCAACACATGGACCAAGTATACGTGTGAGGGGAAAAAAACAACTATTCTCTTCGATATTTCGGATGAGATTTGCCTATACAAGTATATGGGTGTGGAAAATAAATCCGATCCCATACAGATCATAGATATCACATCTACATTTTTATGGGCACATTGTCAGTAGAGATGAGCGAATATCTTCGGCTCCCTCCTTATTTGGCAAGCTATAGCGCTTACCGAAGAAGCTGCATCGGGAACCCGGATGCCTGGAGCGCTCCGATAATCAGCTGTCCGGCGCCGCAGCTGCATGTGTCCCGGCTGTGTGACCGGCACAACACACAGGCTCTCCATACATGTGTTGTGACTGACACATGCAGCTGCGTCTCGGAACAACTGATCAGCCCGAGCGCTCCATGTATCCGGGTTCCCGATGCAGCTTATTCACTAAGCGCTATAGCTTGCCGAATAAGGACGGAGCCGATGATGATCGCTCATCTCTAATTGTCATTATTAACATAAGAAACTATTTTATCATGTTAAACTGTTGATTTATTAAAAAACGGCATTCATAGATGGCATACAGTTGAAAATTGGATGATTTTTCACTCGTTCATCTGAACCCAGCCTAATAGAGATGAGCAAAAAGATTTCCTAGTCCGGTCTCCAGATCTGTCGTCCGTAGCGGCTGTCCCAGGGCAGTGTCTGGCCCCCGGATCCTGGGCGCTTCTCCTTGTCGCTCATGCCTTTGTCATGTAGTACCTTGTGCCTCTTGTCTAGTAAGCCACGAGATGCTCAGGATACCGGCTAGGAGACTGCCAGCTCAGAAATGAGCACTGCCCTAGTCCAGATGCCACACCAGGGTGGTTTGAATATTTTTGCACGTCTCTAGGACATAACTTCTTCTTTTAGGGGCAGAGTCGGACAGCTGTATAAATCGGGACACTGTGCACAGACTCTCCTGACCCGAGCGTGATCGTTTCATGGATTCCTGTGCAGCTGTCCTGCTCAGGTCGGGAGAGTTGCCAGCCAGCCTGCAATGTGTTCCGATCTTCGATCGATTTATACGGCCGTCTGACTTCGTCGAAAAAGAATGGATCCATTAGTTAAACTGTCTATGCCTATAGCAACCAGTCACAGTCTAACTTTATTTCTTGAGTTGTTTGGAAATTAATCAGTCACCAGGCTTTTGCTATCGTTTCTGAGAGCAGCATAATGTTGGGGTAGAGACCCTGATTTCTGCTGTGTATTACTAACAGGGCTGCTTGCTTCAGGTTTTAGAAAATTACTGTTTTCTCTGCTGCAGATATAGGACTTCTCTGACAGCTGAGCACTGCATAACCCCGCCTACACCACAGATTGGCAGCTTTCTGCCTATGCACAGTGTACACACACAAAGCTGCCAATCAGTAGTGGGGGCATGGTTGGACTACCTGGCAGCAGGTTTACTAGTTGTCTAGAGACAATAACCTACTGATTCAACAGGTTTGTTTTTTTTATGCTACACTAAACAGCCCAGTAAGTGACACACCACTGAAATCAGGGTCTCTACATCATGTTGCTCTCAGATTAGGCAGCAGAAACTTGGTGACAGATAGAAATGAAAACTCTGAGTAGCTAGGACTATTTTCCTTTTAAACATGTTTCATAAATTGGCATATTTTTTTTCTGCGGGGATACGACATCATTGGTTCAGTTATCCTTGTACTGTGATATCACTGCGCACATGGCCGGCCGTCACAGTATTGGAGCGGTGTGGGATTTTATACATTGGATATATATTTTACTGTGACATCATTGTGGTGGTTGTTACGATTTTATGTAATCACTTTGTGCAATCTTTCAGTTTAAGGATACAGTGACCAGTACTTCTCTGCTGTAACTCCCCTTTTTCACAAGACCATGTGCTGTTACAGATTTTATAACCCAACTACAAATATTCCCTTACTATGACATCACTGCATTTCTAAGGTCTTAAATGATGAAGGTCCTTTCAGCAAACTGCATAAATCATTAGTACAGGCGAATATTAGAATCGTTGTCATATATCTTATCATGGGCGTACCCAGGATCAAAAATAGGGGGGGCAAGCCATGGTCATGCTTTTTACTTGCCTCGCTCGCCGGGTTCCCACGGTGATCGCTCCTCATCCCGGCACCATAGGACCTGGCACAGGACCTTTAAACAGCACCATGTGACCGGGCGTCGTCACTGGTCACATGGCCAGAAGACACCGGTGGTCACATGGCCAGAAGACACCGGTGGTCACCAGGGGAGTGCTGCGAGGTAAGTATAAAGCGCAGGAAGAATAATAATATATATTTTTTTGCTTATAGGCAGGGGTGAACCTAGCCGCACTGCTGCCTGAGGCGAACTTCGAAATGGCACCCCCCCCCCCACAAACACATATACAGCCCCCCCATTTGACTCCCATCTCACATACAGTCCCCCCATACATTACATGAGTGATACCTATTGTAGATTCTACAATAGGTCATAAATCAGACAGTATAGTTCTCCATACAGTATTCTGGGCACCACAGAGTGCTCCATACAGAATAATGAGTCCCATATATTGCTCCATACAGTATTATGGGCACTACATAGTCCTCCATACAGTATTGTGGGCACCGCATAGTGCTCCATACAGAATAACATGCCCCATATATTGCTACATACAGTATAATGAGCCCCATATATTGCTCCACACAGTATTTTGGGTACCATATAGTGCTCCATACTGTATAATAAGCCCCATATATTACTCCATACAGAATAATAAGCCACATATATTTCTCCATACAGTATTACGGGCACCACATAGCGCTCCAAACAGAACAACATGCCCCATACATTGCTCCATACAGAATGATTCCCATATAATAGTCCATGCAATATAATGTGCCCCATATAATACTCTATACAGTATGAGCCCCATACCTCTATATACATCATCACCAGCAGCCCACTGAGCCCAGCACCTGTATATACATCAGCCCAGCCCCTGTATTTACATCAGCCCAATGCCCCCAGCACCTGTATATACATCAGACCAGCCAGCCTCCTGCTCCTGTATATACATCAGACCAGCCACAGCCAGCACCTGTATATACATCAGCCCAGCCAGTCCCTGTATATACATGAGCCCAGCCAGTCCCTGTATGTACATGAGCCCAGCCAGTCCCTGTATGTACATGAGCCCAGCCAGTCCCTGTATGTACATGAGCCCAGCCAGTCCCTGTATGTACATGAGCCCAGCCAGTCCCGGTATATACATGAGCCCAGCCAGTCCCGGTATATACATACATCAGCCCAGCCAGTCCCGGTATATACATACATCAGCCCAGCCAGTCCCGGTATATACATACATCAGCCCAGCCAGTCCCGGTATATACATACATCAGCCCAGCCAGCCCCTGTGTATACATACATACATCAGTCCCTGTGTATACATCAGCCCTGCCACAGCCAGCCGCCCCTGTGTATACATCAGCCCTGCCACAGCCAGCCCCTGTATATACATCAGCCCTGCCACAGCCAGCCCCTGTATATACATCAGCCCTGCCACAGCCAGCCCCTGTATATACATCAGCCCTGCCACAGCCAGCCCTTGTATATACATCAGCCCAGGCCCCAGCCCCTGTATATACATACATCAGCCCAGCCACAGCCAGCCCCTGTATATACATACATCAGCCCAGCCCCTGTATATACATCAGCCCTGCCACAGCCAGCCGCCCCTGTGTATACATCAGCCCTGCCACAGCCAGCCCCTGTATATACATCAGCCCTGCCACAGCCAGCCCTTGTATATACATCAGCCCAGGCCCCAGCCCCTGTATATACATACATCAGCCCAGCCACAGCCAGCCCCTGTATATACATACATCAGCCCAGCCCCTGTATATACATCAGGCCCCAGCTCCTCACCTGTAAGTATTACAGGACAGGTGCTGGGGGCTGATGCATTTTAATTTAAACGTGTTTCTTCTGGGAGTGACTCGAGTCTGGGACTGGAGTATTACACACTCGCTCACCCAGACCTGTCGTGCCGTCACTGACTGAATAGGTTTGAATAACAGCGATTGCCTCAGGAGCGTGCGGGTACTAGGAGCTCCTCCGGATGCCTGAGACCTGATCCTGATACGTTCAGCGGCGCGCTGCAGCCAGGGGCGGGAGACAGGGAGAGCAGAGCGCTCTCTCTCTGCCCACAAAGAATGTCCTGACGTTCAACATCAGGCGTATGTAACCCCTATTTGCAGGGCACCCGGCCACTGACTCACTGATGCTTGCGCGAGCGTGCACACCTGTAAAGCCGTCGTGCCCGAAGATTTAAAGGGCCGGCGGCAGGAAAAACAGGTGGCCTCATCATGATAGGTGTGCGCCCCTGCTTCTAGGGGTGCAGCCGCCCCTTCTGCCCCATGGTGGGTACGCCCATGTATCTTATACCAGGATTCTACATCTTTCTCCACTTATGTGCTACTCCTTTACCATACTCCTGCTCGCTGAACTCATAATTCACTCTAAAAAACCTCTAAAATACAGTTTGATCAAACAAGGTGGACTGCTAGCACAATGAGTTGGTTCCCGGTTTAAGGCTATGGCTACACGTTGGCCATGGCGTAAGTCACACCTATTGTTTACTAGGTGTCACTGCTACATCACCGCACAATACAAGTCAATGGGGCTGCACTGCAATGCAGTTGGACTTTTTGTGATTTTACTTGTCTCGGTCGTAGTACCCTTTGGGGGTTGTAAAGTGACCCATTTACTTTTTTTGAATTTTGATATAACTGCGACATCTAGCAAATTTTGGTCTTGTGACTTCTCCCAGTCCTTGTATCCCTAGCTTAAATGGGTTTAATAAATTCTATGGAGGAAGGGGGAGAGCACAGTGAGAGAGACAGATGCACAGGCATATACTAGGATTCACCTTTGTGTTGTAGTTTATCACAGAGCTTGATTCACAGCTACACTGCTCAGTACTACATTATATTCTCCATACATCTGCTGCTTCTGAACACGTACAGCATAAAGACGGGACCATTCATCAGTCCAGAGGCAACTGAAAATTCTTTTTTTTTTTATAAATTCTTTATTTAGAAAGAAAAGTTTACAAAAACGTCTGGAAATATCAGTATAACAAGTATCCAGAAGATATTGGCATTAGACATTTAAACCAGAAGAGTAACAATCTGGGTAGGGGAGGGGGGGGGGTAAGGGAAGAAGAGAGGGAGGAATAGGAAAGGGATGGGGAAGTAAAGGAGGGTGGGGAAATGGATGAGTGGGGGAGAATGGGGAAAGGCATAGGAAGGATAGGAGCAACCATAACAATCCAAGAACAGGAGAACAAAGAAGAAAAGGTAAACACGTGTGCATATGAAGGAGTGAATAACTGGTGTATTAAGCTGTCAAGAGAAAAGGCGGGAGACCCATATTAGAGCAGACATTATGATTCTCATGAAAAAGTTTCCACGGTCTCCAAGTTTTAGAGTATATATGGTGCCTGTATACTTCCCAGCTCGACAACTCCTCTAGTCTAGAGATATGCTCTGTTTTGGTGATCCATTCCTCTAGTGTTGGTGGGGTCGTACTTCGCCAGTGTAGGGTGATTAGGTGCTTAGCAGAACTGATCATCAGCGGCAAAAGATCGTGTTTATGAGGATTGAAGTTGAAAGACGGGCATGAAAGTAAAGCTTCTTGTGCTGTTAGATCAGCTTGGATCAAGTCCAGTTTTTTAAGAATAAGATTAACACTTGACCAAAAGTTTTTGATTAATGGACAAGTCCAGAAAATATGGGTGTGATTTCCCTGTTGACCTCCGCATCTCCAGCACGCATCAGAGTCCGCTAGTCCTAAATGATGTAATTTTGCCGGTGTCAAATGCCATCTCGTTAAAATCTTATACGCATTCTCTTGGAGGAGAATGCAACGCGAGAAACCCCGTGCATGCTGGAGAATTTTAGCAACCTGGGAATCCGAGAACTGGAGTCCAAGTTCTGACTCCCAAGAGTAGATAAAGGTGGGTTTGAAGTTATCAGGAGGGGAGATGATATAAGAATGAAGTCTTGATATGGTTTTAAATCTAGGGAAAGACGTTTTGAGCATAAGGTCTAGATATGACCAGGGTGATTTGTCTGGGAATCTTCTTCTGAATTGCGAAAAAGTACGTATGACATGTTGTTCTTGAAGAAAATTTTTAGGTTTGAGCAACGTATCGAAAGGCCATGCGTTTCTCTCGTTGTTGCTATTAGTGTAGAAATCGCCTAGGGAGCTTTTAGGTAAAGTCGACCATATATTGTATGAGTCTTTGAAATTTGGATCTATTAAGTACGGGACAACTGACACGGGAGTGAAAGGTGAAGGGAATGTCGAAGCTGGGAGGTCTTTAAGAACCGATCGCCTGAGACGAAGGGTAGCCAAAGTGACTTCATCTAATCTAAGAGAAGTAGGTGGTTTTGAATAAGACCACAAAAACGGGATGCCTTTGGTACCTAGTAATGTTGAGTCTATAGTGCAAGACGTGTTTTTGTCAAAATCTGATACTATCCTCAGCCATCTACTAAGGTGGATAGCTTTGTAGTAATTATACGGATTTGGTATTCCCAAACCTCCACGTGTAACCGGGAATGTAAGGAGCTTGAAAGGTAGCCTCGATGGTTTGCCTTTCCAAATAAAACGTATGATCAAAGATCTGAGATTTTTGAAGAAAGTGAGTGGTAAGCTAATGGGGACCATGTTCATGCTGTATAGTATAATCGGCATCAAATAAGCTTTGAATATATTTCCCCTTCCCACCCAAGATAAGGTGGGGAGGTCATAGGATTTCATCAATGATTCAATTCTCTTCAATAGAGGAGAGAAGTTGAACTTAAAGAGGTCACCAGGGTCTTTAGTTAGCCAAATTCCCAGATATTTCATGGAAGCTGTGGACCACTGGAAGGGGGTTAAATTCCGAAGCTTATTCAATTGGTAGTTTGGTAGGGTTATGTTAAGAGCATCTGATTTTGAAAAATTAATTTTAAAGTTAGATAATTGGCCGAAGTGATTAAGCGTGTTCAATATTTCAGGGAAGGCTTTGATTGGGTTTGTGACGACAAACAGGAGGTCATCCGCAAATGCTAGCGTTTTTATTTCCAATTTGCCTATTCGGAGGCCCTCAACTTGTGTATTTTGTCTGATAGTTTGGATTAATGTCTCAATGATCAATATAAATAAGGATGGGGACAGCGGGCACCCCTGCCTGGTACCATTGCTAATCTTAAGACTGCCTGAGAGAATGCCATTTACTCTAATCCTTGCAGTGGGGGTAGAGTATAGAGAGAGAATGGCCGAAATAAATTGTGGGGGGAAGGAAAATTTGAGGAGTACTTGTTCCATAAACCTCCAGCTCACCCTGTCAAACGCTTTTTCAGCATCAGTGGACAGGATGGCTAGTGGAATGTCTCGTTTTTTAGCATACATTATGGACTGGATTATTTTAGTAGAATTGTCCCTCCCTTCCCGTCCCTGGACAAACCCTGCTTGGTCAGGATGTATTAATTTAGGGAGAATTCCTCGTAATCTAATAGCCAATATTTTTGCCCATAATTTCGTGTCCGTGTTAAGGAGGGATATTGGTCTATAGCTACTGCAAAGCTTTGGGTCTTTTCCTTCTTTCGGTATTATTGTAATAAAAGCTTCCAGAGCCTGACGGGGCGGTAAGTCCCCTGTAAGGAAGGAGTTAAAAAGGGTTACAAGATGAGGTAGTAGCGGTTTTATCAGTTTTTTATAGTAAATTATCGGGAGGCCATCTGGACCCGGAGCCTTACCATTAGGAATAGATGAAAGGGCATCTAATACCTCTTCAGGAGTGACTGGTACTTGTAAAAGTGAGCAATCGTCCTCTGAAAGCGAGGGAAGTTTTAGGGGGGAGAGGAAGCTGACAATATTGTCTATTGCTTTAACAGGATCTTTCATGTCTTCAGGCGGATCTATATTATAAAGGCGTTCATAAAAACTTTGGAATTCGTCAGCAACATCAGATGAATTAGTCACTTCTGCATCGCTAAGGGATTTCAAATTTTTTATAAAGGTATGGCCTTTGCGCTTTTTCAAAAGGGAGGTCATGATCTTACTACTCCTGTTACCATGCAGATAAAATCTCTGCTGGCTTCTCATGTAGATCTTTGCAGATTGAACATTCAAAAGATCCTTTAAAGAAGATCTAAGTATGTTCAGCTCCGCTCGGGCTTTAGCTAGTTGTGATTTTTTGTGAAGCTTTTCTACAGAGTTTATCTGGTGGAGAATTGAAAGAACCTCCTTCGATCTCTGCTTTTTCAAGTAAGACCCCAGGGCCATAAATTCTCCTCTTAAGACAGTTTTGTGGGCCTCCCAGACCATTGGTATGGAAGGACCAGAAGGTGAATTTTCTTTGAAATAAAGGCCAAGGATGGTTGTGAATCTGGTCAGATGTGAGACGGAATCTAGAAGTGTTTCATTCAGAGTCCAAGTGAAAGCCGGCTTTGGCAGGGAACTGACAAATATTTCCAGAAAAATCGGGGCATGGTCAGATAAAGAAATAACATCTATATCTGCCGATTTTACTGACTGTAGGTGTGAGGACTGTAGCAGCAGGTAATCTATTCTGTGATAGCTATTGTGAGGTGAGGAAAAGAAAGTGTAGTCTTTTGATGTTGGAAATAAGGTTCTCCACGGATCTGTCAAATTTAAGGATTGAAGGCCCAGATGGAGCTTTCTCAAGGCTTTTTGTGAAATTGAAGATCTGCCCGATGACGTATCCAATAAGGGGTCAAGTGAGACATTTAAGTCCCCCCCCACCAGCAAGAGGCCTTCCTGAAACAGTCTAAGAGTGTCTAATACTCTACAGATCCATTTAATTTGATTATTGTTAGGGGCATAAAGATTACAAAAAGTAACTTGTGTATTAGCTATAAGTCCTTTGACCATAACGTATCTCCCTTCTGGGTCAGAAAGGGTGTCCTGATGGCTAAACGGAACATTCTTATGGATAGCAATACTCACGCCCCTAGATGCTGAAGGGCCTGTGGAATGGTACCAGGCAGGGAAAAGCGATCGCGACATGTCTGGGGTGCGGCCCGTTTTAAAGTGGGTTTCCTGTAAAAAAATAATATTAGAATTTTTAGAGTGCAGGAATCTTATGATTTGGCTGCGTTTACTTGGAGAACGTATGCCTTTAACATTGTACGAAGCTACTTTTAAAGCAGCTGATTGTGGGTCTTTATCCGCCATAGTTTGACAGCAAAGCAATTAGAGAGATAGCAACACGTGTGTACCAAATTGGGTATAACAATACAGGAACAAGTATAACAATTAAAACAGTAAAGGCAAATAGGGGGAAAAAAGTAAGTATGTTAACACAACTAATCCCATCTACTGCAGGGGCAGGGGCACGTATCATCCCCCAAGGTAGACGGAACTGTCCATCGTAGGCGCGCCGGTGAAGAGAAAAAACAATACATCATGTATATGTGACCAGCAAGCCTTATCGAAATATATACGGAAATAGGTGTTTATAATGAAGAGTATCTTATCATTAGACTCATAACTATAAAGGAAAACAAGAACAATGGCATGTGACTCAGGAAACTCGCAAAAAGCGAGGATGCAAAAGGTAAAATCAGGGTGGAGGCTTCTTCTTGTTTCCAGACTTCCCCTGTTTGGGTGATAGGGATCTCTTAGTCGGAGACCAGTCCCCTTGATCTTTCAGCGGAGGAAGCTCGGGAGGGGTGTACAAAGAGGTATCAAGGGGCAGCCAGGAAGGGACTTCAACTGCCGTGATTTGGAAAGCATCCCAGACTTTGGCAAGATCATCAGGGTGGCGCACTGTTACTTGCCTTCCTCCACCTTGAATGGACAAACCAAATGGAAATAACCACTTGTAAAGAATTTTATTAGATCGCAGGACCTCCAATAAAGGCTTCAGGATTCTCCTTTTTATAAGGGTGGAGGGGGCCAAATCTTGATAAAGTTGTATAGAAGAACCCTCATAAGATAGGGTTTTCTTTGCATCTCTGGCAGCGTTCAGAATTGCTGAAGAGTCCAAGTAACTCAGGAGGCCGCAAATCACGTCTCTCGGAGGGTCTGAGGACCTGGGTTTGGGTCGGAGTGAGCGGTGTACTCTTTCTATTATCATCTGATCGCATCTATCTTGCGGGAGTATCATAGCGAAGATTTCCCTGATTGATTTTTCTAAAATCTCATTAGAGACGCTTTCCGGAACGCCTTTCACTCTAACATTTTTTCTGCGACTCCGATTTTCTTGATCCTCCAGGAGAAATGAAGCGGAGTTTAATTGAGACCTGTGGAACTCCAAATGTTCTTTGATCATATGAGAGTGATTTATTATGGAGGATTGTGTGGTCTCCAGGGTCTCGACTCTATTGCCGATTTGCTGTATGTCCATTCTAAGGCCCGAGACCTCAGCTATTAATGGCTTCATTGCCATGGCTAGAGCTTTTTTGAGGAATGATTTTGATATTCCTCCAGAAGCAGATTGTGGAGCGTCGCTTTCTGGGGCGCTATCACTAGAGGCAGAGTCATCTAAGCGGTCTTCTGTAGCGTTGATAGAGTGAGAATTTCTATTAGCTGAACGAGCTGAAAGAGGTTTATGTTTCAGGAACACCTCCATTTTTTTTTGTTTGTCTTGCTGTGAGATATTAGAAGAGATTTTGATTTTACTGCGCTCTTTATTAATTTTTACCATTATATTTATTTAAAGCGCCTCTTGTATAAAATATCACCTGCGCGCCAGATTGAGATTTAGCTCATGATGTTTGTGAGAAAGCTCATCACGGCTTCAGAGGGTATATAGCATGGAAGAATGACCGTATGCCCGTATGCCGTCCGCGGAAGAAACTTCTGTTTATGAGGCAAACACTATTATTATTAAGCCAGAGGACCAATTCTCGGTGTGGCCACAAGATGGCAGGAGAGGACCACTTTATTACCAACAGTTAATACAGGATTCTCTTATGGTAAACTATGCTGTGGGCCTCTAGCTTATGTTGGAGCCAAGGATATAAGATTAACCTCAGAGGTGTATTGGTGTTCAGGGTTGATTAGGTTGTCAACAGCAGTCACAGTGCGGCACTGTGGTCACAGTTCCAGGGGGACCAGTTAACAATGCCAAGGGGTCAGCCAAACCAAAGTTCTGTATATAGGGAGTACGAGGAGGGGGGCAGGAGACAGATGGGTCAGTAAGACTCTTTAGTGCCAGAACTGACCAAGATGGCCCTTTTCTTGTTATGATCTTCTATCCGTACCTCCCCCTCACACAGCTCCCCCTTGGCTGAGTTATGTTGTAGACTCCTTCTCCCTTGTTTAGTTCTGGTTGAGCGAAGAATCCGGGTTTCACCCCCTCCAATTCATAGACCCACAGCCCGTGCTTCTTATTCCTCCCTGCACAGAGGATGGGGGAAGGGAGACACAGAAGCCGCACGCTAGCTCCGCAGAGCGGCCAGATGGCGGGGAACGCTCCAGGGGCTCGGAGCGAGTCACTCACCGCCAGGCAGCTCCAGACCAGGGAAGCGGCAGGTATGGGCGTCTCCTCCTCGTCGTCTCCGCCAGCCACACACGATCCGCAGCACCGCTCACCGCCGACCGCCGCAGCGGGGGGATCACACAGTTGGAGGCAGGTCAGGAGGACAGGCACCCCTCAGTGGGACCGTATCAGGCGGGTGAGCAGCGGTGGCTCTCTGTATGACGCGCCCTCACCGCAGGACAAGTCGGTCAGCGGCAGGGATCGCGCCGAATATGGCGGGCGGGCGGGTGGCTCCTTAAAGTGACCGCGGCCCCCGGACACCAGTCACCGGCGTCACTGTCAAGAGGTGTCAGGGAGGGATACTGGGTGCTTCACGGGGGGGATACCTTTCTTCTTGCGTGTAGTTTCTTCCCTCTATGTGGTTAAGGCATCCGGATCAACGCAGCAGTTGGGATGCGAGAGATAGTAACTCGGACGGGCTTCAGGCCTTCCCGCAGGCCCCAGTTTACTACAGCTAATTCCGTCCTGATTAATAGCCAATTCAGCCACAAGCAGGTTCTCAGATCCCTAGGGACGTGGATATCCCTCTGTAATGAGGTGGATGGGCTTTGTATTGCTTGGGATTAATAAGATTAAGGCATCAATCCTCGGAGCACATGAAGCTCACGTCCTTCTCCCTTGGCTGCAGGCCACGCCCCCGAGGCAACTGAAAATTCTAGATAGTCTGTGGAGGGGAAAACAGGTGATCATGCAGAATAGTCAACACAACAGACAGAAATGGTACTACTCCTCATGTACTCACAATGACAGCGTATTCTGAAAAGTTACCTGAAAGTGCAGCTTTATAATAAATTCCTTTTGCTAGAGTGCTTACACCTAAGGATGTCTGTATGAAGTTTTCCCTAAATCTTTGTACAGTTTGGCGCTGGTGATTCACCCAGAAACTCTATGGGCCTCATGTATAAAATGTACTGATGTGTTTGTGTTGTCAATGTGCTATTCTTTGCCCTTTTTATTAGTTTGGTTTTTCCAGTTTATTTATTTTTATTTTTTTTTACCCATGTTACTTACGTTTAATTCATGGATATTTTAAGAAATACAAGCGGTGAGGGACAAGGCTTTCTTTGTTTGCATGTTTAGGGTTTGTCATACTATGTGACTTTAAACAGTGCTCTTTTGTGTTCTAGGTCATTATTTATTTCTTTTTTTTTACTGCTCTTGACTTCCGTGAAGTATGCTTCCAAAGGACCGGAAAGGCGTAAGTAACCATTGAACAGAAGTGTGTTTCCAATAATGTAATAAGCACTTTTTTTTTTTAATAGGCAAAGTGTCCGTAGACGTAATTGAGGGTTGTGTATGAATCATAGCCAATTATATTGAACACTGTTGTGTTAAAAATTGTGATATAAAAAAATAACACGTCCCACAAAAATGTAATTAAAACAGGCCATTATTATACAGCCTAGTCTGATTCGTGATGCCTATGCTTTGCTTCAAAAGAAACCCAACATGTGCAAAAAAAATAACCTCACTACCTGCAGATATAGGGTTAATCTGCAGGTAAACGGTGTTTAAAATTCTTTTTCTTACCTTTGACTCTGCAAAAACTCATACTGTTGTGTTTATTCATTCTCGTCTGGACTATTGCAACTCTCTACTAATCCTTTTTTTCTTTTACTAAACTTTCCCCTCTCCAGTCCGTCCTGAATGCTGCAGCCAGGATCATATTCTTTTCCAACCACTACACCGATGTCTCTACCTTGTGCCAGTCTTTACACTGGTTGCCCATCCGATACAGAGTTCAATATAAACTTATCACTCTCACCGACAAAGCTCTCCACGGTTCAGCACCGCCCTACATCTGCTCCCTCGTTTCAGTTTACCACACTACACGTGCCCTCCGTTCTGCTAATCACTTAGAACTAAAATGCTTAATAATCCGAACATCCCACTCCCATGTTCAAGACTTCTCGTGTGCTGCACCAGTTCTTTGGAATGCACTACCCAGGAAAATTCAATTATTTCCCAATACCCACAGCTTTAAGTGTGGCCTGAAAAAGCACATTTCTTTAGACTGGCCTATTGCCTCACCTCACTTAACTATTTCTGTTTGGCTCATACAAAATTTTCTTCCAAACCAGGACCCCCGTAGTATCCGTACACACACACTGTCCATGCACCTAATATCCCTCTGTGTCTGTACTTTTCACATACTGGCTGGTGACCGGTTTATGCAGCGTTATGTGCAGTCCCTATTTAGTATATTATATAGTATAGAATAAGCCAACCATGCTGCCCCAAGCCCGCTTTTATTCACCACTTTTAATTCTCATATTCTGCTTCACCCATTGTTCATGGTCACTTGGCTTCTTTAATACTATGTGTTTGATAAATACTGATTCAATCGCTGTTTTTTGTGCTGAGTGTACATTAGATTCTTGGTGCCCACACTTTTTTTTCTCCCTTTTTTTAGACTCGTATGTATACAACGGTAATAACCAATAATATAGATTGTTTGGAGTACTCGGTTAACCATCTGATTATATTGAGTCTCTGTGATTTATTCCTTTAGGGGGGACGTTGTACTCTTGTCCCTGACCCAGACTTTTATGTGCTCTATGAATGTTTCAATATTTATATCCTCCCTGCATCCGCTTGCTTTCAGTCAAAAGGGCATTCACTGAGCAGTTGGTCTCACCAATCACTGTTCTGTGAGTGATGCCAATAATCACTTTCCGGCACTTTGCTTGACAGCTCACTCTGCACAGATGTGCTGCCGAGCAGACTGTCGATGACTGACAGAGAGTGATTTCAGTTGCCACTCACAGTATGGCGCATGTTAACACTAACTGCTCAGTGCACGCTCTTTTGACTGAAAGCCAGTGGCCACTTGGAGGATGTAAGGGTATTTCCTACAAGTAACCAGGCAGCAATTTAAGACTACACTCCTACAATTAGTTTTTGATGAGTGTTTATTTTTTTTTAATGCTGCGTATTTTTGAAGAACTGCAAATAAAATAGGTTATTTAATGGGTGCAGAAAATCTGCAACCTCAAAAGCTCATTGTGGGAACGGAGTCGAACACTGTTTTAACTGCCGACTATCTGAATATCTGCAGCTACTGGTTTTGCACATGATGGGTTTCCTTTTAATGTATTTAAACATTTATTTTCCACAGCTCGCTACTTTTATTTTCTGAGAAGTGAAAAAATGGGGAATATTTAATCGCTCCTGAACCCAAGGATAGGACACAGAGAGGAGGCCCCTGTACAAGAACACTGTAGGGGCCCTTTTTTTGCAGTCCAATAATTAATCATAATGTACAATTCCACGTGCTCTACAGGTGATGGTGGCCCTCCTTACCTCTTGGGGCCCCTGTGCGATTGCACCAGTACTTGAGTCTATTGAGCATTACATCTTGGCGTTGTGAAATCATTGTACATGTTCTAGAATCTGTAGCCCAGAGTGAGCGACATGGGCTACAATGTGCATGGCTGCATCGGAGAAGCCATCATACCACAGTAAAGTGTTCATTCAGCAGCTGTGCACCCATCAACCTCCTATCTAATGAGTGTAGTCATTAGAGCTTGGACGTGACTTGTCAAGTGTTTACCTTTTATGATTCTCTGAATCCACACAAATTTGCTTTCCTAAGGAAAAGTTGAAGGACGGTGTGACAAAGCTGAGGAGTTTCATGCAGAAACCATTAATGATTTACCTTATGATGAGTCAGATACCCATGAAATAAATCTCTCAAGTGATCTCCAGTTCAGCTCCATATATCAGAAATGGCCAATGACCACTCAATTACAAAGTAGGAAGAAAAGTCCAGTCTTCTATTTTATGTATGAAATATTGCACCATTGAACTAGTCTGCTAAAATGAAGAGATGGATTCACTAAAATGAGTCGCTGTCACTCAAGTTTCTTAGGCACAGTTCAGACTCGTGTATTTTTATTCAACGTGCTGTCCATTTGTGTAACGGACCACGCACTGACCAGCCGATGTGCGAGTGCTTATGAACGCAAAAAATGTAGCGTGCACTATTCCCATCCATTTTATGAAGCACAATAGTGCTTGTAAACAGCGCCTGCTCACATCCGCGATGTTGACGAGCGCGCCAAGAACCACATCGACCCAGTTCCATCCGCAATTTGCAGACATGACTGGTCTGCTAGTTTGTGTCCCCCTGACCCCCTGTTCAAGGCTCACTAAACTTCTAGTATTTAATAAGAATACTCAATAGTGGTGTGTAAGAAAGAATTCCCAACTGTCCATGTGCCTCTATACAGATGAGTAGGTGGCTTTAAAGGGTGTTTTGCTAGAAAGTTGTCACCAGTCCATAGGAATAGTGATAACTTGTAGGTCTGTGGTGGTCATCGTAGAGATGAATGAATATCTTCGGCTCCCTCCTTACTCGGAAAGCCATAGCACTTTCTGAATAAGCTGCATCAGGAACCCGGCTAACTGGAGCGCTCCAATAATCAGCTGTTCCGAGCCACAGCTGTATGTGTCGCAGCTATGTGACTGGAACAACAAACAGGCTCTCCATGCATGTGTTCTGACTGTCACACAACCGCGACACATTTAGCTGCAGCTTGGAACAGCTGATCACCGGGAGCGCTCCAGTTAGCCGGGTTCCTGATGCAGCTTATTCGGTAAGTGCTATAGCTTGCCGAATAAGGAGTTAGCCGAGGATATTCGCTCATCACATGGACTCCTCTGATCACCAGACTGGGGCACTTCTGTCCTGTTAGAATGAAGGCAGTGTGTATGCTTGACCGCTGCTTCATTGTAATGGAGAAAAGTCATATGTCTGCCTCCCCCCAACTGGCATTGCACTTTCTACTCTATTGGCATCCTGGATGCCGATACAGTTGAAAGCAATGTTGGAGGAAGGAGTACCAATCTGCTCCCTCCACCATCATTCTCCCTCTGCATTTGACGTCCCAGTCCCAACGAGAGCAATTACGTCATTACAATGCGCCCACTGTGTCAAGAAGTGAAGAGCTCCAGAGACGGGAAAATGGAGAGAGTATTTTTTATTTTTTTTTATTTTAATGTGGGGCCCATTATCCTATATGGAGCACGATGTGGGGCCCATTATACTGTGTGGAGGACTGTGTAGGGATTACAGTTGGGAAGTCGCACTGTGATGGGACCACCATACTTTGCCGAGGATGTTGAGGGAGGATACAGTAGGGGTCATCATGGAGATAACTGTATCTGTATTATTCAAGGTTTTCTATCCTTTGTTATTACATATTTAAATTGGACCTTTAAGTCATATGCTTTTTATTGCTCTTACATAACATATTGTACTTCAGTATTTTAGACTTTCAGTATCTCAGTCATGTAAGGGATGCCGTGAATTTCTTAACTTGGTGAATAAATCCCTATTAAAATATTTGTATTAATACTATTAAAAGAAAAGAAAAAGGAAATAAACCTTGAAATTCTTATCCAACATATACTTAGACAAATATCTATGTGGTGACCAAATAATATACAATTAATACGTCACATAGAAAACAGGACTGAAAACAAGATCAAGCAGGTGGGTGTCCTAACCATTTCACTTAATGATGCACACAAAAGATAAGCCCTGCCTGTCTGCAGAGGTTGGCACCCTAGATAAAACACAAGTTATGGCGCCTCCGCTCACTGTCAGCTGACCTTAAGTAGTCCTGACTAAATGAAGTACCCAATGCCAGTGTACCTGAAAAGAGGACAGGGCATCCAATAATATGGAGCCAAAGTATGGTCCAATATACACTGCTCAAAAAAAATAAAGGGAACACTACAATCCCACATCCTAGATATCACTGAATGAAATATTCCAGTTGTAAATCTTTATTCATTACATAGTGGAATGTGTCGAGAACAATAAAACATAAAAATGATCAACGTAAATCACAACTAATATCCCACGGAGGTCTGGAGTTGGAATGATGCTCAAAATCAAAGTGGGAAATGAAGTTACAAGCTGATCCAACTTCAGTGGAAATGCCTCAAGACAAGGAAATGATGTTCAGTAGTGTGTGTGGCCTCCACGTGCCTGTATGATCTCCCTACAACTTCTGGGCATGCTCCTGATGAGGCGGCGGATGGTCTCCTGAGGGATCTCCTCCCAGACCTGGACTAAAGCATCCGCCAACTTCTGGACAGTCTGTGGTGCAACGTGACATTGGTGGATGGTGTGAGACATGATGTCCCAGATGTGTTCAATCGTAATTCAGGCATGGGGAACGGGCAGGCCAGTCCATAGCTTCAATGCCTTCATCTTGCAGGAACTGCTGACACATTCCAGCCACATGAGTGAGGTCTGGCATTGTCCTGCATTAGGAGGAACCCAGGGCCAACCGCACCAGCATATGGTCTCACAAGGGGTCTGAGGATCTCATCTCGGTACCTAATGGCAGTCCAGCTACCTCTGGCCAGCACATGGAGGGCTGTGCGGCCCTCCAAAGAAATGCCACCCCACACCATTACTGACCCACTGCCAAACCAGTCATGCTGAAGGATGTTGCAGGCAGCAGATCGCTCTCTACGGCGTCTCCAGACTGTCACGTCTGTCACATGTGCTCAGTGTGAACCTGCTTTCATCTGTGAAGAGCCCAGGGCGCCAGTGGCGAATTTGCCAATCCTGGTGTTCTGTGGAAAATGCCAAGCGTCCTGCATGGTGTTGGACTGTGAGCACAACCCCCATCTGTGGATGTCGGGCACTCAGACCATCCTCATAGAGTCGGTTTCTAACCATTTGTGCAGACACATGCACATTTGTGACCTGCTGGAGGTCATTTTGCAGGGCTCTGGCAGTGTTCCTCCTTGCACAAAGGCTGAGGTAACGGTCCTGCTGCTGGGATGTTGCACTCCTATGGCCCCCTCCACGTCTCCTGGTGTACTGGCCTGTCTCCTGGTAGCGCCTCCAGCCTCTAGACACTACGCTGACAGACACAGCAAACCTTCTTGCCACAGCTCGCATTGATGTGCCATCCTGGATGAGCTGCACTACCTGAGCCACTTGTGTGGGTTGTAGAGTCCGTCTCATGCTACCACGAGTGTGAAAGCACAACCAACATTCAAAAGTGACCAAAACATCAGCCAGAAAGCATTGGTACTGAGATGTGGTCTGTGGTCCCCACCTGCAGAACCACTCCTTTGAGTGTCTTGATAATTGCCAATAATTTCCATCTGTTGTCTATTCCATTTGCACAACAGCATGTGAAATTCAGTGTTGCTTCCTAAGTGGACAGTTTGATTTCATAGAAGTTTGATTTACTTGGAGTTATATTCTGTTGTTTAAGTGATCCCTTTATTTTTTTGAGCTGTGTGTGTGTGTGTGTGTGTGTAGGTATATCTATATCTATATATATATCTATATCAGGTGTGTATATATAATCCCCAATATCGATAAGTGCTTACACTACACAATCTTTGTTGTATGGAGTGAGTGCCCGTGCATATAATAAAGTGGAAATTCTGCTTAATGAAACTAATATATAGGCATACACCTGTATCTTTAAACCCATATGAGGTGATAGAAAATAAACAAACGAAACTGGGCCCAGAACAGATGCAAATCGCTACTTTAATGATAAGGACCCCATATAGCTACCAAAGTGCCCTAACATCGACGCATTTCCCCCTTCATATTGGTTCATCAGAAGGAATTAGAAGTCATGATGCGAAACTTAGAATATTTTTTTTTTATTTTAGTCTAAGATCTGTTAATTAAAATGTACTTTGTTCGTGGGAAAACTCCTTAAGTTTGTTTAAATATGAAAAGGTTCATTGTTATTTTTGATAAGGAAAAACTTCCTCAATTGTAGGCATTTTTTTAATAAATGTCAAGGTTGGCCCGCGACTTTCTCCAAGCTTTTAATTTTGTATCCGAGTTGCTGTCCTGTTTGTTGAGAACTCACCTATAGCCCCCTGTTCCTATAGAATAAGTTAAATAGCATGTTTATGTACTGTAGCATTATTCCTCTATTTCTTTCTTATACATTGTAGAAAATTAGATTTTTAGTGCAACGAATGTTAGTATTACACCACAAAATCATGTTTTTTTCAAGTGCGAGGTTTTGTGCTTCCACACACAAAAAAAGAGGAATACAAATTATGAAAGGGTGATTTTCTATAGTTTTTACGTTTTGGAAACTTTGAAAGAAAAAAAAAAACCAGAGGATTATGACACTTTCTTGTAGTATTACCCTGCCTTAAATATACATTACAAGGACCATTCAGTGGTGCCTACATGTTATAAATAGTATGTGCTATTCCGTGTTTGGAGGGAGCAGTCCAACTACTTGGGACCCCATTGTATGAGAATGAAGGACTGCTAGATTAGCGCTGTGTTCGCTCTATTTTACCTACACAGAGCGGCTCTGTCTCACACTATTTTTGAGGGAATTGCGATGTTGTCCCCTTTACTTGGGCCAAGGTGCAGTCCTCGGCGCAGATGTTCGGCAGCGGCGCTGCTGTGCAGGGAAAAGCCATAAAGATGATAAGCTAGGATCAATAGGGGTTCCGGAGGTCCCATCCAACCAGTCTAGTAACGGCTTATCCACCATGCTGATCAGTGATGGCACCCCCCTGATCATGGTTGATATGTTCTGGGGAGGGAAGTCCAAATGTAAAGTTTTATATAACAATATCTAGTATAAATCTTGTTTCATTGGTTTATGGCAACATGCCGACAATTTGTACATTTTGCTCATACATTTAATAAGCGGTGTGGGCTGACTCATAATACAGAGCGTTTTCTACTTTATTTTGTAATGTTCTCTGGCTGCTTGGTGTTATACAATCCTGATCTCTTCGGAGAACACTTCTTCAGTGTTGGATAATTCCCCCCTAGAAGCCCACTGACTTGGGGTCAATCCTGATGCAATCTTGGAAACCTTTTGTGAAGACTTTGCTCGCTTAAGGCAGAAATTCCAAGTCCTATCTAGTCTGGTGACTTCATCATTGAGGTTTTTTTTCCCCCTCTTCTGTTTTGCAAGCCTATAAAACTACTTCCTCTTGCTACTCGGCATTTTCGAGCTGGTCCTCATGAAGTTGACTTCGTGCTGTGACATTACATTATGCTATTACAGGAGACCATCAGCGTTTGGGTGCGCGATCCTAAAATACAGAAACATGACTGGCATCACTACCTGGATTATGAGATCTGCCTCCATGTAAGTTTAATTTATGTATTTATTTTTTTTTTTAGGGATTTTTTTTCCTTTTCCTATAAAGTTTTGGTGACTTGAGGTTTTGTGTTGTCTCTGTATACTGGGAGGAAGTTTGCTGATCAAAGTAGGAATACGGCAATAACTGCTGAAATGTATTTGTTTTTTTTTTCATACTTGGGTAACAATCATGTTATGAATCCTCTGAAGATGTAAATGTATGTTTTCTGACGACATAGTGGTGATAAGAAAAAAAAAATCTTGACTTGTCTCTGCAGACGAATAGTATGTGCTTCACTGTGAAAACCTCCCGGGTCCGAAGAAGGTTCAGGGAATTTGTGTGGCTGCGCCAAAAACTTCAGAGTAACGCAGTGCTGATGTAAGTGATTATTCTGGGTGTGTAATATATAAAATATAATAATAGTATAGATTATAATAACAAGGAAAAATAGCAGCACCGTCCTAATATTGTGGGCGCAATACTTCAGCAAGCAACCAGCCAAGAAGCCTCCAAATTTAGAGGAAATAGATTGGGAGCAGCACTCCTGTGGAAATCGGTGAAAAAAGTGGAATTTATTCATACAGATAAATGCGATATCTCATTTGAAGTCTTTTTCAAGCCCACTTTTTTCCCTGATTTCCATTAGTGCTGCTTACAATCTATTCTTTCTTATGCTTTTACATATATATTATACCATCTTATATTGTACCATCTTATATTATATCATCTTATATTATATCATCTTCTGTTATACCATGTTCTGTTATACCATGTTCTGTTATACCATGTTCTGTTATACCATGTTCTGTTATACCATGTTCTGTTATACCATGTTCTGTTATACCATGTTCTGTTATACCATGTTCTGTTATACCATGTTCTGTTATACCATGTTCTGTTATACCATGTTCTGTTATACCATGTTCTGTTATACCATGTTCTGTTATACCATGTTCTGTTATACCATGTTCTGTTATACCATGTTCTGTTATACCATGTTCTGTTATACCATGTTCTGTTATACCATGTTCTGTTATACCATGTTCTGTTATACCATGTTCTGTTATACCATGTTCTGTTATACCATGTTCTGTTATACCATGTTCTGTTATACCATGTTCTGTTATACCATGTTCTGTTATACCATGTTCTGTTCTGTTATACCATGTTCTGTTCTACCATGTTCTGTTCTGTTATACCATGTTCTGTTCTGTTATACCATGTTCTGTTCTGTTATACCATGTTCTGTTCTGTTCTACCATGTTCTGTTCTGTTATACCATGTTCTGTTCTGTTATACCATGTTCTGTTCTGTTATACCATGTTCTGTTCTGTTATACCATGTTCTGTTCTGTTCTACCATGTTCTGTTCTGTTCTACCATGTTCTGTTCTGTTCTACCATGTTCTGTTCTGTTCTACCATGTTCTGTTCTGTTCTACCATGTTCTGTTCTGTTCTACCATGTTCTGTTCTGTTCTACCATGTTCTGTTCTGTTATACCATGTTCTGTTCTGTTCTACCATGTTCTGTTCTGTTCTACCATGTTCTGTTCTGTTCTACCATGTTCTGTTCTGTTCTACCATGTTCTGTTCTGTTCTACCATGTTCTGTTCTGTTCTACCATGTTCTGTTCTGTTCTACCATGTTCTGTTCTGTTCTACCATGTTCTGTTCTGTTCTACCATGTTCTGTTCTGTTCTACCATGTTCTGTTCTGTTATACCATGTTCTGTTCTGTTATACCATGTTCTGTTCTGTTCTACCATTATATATTTATTATAAACATGTCCACATTTTCCTTTTATTGAGGATGTTAAAGTTTGTTTGTAAAGTGAAGGGTTCAACAACTTATCTCTGAAATGTTTCAATAAGGGTACCGTCACACATTGAAATTTCCATCGCTACGACGTTACGATTCGTGACGTTCTAGCGATATCGTTACGATATCGCTGTGTCTGACACGCTACTGCGATCAGACACCCTGCTGAGAATCGTACGTCGTAGCAGATCGTTTGGAACTTTCTTTCGTCGCTTGATCACCCGCTGACATCGCTGGATCGTTGTGTGTGACAGCGATCCAGCGATGTCTTCGCTTGTAACCAGGGTACCCGATGTTTACCCTGGTTACAAGCGTAAACGTAAAAAAAACAAACAGTACGTACTCACCCGTTGGTGTCCTTCAGGTCCCTTGCCGTCTGCTTCCTGCTCTGAGTGCAGCCGTACAGTGAGAGCAGAGCGCAGCACCGCTCACTTTCCGGCCGGCACTCAGAGCAGGAAGCGGTGCTGCGCTCTGCTCTCACTGTACGGCTGCACTCAGAGCAGGAAGCAGACGGCAAGGGACCTGAAGGACACCGACGGGTGAGTATGTACTGTTTGTTTTTTTACGTTTACGCTGGTAACCAGGGTAAACATCGGGTTACTAAGCGCGGCCCTGCGCTTAGTTACCCGATGTTTACCCTGGTTACCCGGGGACTTCGGCATCGCTCCAGCGCCGTGATTGCAACGTGTGACCGCAGTCTACGACGCTGGAGTGATGATTATACGACGCTGCGACGTCACGAATCGTGCCGTCGCAGCGATGAAAATTTCAATGTGTGACGGTACCCTTACTTTAAGACCATTTTTGCCCTACACTGAGAGTGAGAATTTTATTTCTCATATTCGGCAGCACTTTATAAATTAGGGACATATATATAAGACATTACACGTTATTCCACATTACTTGTTTTTCTGTGGTAGTCTACACTTTTCGGTACCTTTTCAATAGTTCAGCACTAGAAGCCAATGGGATTCTGTACATTGTTGGGCTGCGTATATATTTCTTCATTATTGAATCTCCTTTTTTGTTTTAGATATACAATGTACTAACTTTTCTTCCCTCTTTGTTTCAGTGTGCTACCAGAATTGCCACCCAAGATCCCCTTTTTTAATATTAACAATGCGCACAATGTGGAGCAGCGCGTTCGCGGCTTGCAAGGATTTTTGAATAAGTAAGTACGCTTTTTCTGAAGTGCGGTACAGAAAATTCATGTCCTGTGTAGCAGAGCCATCTAGTGGCCGCCATCATGGTAGAAGGGCTTCCTGCTGCAGTCAGTCACCTCTTACTTTGCCCTTCCCCCTCATGGAGATGAGTATTCAGAGTTGAATGTATAGAAGGTGGAGCTGTGAACGCTTCTTGCCTTGTGCAATGTGTCCTCCCTATAACCCCATGTCCTTGTTTCACCCCACACATAAAAATCTATAATCTATGGTTCCTTCTGATCAGTGCAGGCTGTCATTCTGCCTTTACATGTATGGTGCATTCCTCAGCATGGAAGGTGCAATAATGTCCAAAGACCTATAGATAAGACTGAGGCTGCACTCTGCATTTTATTGCCTAAGTCCAAGGGGGTCATGGCTGATGTGTGATGCCCCATCATTAAAGGATCTGCCCGATTTATGGGTAATGTGAGCTTGGCGATCAATCCAGGCAATAACTGATCAACACGGTAGATTATGATCACGTGACTTTACATAGTACAGTTAAAAAGTAAAAACAAAACCAAAAAAACAAAAAACACATGCCCATCAGGTGCAGCCGAGTGAGGATAAACTGAAGGGGTATAGGTCCATCCATAATGCATGATCTGCTTGGCCATAAAGAGCAAGTTTTTCACTCCTGATCCAGAGTCTCTTTCGATTGTATCAACATTCAGAACAAGAAATTTTTAAATGTGTATAAAAGTATTTTCTTTCATAGAAGAAAAAGAAACAAAACAAAACATCTAAGCTTCGTTTAAAATAAATAAAAGTCAAGTCGATTGTTCCTGCTATGACCATCTCCAGAGGTAGACTATAAGGCGGCCTGTCTCTTCTGGAGAGTGAGTACCCCCATGCCTTTTGAAACTGGGATCAGAGGGTTAACAAACAACTTTTGACCAGAATTTTTTTTTTCTATCATGTCGCTCCAAGTCTTCTCAATAGAAGTGATTCTTTTACTGGATCATCCTCCTAACTAAACTCTTTCTTTCCCCTTCTGAGTTAGCGGCTCTTCTTTGTACTTTCTATCATTCGGTACCGACAGCCTAACTCCATACTCCAGAGGTGATTGCAGTAACGCTATATGAAGTGATAGTATTACATCTCTGTCCCCCAGGTTCATGTCTCCTTTAATTCATGAATAGATCCTGCTGGCTGACTGTCATTGCATGCGGTTATTGGATGATGAACAAGTACTCGCAGATCCTTTTCTACAAGTGACTCTCCTAGTTTTACCCCACCTACAACCTATGGTGCCCACATGTTATCAGTGCCATTGTCCATAGCTTTCCTTTTCTCCACATTAAGCCTAACCTTCCAAGACTTTATACATTTGCATTTTTGGCCAACCCTTTTAGATATTGTCTCAAACTTTTCCTTACCACAGTCAAGTGGCTGGCAGAGGAAGGACTAGGGACCCCCTTTATGGACCGTACAAACTGTCTGCCCCCACTAGTCTAACATCGCCTTATCTAATAATTTCTACAACAATAGTTGGATCCGGAGCTAGATCAAATCCCATAATTGTGTAAAGAGAATCGGCAACTGCAAAGAAAAATGTGATTATTTACTTAAAAAAAAAAAAAAAAAAAAAGTCTGCCCTTGCAATTATGCTACAGTTCCTTGTAAGCGGAAGGAAAATGGAATTAGATCGCAGACATGTGTAAACCTCTTGATTCTATCTATTTCTTGCACAGAACCTATGAGGGAAGTAGCTGAAAAGCATTCACGGTTTCCTCTGCTGGGTTTGCGTTCTGGGTTTTGGCAAGAAATGTGTGAGTTTAATAAATGCTTTTCTGAAGTCCTTTGTTTGTGGTGTAGATCACCAAAGCCAGGAATAGATGGTGAACCCGAACAAAGGGCCTGGACCTGACGATAATTGTGGATGACTGAGATTCTGCTAAACATAGATGGAAACCGAAAGACATAGGCCCCTAGTCACCAAGACTGGCGATGAGGTAGCGGGGTGAAGTGTGAGGCTTCTGTTTCTCTTAATGAGTTAGAAGAATCTGACGAGTGGCATGCACCTCGCCACACCTCTTACTCCAGTCCCTGCTGGAGTAAGATTTGTGGCATAGAGCGCACTGCCACTAGCCACACCCTGTCCTCCCCCTACAGGGTCCACTTGTCTAAGCTTTGCAAAAATGGCATGAGATAAAGTTGCTAAATTTTAGCATAGCCTTGAGTTGTGCCAAAATTTTGTGACTTCTCAAAGCTTTTCACACCTCAATTCTGGTGAAAAAAAAGCTTTGAATTGGACTCAAAGTTTTTTCATCCACGTTTCCCTGATCCATATTAAGATTCAATGGATTAATAAAAGTTCCGACAATTTTCCTCCTAAGGTTTTTAAAAAGGGATGAGAATAAAACTGATATAACATACATGAGAGAAAAACTGATGTGAAGATGGGCACGGATGTGTGATTGTGGCCTAATGGTGGCTGTAGCCCCTACAACGCTTCATGCCTATTTTTGGCTGTCAGTTTGGGATGACAGACCCTTTTGAGGGTGTTTTCATTCTTGCGTTGAGGAGGGCTGCGGATGGCAGCGTACTTCCTCCTTTCTTCCTCTGTGAAGCTCCGCCTACTGCCGCATGCGTCCTGCGTTTCCCTGCGTACCTATCTTCAACATTGGGTTCGCAGGGATATGCGTTGTATGCGGATGTGTCCATATGCAGCGATTTGACCGCACGGAAATGCGGAGGGTGGGCGGAGCTTCACGGAGGAAGAAAGGAGGACGGAAGCGGCCATCCGCAGCCCTCCTCAACGCAAGTGTGAAGCCACTAATACAGGTAATAACCCTGGGTGTAGCCTAACATCTAGTGCCGAGTCATACAACCATTCCAGGTTTTGTCTGGGGGAAAAAGAAAACCCGATCCATGCAGATCAACACATAAGTGGCATCCTTCTGTACTAGTTTTATTTTTCCCCCCTCACTATTACATACTTGATTGGCCAAGTTGGATCTTCAAAAATGGATCCGAATAGGACATGCAGTGAGGGTTTTTTTGTTTTCTTTAATTGGGCACATGGGTCAGTGTAAAATCAGATGTGCGAATATTCATTGACTTGTGTGGGCCCACTTGTTGTCCATTTTAAAGCGGACAGCACACGGACTAGAAAAGAGATTCACCCTAATTCATCAAAACCCTTTGATCAGGAAACTGGTGTACAGCGCTTTGAGAGGTCCCAAAATGGTTCCGCAACTTGGAGGTGCTCACAAATCGTGTGATATTTTGGGGGGGGGGAGGATTTTCACACCAGTTTCACCTAGATCTGCCAAAATGGTCCGCACTATGGCAGGATAGGGACACAACGACACAGCTTGTCTGATTCAGGGCGAACTGTGGGGTAATAAAGCAGATTACACACGGGTAAAAAGTGAGGAAAAAAATTGTCCCACGTGCATGTATGGCTGAGATGTCCGGCGCTCACGGATTTCTGACTTTACATGTAGGTACAATATTAATAATTTTCAGCAGATCCATGCTATTGTGTAGACATTCGGTAAAACACTCCTGTGTGATGGCCATCGGCTCTTTCCTTGCACTTCCCCATCGGTCAGTTGAACTCTCGGCTGAGCCAAGAGCCCAGGTGTATGGGAGGGACTGTTGTCTGAATATGGGGAACCTCCAGGTGTATGGGAGGGACTGTTGTCTGAATATGGGGAACCTCCAGGTGTATGGGAGGGACTGTTGTCTGAATATGGGGAACCTCCAGGTGTATGGGAGGGACTGTTGTCTGAATATGGGGAACCTCCAGGTGTATGGGAGGGACTGTTGTCTGAATATGGGGAACCTCCAGGTGTATGGGAGGGACTGTTGTCTGAATATGGGGAACCTCCAGGTGTATGGGAGGGACTGTTGTCTGAATGTGGGAAACCTATAGAAATGCATTAACGCAAACACTTTATTTTTCTTTTATTGGTCTTTTTGCTTTACTGAAATCTAGATTGTAAAGCCGGAGCGCGCACTACCACATCCCAATGTAAAGCCCGTAGTCTGTTAGGAGTTCGCACACATAGAAGTTTTCATGTTTTAAAAAATAAATCTAAAATGATAGTGAAGCCGAGGATAATTTGCCAGCAACTGGTCAACTTGCACAAAGACTGTATATGCCCAGCACCAAATTTATTGTGTGTTTAGACCTTTATTTATTTTTTGTCTAGGAAGAGGTGGCGCTTATGGAAAAGGGTGTAGCTTAATTATTCCTCCCAGTAGCTCAGTAGCCGGGCTTTCAGAGCGGCGCCCACACGGCTTTACAACACTATTAACAGACATATTAACCGACAGATACGGGATTTATATCATTTTGGGACATGATCGTTTTTTTTTTAAGTTGTTTTCTAGGAAATGGAAGCTGAGGTCTTGCTACAGAGCTGGAGAAACTGGCATGAAAACGCCAAAAGTCACAACATTTTTGAGCAACTCCGAGTTTATTATTGTTATAACTATTAAATAGTTGAGTAGCCATTGCCCATGTGATAAAAACAATGCAGCTACCCAAAAGGTTATATGTCAGGGACAAGGATATTTAGGAAGAAACCTAAAAATGAAGGGATTGAATCTTACCACAAGGAATGGAATAGAAGGATATTTTTCCCCCTCACTTTCTCAATATCTGATTTTCCTTTTTTATTAAAAGGACGACCATGAGCGTGGATGTACTGGCTCTATACTGTGATAATGCGCGTCCATCAGAGAACTGCATGCTAGATTACTGTACATCCACTCCTGTGAGTCCGAGGAGCAGGCCGCTCCTGAACAGTTTCCTGCTTGCTGGGAAACGAGCGCGCTCTTGATGATTCACAGATCGGACCAGCGCAACGGCTTTGCCACTGGCCCGAAATGTGGTTGCTCCCATGCTGAAAGCAGGAGCTTCTACCCCTACAGCATTGGAGGTGGCGCAAGGATGAGCTAGTAAGTACTACACGCCTTGCCTAGTAGCCTGACCACCCCTGATGGACTGCAGAGGTAGCTGGTAACCTAGGCAACGAGTAGAACACAGAATTAAAAATCGGTCTAGTCTTGGAACAGAGGATTTTTAATTAAAAAAAAAAAAATTAAAAAAAAAATGCAAAATTGCTTGTTTTTACAAGCAATTTTAACCATTTGTAGCAAATTAATCGTGTTTTGTTTTTCTGCATTCAGATTTAGTATTCTTGTATGCTGTGAATACAAAAGAATCTCTTCCCACAGTCCGCCACCTTACTGAATGATTCATTTCACATTGGTGTTACTGCATATGTCGAACTATGGAAATGATACAGCATAAAAGGAAAAACACAGAGATGTAGACGTGTGCACGTGTGTATGTAATATTTGTTAGCGTGTATGCATACTGTGGGTTCTTCAGACTGTAAATCCTGGCTTGCTCTAAGAACGGATCATTGCACTTTCTGCTCAGTAGAGGGCAGCATACACTGGCTGTTCACCCTCCGCGTTTTATTTAGCGGACGCCTGACTTGCATTTTAAGTATTTCTTCATAGATGACATCATGTTGGATACTAGAACAATGTATATGGGATGAGGTTTCCAATATTGCTGTTTACTTTTCTGTCCCCATATAGATTGTTGATAAATCTGCTTCAGAGAAACTGAATCTAGGCCAATTTTGTCTAGTAGTGCAGCCGTCCTGGAACTTTCACCCAGCTTTCCAAAGTTCCTGAGTGGCAGATGGAATTACACAGAAGCTTTGCATTGATGGCTACATCAGCCTAGTCATGGAGGAGCCTAGGAAATCTTAGGACAACCCTGCCATAAGTGATGGTACCATCAGGTCAGAAACCCCAAAAGACAGCCGTAAGAGGACATGTCACGTTTATAGGGGGGTGGCATGCTTGGTGTGACCACTGTATGGATTTTAACCTGTTAGAGGGTCCCTGGGAATGTTTTCAGCCTCCTTTTTTTTTCTTTTTTTCTTTTGTCTTCCTCCTGCCCTGGTAAATTAAACCCAATATTGCAGCCAGGACATCATACAGCAAGCTCGCAAAGATTTATTTCCATTACTTGGGCTCAAATTCTGGCTCAGTGATGAAACTACCTGTGATCATAGCTTTGGCTCACAAACAGGTTACCATCATGGTCACCCGGGGACAGACTGTTACGTGATTATCTTTCCTTGGAAACTGGTGGTGTTGAAACTCTGCTGACCATCTTTTTTTATAGGAACCTCCCGACTTTCCCCCCAAAAGATGATGTAGGGGGTAGACATGGATTTAGCTGATGGACTTTCCACTATCAATTCTTTTGTTTGGTGGGAGAAGCTGCTGCCAGACTTTTTCTCATAGAAAACTCAGGAACGCTTGGTCAATGTGAACGTTTCTGAGCACGGGAGAGTTGGGAGCGAGAGGTCATGGCCAAATAATTATAGTGTTGACTGCTATGTTATGTATATGGGGATATTTAGTTTTAAAGGGAACCTGTTTTGAAATCAGCCGGCGCCTGCTTTCTTTTCTCCTGCCTTGGGCAGGCGCAGTGAGCGCTGCCCGTCCCCTGTCCTCATATGCAGTCCAGCTGACTGCGCCTGTGCGGCCGCCCTTCCTGTGAATCCCCGCCCCGCAGTGTCTTCTGATTTATTCTCACTGCGGGGCTGGGATTCACAGGCAGGGCGGCCGCACAGGCGCAGTCAGCTAGACTGCATATGAGGACGGGCAGCGCTCACTGCGCCTGCACCAGGCAGGGGAAAAGAGCGCAGGCGCCGGCTCATTTCAAAATAGCGCTGAGGAGGCGGCGCCCGGCGCCAAGAAGACTTGAATGATGGCTGTGTGGCGTCTGAAGCGGGGGGGGAAAGGCCGGCCTCCTTGACTGAAGACAAGGTATTTAGGACAAATTACAAAACTGATTATTTCGGCAGTTACAGCACCCAGAACTAAAAGAGCCACCTTGTCAGAATGCAGCATTACTGCTGCACAAGGTGGCTCTTTTAGTTAAAAATGCCTGGGGGGGCGGGTGTGACAGGTTCCCTTTAAAAGGGGTTGTCTGGGCATCTGCTAAGTCTTCCATATCAGATCAGTGGAGGTCCAAAACCTGGCTCAGATCCACTTTAAATTCCCTTCCACTTTCGTGGTCCCCAGTAGTCCTGCAGTGATAACGTTGCTGTCAGTCACGTGACTGCTGCTCCCTGTCATCAGCCTCAGCGATCACTTGCTGTACATATAAGTATCACCGCTGAGGCCGATGATTGGCTGCTGAGGTCATGTGAATGATGTATGTGATGTTATCACCACAGGACAGGCAGGGGATTTGATAGGCAACAGGTACTTTATTTTATGCCATTTCGGGTCTAGGAAACCTGGTTTACGACCCTGTTAAAACTTCCACTGTGACCATATTGGTTGCCACTCTACTATCACACAGGCTGTAGACTTTTGACGGATTCCCAATGGGCCCAGTAGGGTCTGTCATGTGAGGATAGTTCCTGCCATGTGTGGGTTCTGTCACTGCCCGTGTTTTCATTATTCTCTGGGAGAAAAGGTGACTAGACTCTTTACAGGACGACACGAGGACCACTCAGTGGCCTGCACTTCCAGGTTCTAGTTCAGTACTTACCGGCCAAGTGACCCTTTGGTACCTGTTTTTCCTCGTATTATGCTACGCTTCCATCACGAGGTGTGTTGCCTGCTGCCGTTGTCGCTGTAGATCAGGGTTTCTTATGTGCATCTTGAGGATTGCTGTAGAAAATCTTTGGTGGCTGGTAAATGATCTCCCCCTCATTCTTCGTTTGCGTTCCTGCCGCCGACTCTCCCGGCTACGAATTCTTGCTGTCCTGCCTCTGATTCATTGGCGCACATGGCTGTTGTAATGATTTAGACCAGGCTTTGCCCATACTTGTTTTTAAAGAGCCTGTTTGTTATGATGTGGCACGCTATTCATTTGAGGTAGATATATAAATTACAGTGTAGTTACGATGACAGAAGTATTATTCACCAGAAACCTCTACAGCTCCGATAATTTGCTCCTGTATAAATTTACATGATAAATACGACCCTTGATGTCTTAAGAGAACCATTACACGGCAAGGATCATTTATAGTCATTTGTACTTGTAGTGTATTGACCGGCTCTGCGGTGACACCATGTAGCGGCAGGTGATGCTGAAGAATGAAATCCAGGATGCATGGAGCTTGTTATCCAGGTCAACTTCTTAACTTATCGCAGCTGAACTTTTTCCTCTGGTCTCGCCAATACATTGGAGAATGTTCTCTCTGCTCCCGATTTTCTCATGGAATCCTTGTACCAACGCTGTCCTGATCGGAGAGCCCATTACCATTAATCTGATGAGATCCTAATGGATCTGACCCACTTGCGGACTTTTTTAATAAGTTTGCTTTGTTTCATTTTTTTTTAGAAACTTGTTAACCGGTTTCTTCACAGATGTAGCCATTAAGATTTTTTATTTTTTTGGTGGGGGGTGGAAACTGTTTGTTTCATGCAGTGGTTATATAGAGCTGTGAATTCAACCTGTAAAGGGACCTGTATATATTGTATCAGTGACTGACAGACAGAAAAGAGATATGTCCTCCCCTGTCTTGTATTTAAATTATTGCACACTTTTTGTTGTATAGTTATTTGCAATATATAGCAACTTTTGTGGCCTGATTTAGCTTTATTATTTTATTAGCTTATTCTTAGTATGCTTTAAGATCTTTTTTAATTGATTTAAAATAATTTTTCGGAAGCTCAGAAATGATATGCATGTCAGAATCTACAGCAGATGATCATCTACTTTCTGCTTGGCTGTTCAGAGCTCAGGTTCATAGGTGTAGTGCTATTCTTTGGGACTACAGTTTAGGTACATAGCCTACAGGGGCCTGAGGTAGTCTGAGACACACCTCCTGATGTATGATTGGTTCAGGCAGCAGCTCCACCTTCACTGATGGGTGTTGTGTATAAACACTAGACGATCACAGGCTCACCAGGAAATCTGGGCATTGAGGGCTGAGATCCATTACGCAAGGACAGGGTGATTGACAATTACTAGGTTGGATTTGATAACTCACACATGCTAATAATGCAATTGGACTTTAGGGAAATCCAAGAGGGTCACTTTTTAGTGCGTAGATGAAGTGGCTCTCTTGTGCCAGTCTTGAAGGTCACATATAGTGCATGTAATATATACGATATATATTTTGTGCACCCTTTAAGACTATATGTAATAATAGGAATTGTTTTGTAATGTATTGCCCAGATCAAGTTCTTAAAATATTTTTGTCCTCCTTTTCTGCACGGGGTTTGATCTATATTCATCTACTTTCATGTAAAGAGCCACATGCTAAATGGTACTAAAATTGTTGTATTCCCGGTAGTGTATTGGTAACTGTGTACAATCTTTTATATCTGACGATTGCTGCACGGTGCTGCTGATCGGTGGGGACTGGGTCCTGTGACCACCATGGATCAGACAGAATACCGCTCTGAAGTCCACAGCTCCTGCATTGCAGTGCAAAGGGCTGTATACAGGCTCAGTAGTAAGGCTATAGATCTGTATGGATTAATAGACTCACTATTGAGCCGGTACACTGCTCTGTGTGCACAGTTCATGCAGGAGCTGCAGACTGGTCAGGACCCAAATTCCCACCGATCAGCAGCATTGTGCAGCGACTGTCATGAATAAAACCGTTTATATAGTGAATTACTTTTTAAAGGGGGAAAAAGTTACCAGTGAATGAGCAAAAATGGGGTTACATATGGGGTAAATTAGTCTAGCGATATTCTGTATGAAGAAGTGGAGACAATAACCAGACTTAAGCCCAGTACGAGGGTAGAAAGGGTTTTACCTTTTTGATCTGTACACACGGGTGAAACTTCTGTGTTCGTGCAAGATGCCAGACCAATTATTGATTCTACTGCTGGGTTTCACTTACCTTTTTCAAGTATTAGTGGCATCCATTTGTAAGTAAAGGGCTGCTCCATTACTTCTGTGCTGATTATCCATCCAATGGATGGGTCATCTACATCAGATTGGTGGGCAACCCCACTGATCAGCTGTTCTCGGTGACAGCCGACGGATATTAACTGGTGCAGAGCTAAACAGCACTGCTCTGCCGACTGTTGATGCCGCTGCTCGCTACTACAGATCCACCACTATTGGAATGAATAGTTGATAGAGATGTGCTGTTCAGCTCCACAACTGAGAACCGCTAATCTGTGGGGGTGCTGGGTGTAGGCCCCCACTAATCAAATATTAATGACCTACCCTTGGGACTGGTCCTAAACATAAAAGTAGTGGAAAACTAATTTGTCCTACTTGGGCCTTTCTTAGACATCTGTGAATCACGTGCATGTTCTGTCTGTGTTTTCCACGGATAGAACATGTACTGATTAGTCACTGTGGCTATTCACGTGGTCGTAGTGTTTTTTTTTGCTGACCAGGTTGTCTTGATTGGTTACTGGCGGCACACATCGTCATCCATGTGCTGTCCGTTTTTAACATTGTAATGAATAGGAGAAGGTTTGCAATTTTTATTTGTTTTTTTGGTATATGAGAAAATCACTGACCAAACAACGATGAAAATCTGCTCAAATGCACTGATCTCAGACCAATTTAGCTGTTAGGTCTGAATGAGGCCTAAGATTGGGGCCCAATTTTTATGTCAAGTGTGCATTTTTTTCTTTTCCTATCCTTATGTGTATTTATTGTACCACGCCGCAGATGGTGACCTGTACAAGTAATGACTTCCATTCTGTGTTTTTCAGAGTCACGCAGTGCCCGCTGTTACTCTCAGACAGCCGCCTTCACCTTTTCTTGCAAACTCAACTCCCCCTGGAAGAAATTGAAGCCTGCGCCTCTGGACAGACCAAATTTTCAGTTTCCGAAGCCATTCATAAGTTTGCCACCTCGAACCGGCGGTTTCCTGCGGAGGAGGAAGAACAAACAAGTTGTCACTTAGTTCCTGAGAGGTACTTTCATGTGCGGTAGACCCTCTTATTCTGTTGTTGGTGTTCTACTCAGATAATGAAAAAATTAATTGACTGAGATTTTATTGAGCTGTGACAGCTTCTCATAAGAGTCCTCGCACACCTCCAAACTGAATTAATGGATGCAGTAGAAATTCAATTATCTGCATTCTGATTATGTGAATTTCATTTAGTCAGACTTGAATTATTCGCGTTTAAATTATCTGGTTAAAAAAAAAAAACCCCTACCGCACTCCAAATGGCTAATTAAAAGTCCAAATTTCCTGTCTCTCTTTCTGAAGGGAGATAATTAAAGTTCTCCTCCGCTACTCAGCCTCTGAGTGTGTTGTGAAAACCAATTTCCTTCCCCCCATCCCCCTTTTATAGCACCGCCACCTCAGACCTCTGGGATTATTTTTTGGTGTGTTTTCTAATTTTATTTTATTTTTTTTTCTTTGTTTTCCATTTAACAGTTCATCTTCAACACTGGAGAACAAGCATGATAGTCAATTTCTAAATGGTTGTAAACCAGCTGAAAAATATAAAGAAACATGGAAGACTATTTTGGCCTCGGCACCTCCAGAATAGACGATTGGTCCTGTATTCTCACCCAAGTGCAATTGTAAATCCTTTAACAGAAGACATTTAGTATTGAGAGTGAAGAATGCCTTTTGTTAATGTAGAAACGTTGTCCAAAAGGTAAACCAAACTTTGAGGGTTTTGGACAACGCGCGTCGTAGTCATGACATGTGAGAATCACGCGTTTCGTTTCAAAGTTTGTCACAGGTGGCCGAAATGGAGCTGGAAAATAACTTCATGGTATCAACTATTTATTTTTTTTTTTTGTTAGATTTTGTTTACTTAGTCTTGTAGGTGGGTGGAAGTTAGGTCTGCACTGCCTTTTAGCCTTCACTCTGGAGTACAGACTTCATAGTTCCTACCCTCTCAGAATTTTCTGATTTGTTTTTGTTACATATTCTAAGCCATTTCTACAGTATTTTATGCATTTGACTGATACGTTTGTTGTGCTGTCTTATAGCTCAACCACGCTTCATATAGTCAGCTATAGTCCAGTTTTAATAGAAGGTTCCGTATGTACTGTTTATCTAGTGGTTTCCTAGATGTTCATAGAAGTTTTGTATTTTACTTTTTAGCTTCAAACTCTACAGATAATTAATAATAAATTGTAGTGACTCCTTCATACACATCTAATCTACAGGCTTCATGAAATCATCATGACTATTCCAGAATGATTATATGCACTTTATCCTTTGTCAAATGACTGACTACAATGTGAAAGCCAAAATACAATATAGAAGTCTGTATTATCTGTCAAGTATGGCAGCAGGAGCAAAAAAATAAAGTAAAGCTATAATATATTTGTAATATCTATATTGTACATTTTTTTATGTCATATGGTTTTGTCTAAATAAAGTTGTATTGATTTAAAAAGTGAAAAAAAAACTGTTGAAGCTTGAGTACATATTTATATTATATTGTATATATTTATTTTTTCTTTTTTAAATTACTTATACTTTTCCCCCGTATTACACTTAGTAGAATGTTTAATAATCTATCTATACCTTTCTTACACATATCAGTTTTCGCCTTGACGTAATAGTTTTTTGTTTTAGAATATTTTTTATTCATGTCTTTGATGTTATTTGGTATCTAGAAATAGTTTTGTGCTTTTTTTTTTCCCCACTTTTATGTGATTGAAAACTGTGCTGTTTCACTAGAATTTGGCTTGCAAATTTTAGTATTTACCTATATGAAATATGGCTGCTATGTGCTACTCTTACATTATGCACCCAAACTAAAACCCAGTATGGATTAATAGAGAATGGCAACAAAGTAATGCCATAGACACACATTATGTACATTCATTATCTTTCCACCATATTAATTCTGCACTGATCAAAGATAAACACTTTTGCTTCCCCACCACATGACTTTTCTATTAAGCAGCATAACATTCGTGTCAGTAACCAGATAATTAATATAGTGTTACAAAGTTCAAAGCAATCATTCCCACCATCATATCATAAGATTTTGAAAATTCTCATATTTTGGGAGGAATAAAATGGAATTATTTACTATATGGAATTTTAGAGGGGGGAAAAAAACTGTACTGGGTTATTCATTTAATTTAGGGATTGGGCCTATATGTTAGTCTTCTTCTGTATGTTGTCAGTATTGGCAACCTGGCCTCAGAGACAATACAGCAGTAAAATTCCATATACATGTGTGTGTATATAGTACGATTTATTACATAGAGCATTGTATAAATCTATATGGATAGAAGTTTTCTCCAGTTATGTCTTACCTGGACTCAGAGCAGTAGCATCAGCCGTGGCTCGAGTAGCAGCATCTCGCACCGTCCTCCCCTCCTCACGCCTGCGCTCCGGTGTCCTCCATCCTTCCTCTGTGCGCAGGTCTGGACTCGGCAGCATCAGATTCACTCTCTTCGCTCCAGTAACCTGAGCAGTCTGTGACACAGGGAGGAATGAGCTGCAGGAGAAGGAGTCACCATTGTCTTCCTGAGAATAAGACGTTCATGATCAGCTGGAGCCTATGAGCAGATCACTATAAATGCAAATCACAGTATTGTGAAGAATGGGGCCCAGGTCATTAGCATGAAGCGGTACAATGTGCCCTGCTGTAGCAGGGTCTTACCCGCCTCAGGGCAAACCATGGCATGCTGAATTATGGATTCACCCTGGGTGCAAATCACTGCGGCTTGTCTATAAGCTGCGTGATCTATCCCACGCATACAACACATGGATGGATGACATGTCGAGGCTGGAGAATATGGGAGCTGATGACAGCTTGTGTGTAAGAAGCCTTCTTTAAGGCACATGTATAAATCAAGGAGGCTGTCTCCATCCACTAGTGTGGTTGTAGCTCTACAGTAGAATAAATCCACCATATTTTTTATAATCATAAAAATGTACAGTAAATCTTGAATTGTTCTTTGGTTAAATGTCACCAGAAGCCACTTTATCCTTATGGTGCCTTCAGTTTTGTTGTGGTTTTTTTTTTTTTTTCATGTGGCATTGTTTTTTTCTCTGCACATTTTTTTTGTGGGGGGGGGGGGGGGGGGGAGAATGTGGGGGTGGTGGATTGTTTAGGGTTTTTTTTTTTTTTTTTTTTTGCAATATTAAACATACTGGGCTCTAGATTTATTTATTTTTTCTTCCATAGGCTGTTTTTTTTTTTTTTTTTCTTTTAAAACAACAAAAAAAATTCATGTACTAATGTGACCTGCATATTCTGGTTGCATTTTTTTTTTGACAAGGCATGTTCTTCCTGTGTTTGCGTGGGTTTCCTCCAGGTACTCTGGTTTTCGACCCTTACTCCAAAGACATACTGATAGGGAATGTAGCTTATGAGCGCAAAGGGGGACAGTGCTGATAATGTCTGTAAAGTGTTGTGGACCTAATGGCGCTATGTGAGTGAGTGAGTGAGTAAAATAAAGTGATCCTATGAGAAATCTTGGAAATTCAAAAAAGTAACAAAAAAGCTGACAGGTCATTACTTTTATTTATTTTTCCTCAAACAAAGACAAGCGTGCAATTGTTTTTTTCCATATTTTATCACTACTAAGGCTCTGTTCACATGTCATCAGTTTGTAACAGCTCCAGTTTTTGTTTTTGAACCCTGTATCTGTTACAAACATAACAAAAACAGGTGCACATCTGTTTCGCATCAGTTTTTGTTCCGTTTTGTAATGGATCTGTTTTTATTAGCGGCATCTCTGAACATTTCTAGTGATCTGTGCACAGGCAGTGCTTAAACTAATTTTTTTTACAGAATGACCTTGCCACAGCTCGCATTGATGTGCCATCCTGGATGAGCTGCACTACCTGAGCCACATGTGTGGGTTGTAGAGTCCGTCTCATGCTACCACAAGTGTGAAAGCACAACCAACATTCAAAAGTGACCAAAACATCAGCCAGAAAGCATTGGTACTAAGATGTGGTCTGTGGTCCCCACCTGCAGAGCCACTCCTTTATTGAGTGTGTCTTGATAATTGCCAATTTCCATCTGTTGTCTATTTCATTTGCACAACAGCATGTGAAATTGATTGTCAAACAGTGTTGCTTCCTAGGTGGACAGTTTGATTTCACAGAAGTTTGATGTACTTGGAGTTATATTCTGTTGTGTAAGTGTTCCCTTTATTTTTTTGAGCAGTGTATGCATGTATGTGTGTGTGTGTATATGTATGTGTGTATATGTATGTGTGTATATATATATATATATATATATATGTGTGTGTATGTATGTGTATATATATAAATAATGTGTGTGTATATGTATACATTGTGTGTGTGTGTATGCACACCAAACGAAGTAACAGCCATGGGCAACTCCATCATCTCATGTGAAATCCAAGAGACTGTGCATGGGTTAAAAAGAGGCACATCCACATGTATCTGCTTGCATAGTCAGGGTCTATAAGCCAAGTGTAACTGCTAGTATATGCACACTAATAAGGAGATGCCTCTTAAAGGGAACCTGTCACCTGAATTTGGCGGGACCAGTTTTGGGTCATATGGGCGGGGTTTTCAGGTGTTTGATTCACCCTTTCCTTACCCGCTGGCTGCATGCTGGCCGCAATATTGGATTGAAGTTCATTCTCTGTCCTCCGGAGTACACGCTTGCGCAAGGCAATATTGCCTTGCGCTGGCGTGTACTCCGGAGGACAGAGAATGAATTTCAATTCAATATTGCGGCCAGCATGCAGCCAGCGGGTAAGGAAAGGGTGAATCAAACACCCGAAAACCCCGCCCATATGACCCAAAACTGGTCCCGCCAAATACAGGTGACAGGTTCCCTTTAACCAGAAGATGAAGAAGGAACTATGCTGGAACAAGGCTGAGAGAATACCCCAACGCGTGTTAAGTAAGTCACTTTCGCAAGGGGAAAGCGACTTACTTAACATGCGAAACGCACCTTGGGGTATTTTCTCAGCTTTGTTCCAGCATGGTCCTTCTTCATCTTCTGGGTTTTGACTTATTTTCCATTGTTCACAAAGTGTACATGAACTTTTGAAAATCTCCTTTTCTCACCTGGTCCTTTTATTATTCTGTGTAATTTCTGCAAGCAAATCTGCACCAAGTACACCACTTGTGCATTTAGCCTTAGCCATATAGTGTATTTGGAATTTTTTTTCTGTAGTACCTCCCTTAAGTTGGCAGCAACATGAGAAAAATGGGGGCCCACTGGAGTGTCTAATTAAAGTTTACATGGAAAAGGAATTGTGTAGTTTAAATGTTTTAATATTTTAAAATAAAAATATATACAACTTACGAATATTCTTTTATTTCCAAATGTTCATCAATCTCTCAATAACAGCCTATGTCCTAAAAGCTCAACTTGTGGCTTGTGTTCCCATACAAACAAGAGAATACAGCAGCACACTGTAAGCTCGAAGATGTCTGCAAGCATTGCTTCTATAAAATGTAAACTGCATTACTGCTATATTGAATAGTCTTTAAAATGAAGGTACTTAGCACATAAATTGATCCCTGCTTGTTTGGCAAGCTCTTACCGAATAAGCTGCAGAGGGAACCTAGATACATGGAGCGTGACTCTACCCACAAGCCATGACAAAGCTTTCTTGGATGGGACCCTAATATCATGGCTCTCCTGGGCTAAAAGCCTACACAATTAATTGGGCAGGTAGGTTATAGGACTACGGTAATTAAAAAAGGGCCTTAGGCAGAGGGACGAAAGGCTGTCAGTAAAGGAGGCAGTCCAACCTCCAATAATATGCAACAAAAAACTGACTAGCACTTCCATACAGAATAAACTAGTGTGAACAGGTACAAGCTGTAGAGCAGTGACCTTCACACCAGAGCCCCGGAAACTCGCCATCCGATACCCACCGCAGTGCAGATTCTTCACCTCTCCACTGCAACCGGTACACGTATTCAACAGTTACCACTTTTATAGCTGAAGCATCCCGACGAACACCCTTCACAGATACTCTTGATAAAGGCAATTACACCGAAACGTTGGGGAAGGACCTTTATCTGTGTACACTATTTTGTTGGCTGTAAATTAAAATCGGAAATTAACTTGCAAAAGAACTTGTTTGTGATTTATTGAGTGCTGAAGGAAGGTCACCGCTCTACAGTTGTATTTTATATTCCTTCGAGCACCACCACTCTTTGTTTAGAGTGCACCACTCTTGACCTATTTGAACAGGTACAAGCTGCCATGACTGCATAAGGCTGGGTTCACATTTAGTTTTGGCAGTCCGTTAGACGCACTGCGTTACACCGCGGCATAACGCGGTGTAACGCAGTCCGTTAACGCCACCATTAATCCCTATGTCGGATGAATCGCTAGCGCACGCCTACAATTGGCGTGTACTAGCGATGTGCCGTCATTGAGTGATGGACCCCGGGACGCGGGCTGCAGCGTTTCCGGGTCTGTCACTGCTAGCGCAGATAGAGCATCTGCTACCTCTATTTGCGCTAGCACTAGAGAAATTCGGCACTTGCGTTAACAGCAGCCCGTTAACGCATGTGTTGAACGGGCTGCTGTTAACGCAATGTGAACCTGGCCTAATATACCATCAAGAGAATAAGGGCTAAGATGTCTGCAGACATTGAATATGTTAAATTTATACTGCATTACTGCAATATAGAATATTCATTACAATGAAGTATTGGCGTAGAAAAGATGAAGGTGGCACTCTCCTCAAGTAAAATTCTCCTTTATCCAAATGTGTTAAACATGGAAGTAGAAAAGCGTGTATCATTATGGATGACGGACATTTTGCATCACACCAACGGGTCCAGGAAGCATGGTGCAGGCAGCATTATGCTTTGAGGTTTTTCAGCAGGTGGACTTAGTCAAGGTTGTAATTATGAACAGTTCCAAATCATTCAATTTTGTAACAAAACCTTCAAACCTCTGCTAAAAAAAGGAAGATGAAGAGGAATTTCACCTTTCTGCACGATAGCGACATTAGTTGTACCTCCAAATCCACAAAAGAGTGACTTTTGTCTGAAGAATATCAACGTTTTGGAATGGGCAAGCCAAAGCCCAGACGTAAATCCAATTGAAATTCTGTAGGTGACCTGAAGAGGGCGCTGTACAAATGAGATACTCTCACAACAGATTTGAAGTGCTACTGCAAGGAAGAGTGGGCAAAGATTGCCAATTCTAGATTTGCCATTATGATGCAGTCCTATGCAAAAGACTGAATGCTGTCATACCTTCATAGGGTACTTCAACAAAGTATTTGTTTATATATTTTTGCGCAACTATATAGTTTTGGTTAATTTTTCTTTTTCCATTGGAAAAAAATTAAATTTATTTTTCAATTGATATATACAGATAAGTGACATTAAAAGTAGAAAAGGTTCTGAAATAATTTTTCTTTATGATTTTTTTTTGCATGGCATAAACCTGACATTTTATAAGGCGTGTGTAGGACTTTTATAGTCACCATAAATGGTCCTGGTGCAGGAGGCAACTTTGCCAGCAGCACTAGGGTTATGTTCACGTAGAGTTTTTTTTTTTTACGTGAAGTTTGAAGCAGATCTGTTTCAAATTCCACATGAAGAAACGGTGTGAATATACCCTAAACATTCATTGGAAAGGTAACGGTTCGGGAGGGTTAAAGCGGACACAGCAATGTCCATTATAGGCTCTGTTAACATTCGAATTAAAGGTTTTGTTGCAAATTCTTTCATTATGAGTCGTTAGGGTCCATTGTGCGCTGGTGGCATCCAATTCTGCACTGCGCAGTAGCTTCCATTATAATTTATAATTGATATTAAGAGAGCTGGTATTTACATTGAGTAACCATTTCACAGAATTCCACAAAAATTAGTTATTCACATTGGTTCCTCCCAGTGGGCCGCAAATTCGAAATGCCCCTGAGAATAACACAAATAGAGCATGGGCAATTTCACAGACCACCAGCTGACCTATCACTGCTCTTTTGAAGTCTGGAAACTCCATGTAGATCCTACTCTGAACTTCTTGGTCCAGTGATCACAGAAGTGCAAAGCAGCAGAAATAAGCTCCTCATGAATATGACAATGATAAAAGGGAGATAGAGCAACAGTAATGTAAGGAGAAATGGAGGAATTCTCTTATGCAATCAACCAGTTTCCAGTTCTTGTTTTTCCAAAGGGCCTTTGGGAAATGAAAAAAAAACAACCTGGTGTGGACTACTCCACTACTGCGTGTTGAAGTTTAACAAATCAGATTGTAAATGCACTGTGATAATGTGATTAATCTGCATCCAGTTCTACACAATATGTCTAACAGATCATAACTAAATAAGTCCTATTAGGCATATAGAAATAATATTCTTGGTACAATATGTGCTGACAATTTCCTGCTGATATTGTGTAAGTCCCTTGTGTGCCACCAAAACAGCTGTGAGCCATGGATCTCTCAAGACCTTGAAGGGTATCCGGCGGTATCTGGTACCACGGCATTAGGAGCAAAACTAATCTATACAGTATAACCTACATGGATCAGACTTGTTGTTCCAGCACATCCTATTGCTCCATTGGATAGAGATTTGAGAAATTTTTAGATCAATACCCTGAACGTTTTGCCATGTTCCTTAAATCATTTTTTAACAATCTTTGCAGTGTGACAGTGTGAGCGGCAGCCAGGGCCATAGTCATGGCCCACATAGGTGTCTCCTTTAGCATGCCCTGACCACCCGCATCACATATATACAGTCCCACCATCTCACTTGCCTGGTTCTCCGAGGCCTCCCTTAGACACAGAGGCACTCATTCCTTTGATCTGGCACATAGACAGAGTCCAATTCCAACTTTAAACCTAGAACTTTACTCATTTCCAATCGCAGCACGTCCACAACAGTTACAGCATCAACACAGAGTTCTGCACCATTCACATCCTTCACTTTCCCTGTGCTCTTCCCTATGTCCTTTAGATTGTACCCGGTTCGTCCCATCTCGACTGGTACTGCAGCATCCTCACTGTTCAGCTTCACAACGTTTAGGAGTTCCCTTGTCCGTTTCGCACAGACATGAGGGCATCTGCCCATGTAGAAAGCTGCCTCATCTTGTAGCGACCTGCTCACTTATTTTGCCTCACTTTTGGTCCACTAGCTCTGGATGACTGGACACTTTGCTTATAACATTACGAAGCTGACCGCCCTGATTGGGCTCTATGGCCCCTACAGACTAGGAACAGGAAAAAACCCTGACTTATCCATGGCTGGCTCCTCCTATGTAAGCTATATACACTCTTGTACCCCATCTAGTGTCCATCTTGAGGTACTTTACTTTCCCTATCTACACAACATATAAATATATGTACATAGCAGCATCAGGAACATTATATATATATAATTATAAACAACAATATTTACACGGTTTAATAATAATAATTTAATTTATATAGCGCCAACATATTCCGCAGCGCTTTACAAATTATAGAGGGGACTTGTACAGACAATAAACATTACAGCATAACAGAAATCACAGTTCAAAATAGATACTAAGAGGAATGAGGGCCCTGCTCGCAAGCTTACAAACTATGAGGAAAAGGGGGAGACACGAGAGGTGGATGGTAACAATTGCTTTAGTTATTCGGACCAGCCATAGTGTAAGGCTCGGGTGTTCATGTAAAGCTGCATGAACCAGTTAACTGCCTAAGTATGTAGCAGTACAGACACAGAGGCTATTAACTGTATAAAGTGTATGAGAACAAGATGCGAGGAACCTGATTATGGCTTAAGTTTTTAGGTTTTTTTTGAGTGGGCCACACAGGGATAGTTAGGTTAATGTGTTGAGGCGGTAGGCCAATCTGAACAAATGAGTTTTTAGGGCACGCTTAAAACTTTGGGGATTAATCGTATTAACCTGGGTAGTGTATTCCAAAGAATCGGCGCAGCACGTGTAAAGTCTTGGAGATGGGTGTGGGAGGTTCTAATTATTGAGGATGCTAACCTCAGGTCATTAGCAGAGCGGAGGGCATGGGAAGGATGGTAGACCTGAGACCAGAGAGGAGATGTAGGGTGGTGCTGAGCCATGGAGTGCTTTGTGGATGAGGGTAGTAGTTTTGTACTGGATTCTGGAGTGGATGGGTAGCTAGTGAAATAACTGGCACAAGGTAGAGGCATCGGTGTAACGGTTGGAGAGCAATATGATCCTGGCAGCAGCATTCAGGACAGATTGGAGCGGGGAGAGTTTGGTAAGAGAGAGGCCGATTAGTAGAGAGTTACAATAGTCCAGAGGAGAATGAATAAGTGAAACAGTAAGAGTTTTTGCAGAGTCGAAAGTAAGAAAAGGGCGAATTCTAGAAATGTTTTTGAGATGCAGATAAGAAGAGCGAGCCAGTGATCGGATGTGGGGGGTGAAGGAAAGCTCGGAATCAAGGACTACCTCAAGGCAGCGGGCATGTTGCTTTGGAGTAATGGTGGAACCCCCCACGGAGATGGCAATGTCAGGCAAAGGTAGGTTAGTAGAGGGAGAGAACACGAGTTCAGTTTTTGACAGGTTCAGTTTCAGATGGAGGGAGGACATGATGTTAGAGACAGCGGTAAGACAATCACTGGTGTTTTCTAAAAAGGTCGGCGTGATATCAGGAGAAGAAGTGTATAATCGGGTGTTGTCAGCATAGAGATGGTACTGGAAACCAAATCTACTGACTGTCCAATAGGGGCAGTATACAAAGAGAAGAGGAAGGGGCCTAGGACTGATCCTTGAGGAACCCCTACAGTGAGGGGAAGGTGAGAGGAGGAGGAACCAGCAAAAGATACAGTGAAGGAGCGGTCAGAGAGATAGGAGGAGAACCAGGAGAGAACAGTGTCCTTGAGGCCAATGGAGCAGAGCATAGTGAGGAGGAGCTGATGATCCACAGTGTTGAATGCTGCGGAGAGATCCAAGAGAATTAGCATGGAGTAGTGACCATTAGATTTAGCTGTTAGTAGGTCATTAGAGACTTTAGTGAGGGCAGTTTCAGTAGAGCGTAAAGAGCGGAAACCAGATTGAAGAGGGTCGAGAAGAGAGTTATCTGAGAGATAGCGGGTAAGACAGGAGTGGACCAGGCTTTCGAGGAGTTTAGAGATGAAGGGAAGATTAGAGACAGGTCTATAATTAGCAGCATAGTTTTGATCGAGGGATGGTTTTTTAAGTAATGGATGTATGATGGCATGCTTAAATGAGGAGGGAAAAATACCGGAAGAGAGAGAAAGGTTGAATATTTTTGTTAGGTGAGAGGTGACAGCCGGGGAAAGGGACTGGAGGAGATGTGACTGAATGGGGTCACTGGTGCAAGCGGTTGGGCGAGAAGATGCAAGGAGCCTGATTACTTCATCTGTAATTAGTTCAAAGTCAGAGAGTGAACTAGATGCAGTGGGGGAGGGAGGACAGTGCATGGTATGAAGGGATTGGGAGATCATTTCCTGTCGAATGTGGTCAATTTTTTCTTTGAAGTAATTGGCCAAATCGTCAGTGCGGAGATCCGTGGTTGGGGCCTGCACTCTTCGGTTGAGTAGGGACTGGAAAGTATCAAAGAGACGTTTAGGGTTATTGGACAGCGAGGTGATGAGGGTGTTGAAATAGGTTTGTTTGGAGAGGTGAAGGGCAGAGTTGTATGTTTTTAGCATGAACTTATAATGGATGAAATCTTCGAGTAGATTAGATTTTCTCCACAGACGTTCAGCGCACCCGGCTGCAGGAAACGTGTTTGCAGCGTGTGCCACGGTTGTCACCGTCTGTGCCGAGTTGTTCTATGTATAGGAGGTGCAGCTTCATCCAGGGCACTTAAGGCATTACAAGGCAACAATATACATACAGTGAACCTGGACATGTTTGGGGCACAAGACCGGTTTTATTACCCCCTTACAACAGGACCCATTGTAATGATGATAAGTAGGGTTGAGCGACCTTTACTTTTATAGGATCGGGTCGGGTTTCACTAAACCCGACTTTTTCAAAAGTCGGGTCGAGTGAAATCGGCCGATCCTATAAAAAAGTCGGGGTCGGGGTCGGCCGAAACTCGAAACCCAATGCAGTGCATTGGGTTTCCAATGGTTCCCAGGGTCTGAAGGAGCGGAAACTCTCCTTCAGGCCCTGGGATCCATATTTAAGTGTAAAATAAAGAATTAAAATAAAAAATATCGCTATACTTACCCTCTGACGGGCCCTGGTACTAACCGGGAACCTTCCTTCCTTAGAATCAGCCTTCCAGGACCTTGCGGTGACGTCGCGGCTTGTGATTGGTCGCGCGGCCGCCCATGTGACCGCTCGCGCGACCAATCACAAGCCGCGACGTCACCGTGACGTCACCGAAGGTCCTGGAAGGGCTGATTCTTAGGAAGGAAGGCTGCCGGAAAGAAGCAGGGCGTGTCCGAGGGTGAGTATATACCTAATAGGAATATACTCACCCTCGGCTTCGTTCCGGCAGCCTTCCTTCCTAAGAATCAGCCCTTCCAGGACCTTCGGTGACGTCACGGCTTGTGATTGGTCGCGCGAGCAGTCACATGGGCGGCCGCGCGACCAATCACAAGCCGCGACGTCACCGCAAAGGTCCTGGAAGGCTGATTCTAAGGAAGGAAGGTTCCCGGTTAGTACCAGGGCCCGTCAGAGGGTAAGTATAGCGATATTTTTTATTTTAATTCTTTATTTTACACTTAAATCTGAATTCCGATACCAATTCCCGATATCTTAAACATATCGGGAATCGGTATCGGAATTCCAATTCCAGATTCAGAAGATCGCCGACTTCATGGCCGACCCCACACAGGGGTCGGGTCGGGTTTCATGAAACCCGACTTTGCCAAAAGTCGGCGACTTCTGAAAATTGCCGACCCGTTTCGCTCAACCCTAATGATAAGTAATATTTATTGAAATGCTAGGTTCCCAGCAGAACATTGCCCATCTCATCACACTGCCTCTTGTGGTTTGTCCTTTTCCCATTGTGCATCTTGAAATGCACCGTTACGGCATTATTTATATCAGTGTGGGAGCTAGGGGTCTGACCCCCCAAAAAGCATATGTTTATGATCTATCCTGTGGAAAAGTGCAAAATGTATTTAGGTTTAGAACCCCTTAACACTTTCACCCCGCAGCCTGTTTCACCTTCCTGACCAAGCCAAATTTTATAATTATGACCAGTGTCACTTTATGTAAGAACTCTTCAACTCTCAGTGATTCTAAGAGTGATAAATTTAGGTTGACATTTTTTGCGTTTACTAGTGAAAATATCGAAATTTGTATGAAAATGTTGAAAGTTTTGCAATTTTCAAATTTTTAATTTTTAAACCGGTGAGTCATGCTGTACAAAGTAATTTATAAACAACATTTCCCATAATGTATACTATACATCAGCACCATTTTGGAAACATAATTTTTTTAAGTGGTTTAAAGTTTATCGGCAATTTCTTATTTTTCCAATGAAATTTACAAAACCATTTTTTAGGGACCAAAGCACAATTCAAGGGACTTTGGGGGGCCTGTGTAAACACTGCACCCCTCAAAGTGTTCAAAACCACATTCAAGAAGTTTATTAACCCTTTATGTGCTTCACAGGAATTAAAGCAATGTAAAAAGAAAAATTAACATTGTAATTAATCACACAAAAATGTTTATCCCTGAATTTTGCAATTTTACAAGCATAACAGGAGAAAATGAACTATAAAGTTTGTTGTGCAATTTCTCCTGAGTACGCTGATACCCCATATGTGGAGGAAAACTACTGTTTGGTCGCACAGCTCTGAAAGGAAAGAGCGTCATTTGCAATTGTTTTTGCCCCACTATATTCTCAGAGCTATAGCTTTTTTATATTTCGGCTGACGGAGCTCTATTGCGGATTGTTTTTCGTGTGAAAAGATGATGTTTTCAGCAGCACTGTTTTTTGAATGCATTTTATTCCACTTTTTGTTCAGCGTTATGATGAAAAAGCATAGTTTTTTGCAACTTTTTTTTATAGTGTTCACTGAAGGAGTTATCTAGTGGGACCGTTTTATAGGGCAGGTCATTCCAGATGCAGAGATACTAAATATGCGTAAATTATTTGTTTATTTTGGTTTTTACATAAATGTGTTTATTGGATTAATATTTTTTCATTTTTTTGTTTAGGTTTTTTTTAATATTTGTTCAGTTTTTAAAAACAATTTATTTTTACTTTTTTTTACCTTGTTCCAGGATTGGATCTCAACTTTCCCTGCCCTGATCGCTGATCTAATACTGGCTGGAGCTGGAGTAATGGGTTCAAATCCCACCAAGGACAACATCTGCAAGGAGTTTGTATGTTCTCCCTGTGTTTCTGTGCGTTTCCTCCGGTTTCTCCGGCTTCCTCCCACATTCCAAAGGACAGTGATGATATTGTCTGTAAAGCGCTGCGGAATATGATAACGGTATGAAAACAAAGCATAATAAATAAATAATAAATATTCTGCAATACTTTTGCATTGCAGGGAATTAGCTCACCGGACCGCAGATGGGGAGAAGCGGTGTCAGCTCCTGTTCTCTGCAGGAGCTTACAAGCCACCATACCTGGGCGATCCCATGATCATCTTTCATCCCGGGGTCACTTTTGAGACCATCGGCACACTTGCTTTGTGCCGATTGGAGCAGAGAGGGAGCTCCCTCTGTTATGCTGATCGATGTCTCTGTTACAATTTACTGCGGCATCAGAGGGGCGTGCTAACATTGATCGAGGGCATTGCCCCAGGGTGTCAGCTCTTGATGATGTTGATGCTTGGAGTGACCTAGCGCGATAGTCACGCCACACATGTACGACGGTTTGCGGGAATGCACCTCCCGCAGCACCTTATATGTACGGCGGATGTTTTGAAGAGGTTAGAGTATCAAACAATAATGATGTTTGGTGATTTGGACTCAAAATGTAGTAAAACTAAACCGTACAATATATTTACTTTTGTGCTCTGCTCTGGTTTCCTGTTGCTGGTCTCCTGTGTTTACCTCACCCACTTTCATAGATGCTGATAAGTCATCCATCATCTAAAGCTAATAACTAAATTAAAACACTCTTCAAAATATTAAAAGCCATATTTATATTTGTGCCCAGAGTACTATACAGTATACGTAAACGTTCCGCCATAGAGTTCTTCGATGGTCCTGTACGACACTTGTTATTCGCTACCAACGTGTCCACCTGGTGACTGGATGTGAATTTGGGGTCAAGTTATCCTGGATTTAGGGGATAGTAGGTGCAATGCTAATGATCTCACCCCTATAGATGAGTGACATAATTCTGTGTTCTCAATAATTGAATATACAATACTGTATCTGAACACTTAGAAGTGATATTACGAGCCTTGTTACTTATACATGTCATGATAAGTATACTTGAAGTGCCCTCAATATTTTATGATACTGATGATGATGAAAGTAGATCCTAATAATTTGTCTCCAATGAAGTCTTCCAAGATTGAGGATAGAAGCTGTTTTATGCATAGGGATTTAGTCCTGTATCAGCCACCTGACTTGGGATATATGGAAACCCGTTCTGGAGTCACTATATCTGAGGGATCTTCTCAAATCTCTTACTATCAAATTATCTTAAAGAGGACCAATCACCAAATCAAAATTTGCCAATTTTTGGCTCTTATTTTATTCCTGTCTTCCAGAGATATTGTCTTTTATAATTAATTACAACTAATTTTTATGGTTTTTATCAAGGGGATATGGCTCACAGGGTAATTATGCAGAGCAGTCTTTAACCCCATTCGCACCCTGAGATCATGATTGTGTAGTCCTGATGTTTGCCATGGCAATTAACAGCCAAATAATGGCCTTAGAGTCTGCCGGCTATAGTGTCCTGTTCAGAAGTTATCAACATTTAGGTGGTAAAACTAAAATTTTTCCTTCATGTCATGCCACTTTGTATTAATTCCTGAATAGCCCAGCATGGTTAATAAACTACTTGACAGCAGTTTTTAATACGTTGAGGGGCGCTGTTTTTAAAATGGTCTCACTTTTGGGGATTTTATGACATACTAGATGGTGGCCCGATTCTAACGTATCGGGTATTGTAGAATATGTAGGTAGTATATAGCATGTTAGGTTGTTAGGTTAGGCTATGGGTTGAACTAGATGGACTTAAAGTCTTCCTTCAACCGTAATAACTATGTAACTATGTAACAAGCTACGTACTATATTGCACAGTGACGTAGTATATAACACAACCGATGTAGTATATAAAATAGCTACGTAGTATATAACAGAGCTACGTAGTATGTAACACAGCGTACGTAGTATATAGCAGAGCTACGTAGTATATAACACAGCCACGTAGTGTATTGCACAGGTACGTAGTATATTGGTCAGCCACGTAGTATATAGCAGAGCCACGAAGTATATAACATAGCGACGTAGTATATTGTAGAGCCACGTAGTATATTGCACAGCCACGTAGTATATAACACAGGCACGTAGTATATTGCACAGCCACGTAGTATATAACACAGTCACGTAGTGTATTGCACAGCTACGTAGTGTATTGCACAGCTATGTAGTATATTGGTCAGCGACGTAGTATATAGCAGAGCCACGTAGTATATAGCAGAGCCACGTAGTATATAGCAGAGCCACATAGTATATTGCATAGCTACGTAGTATATTGCACAGTTGACGTAGTATATGACAGAACCGACACAGCACATAGTATATTGCACAGCACATAGTATATTGCACAGCCACGTAGTATATTGGACAGTCACGTTGTATATTGCACAGTCACGTTGTATATTGCCCAGCTACATAGTATATAGCACAGAGATGTAGTATATAACAGAGCCCACGCAGTATGTAACACAGCCCACGCAGTATATAGCAATGTGGGCACTATATGCGTGGTTAAAAAAGACTTAAAATAAAAAATAAACATATACTCACCTTCCGAAGGCCCCTTGAAGTCCTGGCGCCGGTGTACGCGGCAGCTTCCGGTCCCAGGGTTGGTATGAGCGCAGGACCTGTGATGACGTCGCAGTCACATGACCGTGATGTCATGGCAGGTCCTTCTCGCACAGCATCCTTGGCACCGGAACCTGCCGCTTGCACTGCCGAGGACAGCCGCGACGTCGGAAGGTGAGAATAACCTTTTTTTCAATTATTATTATTATTTGTAACATTAGATCTATTTACTATTGATGCTGCATACGCAGCATCAATAGTAAAAAGTTGGTCACACAGGGTTAATAGCTGCGTTAACGGAGTGTGTTACACCGCGGCATAACGCGGTCCATTAACGCTGCCATTAACCCTGTGTGAGGGCTGACTGGAGGGGATTATAGAGCGGGCACTGACTGCGGGGAGGAAGGAGCGGCCATTTTGCCGCCGGACTGCGCTCGTCGCTGATTGGTCGTGGCAATGGTCGTGGGCGTTTTGCCACGACTAATCTGCGACTTGGATTTCCATGACAGACAGAGGCCGCGACCAATGAATATCATTGACAGACAGAAAGAAAGAAAGACAGAAGGACAGACAGAAAGACGGAAGTTACCCTTAGACAACTATATAGTAGATAAGTCCCCTAAAGTCACTTCAAAACTGAATAGGTCCATAAAAGAGTAAGTTTTGTAAATTTTCTTGAAAAAATGAAAAATTGCTGCTAGAATTCTAAACCTTTTAACATCCTAACAAAATAGCAGGATAGTTTAAAAAATGGTGCTGATGTAAAAGAGACATGAGGTAAATGTTATTTAATTACTATTTTATGTGCTATGACTGTCTGGATTAAAGGGATAATCATTCAAAGTTTGAAAATTGCTAATTTTTAGAATTTTTTGACAAATTTCTGCAAATTGTCTTTTCAGAGAGAAAGAGGACTAGAATTCTAGTGCCACCTATTGGAAGTAGCAATCCTAACAGTCAATGTCGACATTGACTGTTAGGATTGCTACTTCCAATAGATGGCACTAGAGTTCTAGTCTTCTTCCTCTCTCAAGAGGGAATTTGCATATTTCCCAGAGGAGCATTGCAGCTTTAAGTCTCCTCACCTCGACATGCTTAACATGTCACTCTCTGCAAGGAGAAACAATACTTCTTGGATCCCTTGACAAATTTCTGACATTTTTAGAAATAAACGCAGAAAATATCGACATAAATTTACCATTAACATAAAGTAGAACGTGTCACAAAAAAACAATTTCAAGATCGATGAGATCTGTTGAAACATTCCAGTGTTATTACCACATAAAGTGACACTGGTCAGATTTTAAAATTTGGCCCTGTCACTAAGGCTGGGTTCACATTACGTTATGGTCGTCCGTTAGACGGACTACGTTACACATAAACGCGGTGTAACGTAGTCCGTTACGGCCGCCATTACTTCCTGTGTCGGACGCATCACTAGCACACGCCCACAATTGGCGTGCGCTAGGGATGTGCCGTCATTGAGTGACGGACCCTGAGACGCGGGCTAGCAGATGCTCTATCTGCGCTAGCGTGCTGCCATACCGGCACTTGCGTTTACAGCAGCCCGTTACCGTATGTGTTGAACGGGCTGCTGTAAACGTAATGTGAACCCAGCCTAAAGGGATGAAACCATCAATCATACACCATTTTTAATCTGTAAAGCTTGTAACTTGCGTACACATTACATGCCAAGGAATGCCCAGAAAGCCAAACCTTGTTTAAATAGATGCCTTTTTGTGCTCATAAAGTCATACTGCAATGTTAAATAGTGCAAAACAGTGTAAAAAAGAGAACTAAATAGATGAACCAGCAATGTAGACTAGTACAGCTTCATTGATGTTACTAGCTTTATAATGCTGCAGACTTAGAGTCTCCAAAAGTTTCTTAAACAAGATCACTAAGATCACTTGGCACAGTGAGACATTAAAGCATTGCCCTAAATCTGGGACTGACCCCATGGATATTAGATGGCCCAGAACATGATTGTTTCTGACTGAACACAAAGTAAAGTCACAGAAACTTTCTGATCTTTTGTTTGCACACTAAGCAGCCAGGAGAGTTTTTGATGGGTCCCGCTAGTGTCACTGCTTCCTGTCTGTATGTGTGAATCTCTCCAAGCCCAGGCGGGTGACAGCTCGATGACAGTCCTGCAGATTGTCAGACCTCCTGTAGTAGTGGGTTTAATTGGATTACCCGTCATATGAAAAACATATCATGTTCACGCTGAGACTGTCGTACCAGCAGTAATTCCAAACTTTGTTGTTTGATAATGGAAAGTGACACCATATGTTATTCCTTGTTGGGTTGCTTTGACTTATTTCCGTGCTATCATTTATAACCTTTATTAGTGTTTTAGTCCTTAATGACACTTTTGTTGATTGTTAGACTATGCAAATGATTTTTGCATAATGACAGATATTGATGTTAAAGGAGTTGTCCCACGAGAAACAGTTTTATTTTGAGGTTTGATGGATGAGGGTTAGAGCTCTGGATTCCTCACCTGTCTCCAGAATGTGGGTTCCTCGATCACCAGTTCCAGCTGGTGTCTGACCACCCGTGAATGGAGAGGTTGCAACGCATGTGCCGGCTATCTCCATTCATTGGTGTAAGAGTTAGGAGTACATGCAGGCAAATAATCTCACAACAACAATCATTCCACATTTAGCTATTCAGATGTTTCTTCCTCCATTCTTGTAGGTTTGGTCTAGGCCATAACTTTACCTAATGACCATATCTATGTGGTTGCATGGAATGAGTTGCAGCCATAGTATATGCGGTGTAGATATTGGCATTAACAAGCTGTTGTTTGAATGCAAATATCAATAGGGCCACTACAAGTATGTAGTAAATAAATGGCATCTTCTGAGAGGAAGGGGATTGGAACTCTAGAGCCTCCTATGGTGCTCATGTTCAAGTCCGACTTGGCACTCTCCATAACAAGGAACGTTTCCTCCTTTGACCCTGTATAAAGAACAGTTAATGGGAAGTAAGTTTCTATTTTAAATAAAATTTGTTTTCATCATTCCTTTAGCATGACAAAATATTTTCCCCGTCAAAATATACCAACATCTGTTAATTGCTGCCATTATACAGGAAAATGAGATGTGCTAACCAGAGGGGGTAATCCATTTCATGGATAGCACATTTTAAGGGCTCGTGCACATGTAGGGGATGTGATAAAAGTATTGTCCCCTTTTCTCCCCTAACCTCTGTTCATGTACCATGTGATACTGCTACATTAATTAATGTATTATCACTATTTGCATTGAGTACTGCTACGCATAAAGCGTATTACTCTGCATTTATATACTTGTCTAATGTATAATATGTTTTGCTATAATTGCACATGTAATGTTGTTAGGGAAAGTAAGTGCCCCGGGCCAGTATAGTGTTAGGGGAGTAGTACCACAAGTTGGCCACTAGATGGGGGCATCATAGATATTAGGTATAGCATAGAGAATAGTTAGGATAGGAGTGGCATGATGTGATAAGACAGCTAGGTCTTCCAGTTTAATTTCAATTGGGGCCTGGGCACCCACACAGCTCACAGAGGCCTGGCTAGCCCAGGGCACATCGTGCCCCGCAATGTTCTTCTAAGAAGAGTGGGCCCAGCAGTAGTATCCAGGGGCCAGAACTAAGAATAGAGAGTATAACAGCTATAGAATCAGAGGAACAGTATTAGTGGGACTGTGGTTGCTGGACAGTAGAAAGCTGAGCATAGTGGGAGAAAGTGCACCAAGATGTGGCAGATTTTTGCATGGGCCGCCATTCTCAGGACCAGGGTGAAACAGCAGGGAATGCCCCCACGAAAGGCAGAAATACTGGACATTGAGGACACTGCGGGACTGTATAGTACGGACCGTCCCGAACGCAGGCTTAGCGACAGGCAAGGTTCAGAAACACCGATGCCTGATGCTATAACCGTGTGTGCCCTGGATGACAAGTTGTTGAGTAAACATGTTGAAGTGAAACCGGACTGTGACTCTTTATTCTTGGAATCGTCTGCAGAGGTAACTGTCCGTATCGGGAAAACACTGATGGCGCTGAGGAACAACACCTAGGTACTCAGAAAGATATACATGTTTGTATGAAGGGGGAAGGCCAGAGAGTGATAAAGAGATTGCTATCAGCCATGACAGCAGCCCTGGCCCCTCCATCTTACACACACAACTGTTTTGACAGATAGCACTTGCCACCATGTTATTCAATGAGGCTGTGTGCATGTCCAATTTTCTTTTCTCAGACTGAATGTTCAGAGGAAAAAAATCGCAGCAGGCACGACTTGCCTCCGATATTTGGAAGTCACTTGGCCAATCTAGTCTATGGGTCAGTTGAAAAGATCTGACTGCACTCGAATAACATCTGAGTGGTCCTATTTTTGAACACAGACTGAATGGAGAAGATGGAGAAACTTTTTTTTATTCTTCTCCATATCTGACAAAATAGGAACACTCTGATCTGAGTCTGATCAGCATAATCAAACTGATTTTCTTGGATGAGAGAAAAATGGATGTGTTACCCTAGCCTAAAGATATGGCAGTATTCACATCTACATTCATAGCATTCCCCTTAATGGAAGACATAGGAATGTGTCCTATTTGATGGACTGTCCAGAAATTTGGACAGTTCATAACCCTTGGGCGTGGCCAATGATCCAATGTCAATGGGGGCCTCTCAACACTGCCACTAGATAATATTAGGGTAAAGAAGAATGTTGAATTATAACAGCCAATTCCTTTGGTCACCCAGGGAGATAAGCTTTCAACAGAGGTGTCAGACTGTGGACTGCTCCCTTTTTTTATTCAACTCCAATGCATACTCAACTGTACCAAATGTACAAAGGTTGGGAGTTGGGAAAAATGTGTATTTCCAACTTAGGCCTCATTCACACGTCAATATTTCTGCATCAGTGTTTGTATGCCGAATCCAGGAGTGGCACTCTGTAGCGTGTAAGGCAACAAGAATCACCTTATCGTGGCTGCCGGGTATACACGAATTGTCCAATTTATGCGCTAAGTATTCTTAATTTTTTTACATTTTCTAGAGCAGTAACGTAATTCAAATTTCATATCATTCCCCTTACAAATCATTATAGCCATTAAACACTTGGTCCATGTTTATAGATTTAATTTGAGGAGCACTGACATTTTTCGTCATAATGGAACAGACTAAATTGACCTTCTTTGGCCAGTGTGCCACGGTAAATGGCCCATTATAGTCAAGAAAGGAAAATATTTTTCAAGGTTGGATCGCTCCTTATAATTCCACCTGAGTGAGATAAAGTGTATTTTTTGTGCTGCCCAGTTATTATGTGGTTCAGTATAGGGCTATTTCTTGTGTTATTTATGGGATCTTTCTTGCACATTGTACATGTTTGTATAAACCATAGTATACTTTCTCATTCAAACTTTGTAGCATCTTCTTATCTGAGTCATACAGAGCGCACACAGAAAAATCGCTGAGGACTTTAATTTGATTTTTTTTTTCCACAAAAGCAATTACAGAAAAGTGCAAATTTAACATCTGACATTTAACATTTTGCAATGGCAGGCAGCCTCAGCTTAAATGGGGCCTCTCCATGCAACAACAGGAGCCAAAAGGCCTTGTGTCATGAAGTGATGTAAGACACAATCTCAGCTGAAAATGCACAATGAATCGGGAAGGATTTATGTAATTAATTGACCAGTCTTAACCTGTTATCGTGATGTAAGGAATTTGGAACTCATTAATTTGGGCTCTGACAGATTTCATATTAGGCCTGGCAAATATGGATTGAACCTCTTATTCATTGTAGCAGTTAGAATTTTCATGACAGTGAGGATTAGTGAGGAAGACCTATTGCAGGAGTCAAACTGCCTCCCTTTGTAATCAACGGCACTGTTTTCAGTTAACGGATAATGAAAAAAAAAAGGGAGAGGACATCATTGTGTAGCATGAAAGGGTGGAGATAATGCTCAATATGCTGAAATGTACATTGAGCGCTAACACTCACAATTACAGCCTCCAAGAGTCTTGTTATCTGGAAGCCTGGTAATTATGTGTCTACCATCTGATGGGCAAACACTTTTTTCTTTTCTTCTTAAAAATTAAACAGTAAATTAAAGATACTTTACATCAGAGAAATTGGAAATTTACCACTATTATAATAGTACTTTGTGATATCAGTACTTCAAAACAAAAAGGGTAGGGGGGAAGGCAAAATTAGAAGGATCGCAAATTAATGTAATAAGAACCCTTTAGTTTTGATTATTTTGGTAAAAAGGTAGCTAACGTCTGGGTTGTAATTTTTTCATTTTTTAATATAATGATTTTTAGCACTTTATTGTCCATAGGAGTGGACCCAGACAGAAGAAGGCCCCTGTGTAAGAACAAAATATGGGCCCTTTGTTGTCCAATAGCCCCTCATAATGTACAATTCCACCTGCATTGGAGGTAGAAGAGGCCCCCTTACCTCTTGAGCCCCTCTGCGGCTGCATATAATATACCAATGGTATGTCCACCTCCGATTGGCTACTGTTTCCTACTATTATAAATTATACCTCTAATGCTTTGCAGGCATATCTATTCTGTATATACCACTTTAATGTGCTTGTTTTATTACATTTATTACATATACTATAGAAGATGTTTATCCATCAGCAAAAAGTGAAAATTATTTACTCAAGGAATATTAACCCCTTCATGACCCAGCCTATTTTGGCCTTAATGACCTTGCCGTTTTTTGCAATTCTGACCAGTGTCCCTTTATGAGGTAATAACTCAGGAACGCTTCAACGGATCCTAGCGATTCTGAGATTGTTTTTTCGTGACATATTGGGCTTCATGTTAGTGGTAAATTTAGGTCGATAATTTCTGAGTTTATTTGTGAAAAAAACGGAAATTTGGCAAAAATTTTGAAAATTTCGCAATTTTCACATTTTGAATTTTTATTCTGTTAAACCAGAGAGGTATGTGACACAAAACAGTTAATAAATAACATTTCTCACATGTCTACTTTACATCAGCACAATTTTGGAAACAAATTTTTTTTTGCTAGGAAGTTATAAGGGTTAAAATTTGACCAGTGATTTCTCATTTTTACAACAAAATTTACAAAACCATTTTTTTTAGGGACCACCTCACATTTGAAGTCAGTTTGAGGGTTCTATATGGCTGAAAATACCCCAAAGTGACACCTGTTATGACCCCAATGGCGAGGGTCTCAGAGGAACGTGGAAGTCTGCAGAATACAAAAATCCAGCTCATAGGGCAGTGGTAACTGGGTTGACCATATATCTACTCCTAACGCCAACACTAGAAGTAGCCGGGGATCATTCCTACGTTGATTCTAGATGACACGCGCCAGCCGGAGAATCTAGCTACCCCTAGTAGAGGAAAATAAAGACCTTTCTTGCCTCCAGAGAAGGGGACCCCAAAGCTGGATAGAAGCCCCCCACAAATAATGACGGTGAGGTAAGAGGAAATGACAAACACAGAAATGAACCAGGTTTAGCACAGAGAGGCCCGCTTACTGATAGCAGAATAAAGAAAGGTAACTTATATGGTCAACAAAAACCCTATCAAAATCCACACTGGAAATTCAAGAACCCCCGAACCGTCTAACGGTCCGGGGGGAGAACACCAGCCCCCTAGAGCTTCCAGCAAAGGTCAGGATATAGATTAGGAACAAGCTGGACAAAAAATACAAAACCAAAACAAATAACAAAAAGCAAAAGGCAGACTTAGCTGAAATAACTGGAACCAGGATCAGTAGACAAGAGCACAGCAGACTAGCTCTGATAACTACGTTGCCAGGCATTGAACTGAAGGTCCAGGGAGCTTATATAGCAACACCCCTAACTAACGACCCAGGTGCGGATAAAAGGAATGACAGAAAAACCGGAGTCAAAAAACTAGTAACCACTAGAGGGAGCAAAAAGCAAATTCACAACAGTACCCCCCCCTTAGTGAGGGGTCACCGAACCCTCACCACGACCACCAGGGCGATCAGGATGAGCGGCATGAAAGGCACGAACTAAATCGGCCGCATGAACATCAGAGGCGACCACCCAGGAATTATCCTCCTGACCATAGCCCTTCCACTTGACCAGGTACTGAAGCCTCCGCCTGGAGAGGCGAGAATCCAAGATCTTCTCCACCACGTACTCCAACTCGCCCTCAACCAACACCGGAGCAGGAGGCTCAGCAGAAGGAACTACAGGCACAATATACCGCCGCAACAAGGACCTATGAAATACATTGTGAATAGCAAACGACACAGGAAGATCCAGACGAAAAGATACAGGATTAAGGATTTCCAATATCTTGTAAGGCCCAATAAAACGAGGTTTAAATTTGGGAGAGGAGACCTTCATAGGAACAAAGCGGGAAGAAAGCCACACCAAATCCCCAACGCGTAGTCGGGGACCCACACCGCGGCGGCGGTTGGCAAAGCGCTGAGCCTTCTCCTGTGACAACTTCAAGTTGTCCACCACATGATTCCAGATCTGCTGCAACCTATCCACCACAGAATCCACCCCAGGACAGTCAGAAGGCTCCACATGACCCGAAGAAAAGCGAGGATGGAAACCAGAGTTGCAGAAAAAAGGCGAAACCAAGGTGGCGGAACTAGCCCGATTATTAAGGGCAAACTCAGCCAACGGCAAGAATGTCACCCAATCGTCCTGATCAGCAGAGACAAAACACCTCAAATAAGCCTCCAAAGTCTGATTGGTTCGCTCCGTCTGTCCATTAGTCTGAGGATGGAAAGCAGACGAAAACGACAAATCAATGCCCATCCTACTACAAAAGGATCGCCAGAACCTGGAAACGAACTGGGATCCTCTGTCTGACACAATATTCTCAGGGATGCCGTGCAAACGAACCACGTTCTGGAAAAACACAGGAACCAGATCGGAAGAGGAAGGCAGCTTAGGCAAAGGAACCAAATGGACCATCTTGGAGAAGCGATCACATATCACCCAGACAACGGACATGCCCTGAGATAGCGGAAGATCAGAAATGAAATCCATGGAGATATGCGTCCAAGGTCTCCTCAGGACAGGCAAGGGCAAGAGCAAACCGCTGGCACGAGAACAGCAAGGCTTAGCTCGAGCACAAGTCCCACAGGACTGCACAAATGACCGCACATCCCCTGACAAGGAAGGCCACCAAAAGGACCTGGCCACCAGATCTCTGGTGCCAAAAATTCCCGGGTGACCTGCCAACACTGAGGAATGAACCTCGGAAATGACTCTGCTGGTCCACTTATCCGGGACAAACAGTCTGTCAGGTGGACAAGACTCAGGCCTATCAGCCTGAAATCTCTGCAACACACGTCGCAGATCCGGAGAAATAGCTGACAAGATAACTCCATCTTTAAGAATACCAACAGGATCAGCGACTCCAGGAGCATCAGGCACAAAGCTCCTAGAAAGAGCATCGGCCTTCACATTCTTTGAACCTGGTAAATACGAGACAACAAAATCAAAGCGGGAGAAAAACAATGACCAGCGGGCCTGTCTCGGATTAAGGCGTTTAGCAGACTCGAGATACATCAGATTTTTGTGATCAGTCAAGACCACCACACGATGCTTAGCACCCTCGAGCCAATGACGCCACTCCTCAAATGCCCATTTCATGGCCAACAACTCCCGATTGCCCACATCATAATTTCGCTCGGCAGGCGAAAACTTCCTAGAGAAAAAGGCACAAGGTTTCATAACAGAGCAACCAGGGCCTCTCTGCGACAAAACGGCCCCTGCCCCAATCTCCGAAGCATCCACCTCAACCTGAAAGGGAAGTGAGACGTCAGGCTGGCACAAAACAGGCGCCGAAGTAAACCGGCGTTTCAACTCCTGGAAAGCCTCCACGGCAGCAGGAGCCCAGTTAGCTACATCGGAGCCCTTCTTGGTCATATCCGTCAAAGGTTTCACAATGCTAGAAAAATTAGCGATAAAACGACGGTAGAAGTTAGCGAAGCCCAAGAACTTCTGAAGACTCTTAACTGACGAGGGCTGAGTCCAATCAAGAATAGCTCGGACCTTGACTGGGTCCATCTCCACAGCAGAAGGGGAAAAAATGAACCCCAAAAAGGGAACCTTCTGTACACCAAAGAGACACTTTGAGCCCTTGACAAACAAAGAATTTTCACGCAAAATTTTAAAGACCAACCTGACCTGCTCCACATGCGAATCCCAATTATCAGAAAAAACCAAAATATCATCCAGATAAACAATCAAAAATTTATCCAGATACTTCCGGAAAATGTCATGCATAAAGGACTGAAAAACTGAAGGCGCATTGGAGAGCCCAAAAGGCATCACCAAGTACTCAAAATGACCTTCGGGCGTATTGAATGCGGTTTTCCATTCATCACCTTGCTTAATGCGCACAAGGTTGTACGCACCACGAAGGTCTATCTTGGTGAACCACTTGGCACCCTTAATCCGGGCAAACAAGTCAGACAACAGCGGTAAAGGATACTGAAATTTGACAGTGATCTTATTTAAAAGCCGATAATCAATACAAGGTCTCAAAGATCCGTCCTTTTTTGCCACAAAAAAGAATCCCGCACCAAGAGGGGAAGAAGACGGACGAATATGTCCTTTTTCCAGAGACTCCTTGATATATGAACGCATAGCGGTATGTTCAGGTACCGACAGATTAAACAGTCTTCCCTTAGGAAATTTACTGCCTGGGATCAAATCTATAGCACAGTCACAGTCCCTATGAGGAGGCAGTGCACTGGACTCAGACTCACTGAAGACATCCTGATAATCAGACAAATACTCCGGAACTTCCGAAGGCGTAGAAGAAGCAATAGACACAGGCAGGGAATCCTCATGAATACCACGACAGCCCCAACTTGAGACTGACATAGCCTTCCAGTCCAGGACTGGATTATGGGTCTGTAACCATGGCAGCCCTAAAACGACCAAATCATGCATTTTATGTAAAACCAGGAAACGTATCACCTCGCGGTGTTCAGGAGTCATGCACATGGTAACCTGAGTCCAATACTGCGGTTTATTTGCTGCCAATGGTGTAGCATCAATACCCCTAAGAGGAATAGGATTTTCTAATGGTTCAAGAGTAAATCCACAGCGCTTAGCAAATGAGAGATCCATGAGACTCAGGGCAGCACCTGAATCTACAAACGCCATGACAGGATAAGATGACAGTGAGCAAATCAAAGTTACAGACAGAATAAATTTAGGTTGCAAATTACCAACGGTGACAGGACTAACAACCTTAGCTATACGTTTAGAGCATGCTGAGATAACATGTGTAGAATCACCACAGTAGTAGCACAAGCCATTCCGGCGTCTATGAATTTTCCGCTCATTTCTAGTCAGGATTCTATCACATTGCATTAAATCAGGTGTCTGTTCAGACAACACCATGAGGGAATTTGCGGTTTTTCTATCACATTGCACCGAATTAGGTGTCTGTTCAGACAACACCATGAGGGAATTTGCGGTTTTGCGCTCCCGCAACCGCCGGTCAATTTGAATAGCCAGTGCCATAGTATCATTCAGACCTGTGGGAATGGGAAAACCCACCATAACATTCTTAATGGCTTCAGAAAGGCCATTTCTAAAATTAGCGGCCAGTGCACACTCGTTCCAATGTGTCAGCACGGACCATTTCCGAAATTTTTGGCAATACACTTCAGCCTCGTCCTGCCCCTGAGACATAGACAGCAAGGCCTTTTCTGCCTGAATCTCAAGATTGGGTTCCTCATAAAGTAAACCGAGCGCCAGAAAAAACGCATCAAGATCAGCCAATGCCGGATCTCCTGGCGCCAGCGAAAAAGCCCAATCCTGAGGGTCGCCCCGTAAGAACGAAATAACAATTTTTACTTGCTGAGCAGAATCTCCTGATGAACAGGGTCTCAGGGACAAAAACAATTTACAATTATTCACGAAATTCCTAAACTTAAACCTGTCTCCGGAAAACAGTTCAGGAATCGGTATTTTAGGTTCTGACCTAGGATTTCTGATAACATAGTCTTGTATGCCCTGCACACGAGTAGCCAGCTGGTCCACACTTGTAATCAAGGTCTGGACATTCATGTCTGCAGCAAGCATAGCCACTCTGAGGTAAAGGGGAAGGAGAAAAAAAAAAAAAAAAAACTCAGAATCTTCTTTCTTATAATCCCTCTTCTGCAATGCATTAAACATTTAATACTGGCCTGGCAAACTGTTATGACCCCAATGGCGAGGGTCTCAGAGGAACGTGGAAGTCTGCAGAATACAAAAATCCAGCTCATAGGGCAGTGGTAACTGGGTTGACCATATATCTACTCCTAACGCCAACACTAGAAGTAGCCGGGGATCATTCCTACGTTGATTCTAGATGACACGCGCCAGCCGGAGAATCTAGCTACCCCTAGTAGAGGAAAATAAAGACCTTTCTTGCCTCCAGAGAAGGGGACCCCAAAGCTGGATAGAAGCCCCCCACAAATAATGACGGTGAGGTAAGAGGAAATGACAAACACAGAAATGAACCAGGTTTAGCACAGAGAGGCCCGCTTACTGATAGCAGAATAAAGAAAGGTAACTTATATGGTCAACAAAAACCCTATCAAAATCCACACTGGAAATTCAAGAACCCCCGAACCGTCTAACGGTCCGGGGGGAGAACACCAGCCCCCTAGAGCTTCCAGCAAAGGTCAGGATATAGATTAGGAACAAGCTGGACAAAAAATACAAAACCAAAACAAATAACAAAAAGCAAAAGGCAGACTTAGCTGAAATAACTGGAACCAGGATCAGTAGACAAGAGCACAGCAGACTAGCTCTGATAACTACGTTGCCAGGCATTGAACTGAAGGTCCAGGGAGCTTATATAGCAACACCCCTAACTAACGACCCAGGTGCGGATAAAAGGAATGACAGAAAAACCGGAGTCAAAAAACTAGTAACCACTAGAGGGAGCAAAAAGCAAATTCACAACAGACACCATTCTAAAAACTGCACCCCTCAAGGTGCTCAAAACCACATTCAAGAAGTTTATTAACCCTTCAGGTGTTTCACAGCAGCAGAAGCAACATGGAAGGAAAAAATGAACATTTAACTTTTTAGTCACAAAAATGATCTTTTAGCAACAATTTTTTTATTTTCCCAAGGGTAAAAGGAAAAACTGGACCACGAACGATGTTGTCCAATTTGTCCTGAGTACGCTGATACCTCATATGTGGGGGTAAACCACTGTTTGGGCATACGGCAGGGCTTGGAAGGAAAGGAGCGCCATTTGACTTTTTGAATGAAAAATTGGCTCCAATCTTTAGCGGACACCATGTCGCGTTTGGAGAGCCCCCGTGTGCCTAAACATTGGAGTTCCCCCACAAGTGACCCCATTTTGGAAACTAGACCCCCCAAGGAACTTATCTAGAAGCATAGTGAGCACTTTAAACCCCCAGGTGCTTCACAAATTGATCCGTAAAAATGAAACAGTACTTTTTTTTCACAAAAAAATTATTTTAGCCTCAATTTTTTCATTTTCACATGGGCAACAGGATAAAATGGATCCTAAAATTTGTTGGGCAATTTCTGCTGAGTATGTTGATACCTCATATGTGGGGGTAAACCACTGTTTGGGTGCACGGCAAGGCTCGGAAGGGAAGGAGCGCCATTTGACTTTTTGAATGAAAAATGATCTCCATCGCTAGCAGAGACCATGTCACGTTTGGAGAGCCCCCGTGTGCCTAAACATTGGAGCGCTCCCACAAGTGACCCCATTTTGGAAAGTAGACCCCCAAAGGAACTTATCTAGAAGCATAGTGAGCACTTTAAACTCTCAGGTGCTTCACAAATTGATCCGTAAAAATGAAAAAGTACTTTTTTTTCACACAAAATTTCTTTTAGCCTCAATTTTTTCATTTTCACATGGGCAACAGGATAAAATGGATCCTAAAATTTGTTGGGCAATTTCTGCTGAGTATGTTGATACCTCATATGTGGGGGTAAACCACTGTTTGGGTGCACGGCAAGGCTCGGAAGGGGAGGCGTGCCATTTGACTTTTTGAATGGAAAATTAGCTCCAATCGTTAGCGAACACCATGTCGCGTTTGGAGAGCCCCTGTGTGCCTAAACATTGGAGCTCCCCTACACGTGACCCCATTTTGGAAACTAGACCCCCCAAGGAACTTATCTAGATGCATAGTGAGCACTTATAACCCCCAGATGCTTCACAGAAGTTTATAACGCAGAGCCGTGAAAATAAAAAATAATTTTTCTTTCCTCAAAAATGATTTTTAGCCCAGGATTTTTTAATTTTCCAAGGGTAATAGGAGAAATTGGACCCCAAATGTTGTTGTCCAGTTTGTCCTGAGTACGATGATACCCCATGTGTGGGGGTAAACTACTGTTTGGGCACACGGCAGGGCTCGGAAGGGAAGGCACGCCATTTGGCTTTTTGAATGGAAAATTAGCTCCAATCATTAGCGGACACCATGTCACGTTTGGAGAGCCCCTGTGTGCCTAAACATTGGAGCTCCCTAACAAGTGACCCCATTTTGGAAACTAGACCTCCCAAGGAACTAATCTAGATGTGTGGTGAGCACTTTGAACCCCCAAGTGCTTCGCAGAAGTTTATAACGCAGAGCCGTGAAAATAATAAATTTGTTTCCTTTCCTCAAAAATATTTTTTTAGCCCAGAATTTTTTATTTTTGCAAGGGTAACAGGAGAAATTGGACCCCAAAAGTTGTTGTCCAGTTTCTCCTGAGTACGCTGATACCCCATATGTGGGGGTAAACCACTGTTTGGGCACATACCGGGGCTCGGAAGGGAAGTAGTGACGTTTTGGAATGCAGACTTTGATGGAATGCTCTGCGGGCGTCACGTTGCATTTGCAGAGCCCCTGATGTGCCTAAACAGTAGGAACTCCCCACAAGTGACTCCATTTTGGAAACTAGACCCCCCAAGGAACTTATCTAGATGTGTGGTGAGCACTTTGAACCCCCAAGTGCTTCGCAGAAGTTTATAACGCAGAGCCGTGAAAATAATAAATGTGTTTCCTTTCCTCAAAAATATTTTTTTAGCCCAGAATTTTTTATTTTTGCAAGGGTAACAGGAGAAATTGGACCCCAAAAGTTGTTGTCCAGTTTCTCCTGAGTACGCTGATACCCCATATGTGGGGGTGTCGGGGTCGTATTACGACAATTGGTCCTCATTCACCAGTCATTCCAAATTGTGATGTGAGCACAGAACATCTGGTACCGGAAAAGAAATGGCTCAGACACGTAGCTGATTCAATCTTTGTTGATGCTCTCGTGTTCACCTCAGTGAAGAACCAAGCAGCAACTGTTTATTTTGGAATACACAACACTATTGTTTAGGAAAAGGAATGCATTAGGCGGAGTTTAAGCAGCATACATCTAGTGCCCAGTCTCTCTCTCTGATTTGTCAGGACATCTCTGATGGTTACTTCTTCTTCACATTCCTGAGTTATCTTTTCAGGAGAAATACTTAACTCTTCACGTTCTAAACTGAAATGAACAATGAACACTGGCAGCCATCTTTAAATACAATTACATTTGCATTAGCTAGCAGATAGGAAAAACTTATTGTTTCACAGTATAAAAGTATAACAGTACAAAAAGAGTATAAAGATTTATAAAAGTATAAAGGTATATAAGAAAATACATTTTCACCTTGACAATCCCCCCTAAACACTAAGTTTTTCCCTTAAAGAAGGATCTTTCGAGACTGTCCATGTGATGGGAAAAGGGGAGGTGGATTTCTTCATCCAGACACCTCAGAAACTCTCCCCTAGCGAGAGGCCTCCAGGCAGCTGAACCCTTCACTAACCTCACATGGAGTTCTCCCACTGTCCCTAAACTAAATCTCTTAGCATCATCTGAGAATGAGGGGTTCTGTCTACTCTCTTGAGAGGAATGTACTTCGGGATCTCCCCTGGATCAGTACCATCGTACTCTGGTGGGTCTATTTCTTGATTGAGGAAGGTGCCAGTCGGAGTTGCTTTGGCAATGACCTTTTTGTACAAAGGAATAACACAACAGAGAATTATTGATCCAATTACAAGGAGAGCAATCAGTACCAGACAGGCTTGTTGAAGGAATCCCTTGAGCCCACCCAACCAGCCGGAAAAGAAAGATGTGTCTACTCCGGCATTAGTTTTCAATTCTGCTGCTAACCCAGTTATCTTTTTAAGGGCTATCATGGTTTTTCCATTCACTCCAGTGTTCTGAGGGATATAGGTACAGCATTCTTCTCCCACCATCCCACAAACTCCTCCTTTCTCAGCTAAAATCATATCAAGGGCTAGTCGGTTTTGAAGAGTCATTCTAGTATTAGGGCCCAATTCTTCAACTATACCCTGAAAGGCATCTTGGCTAAAATTGACAAACCTTTGTTCACTGTAATATATATAATTGATCCATTCAACATTTTTATTAATCTGCACCTGTGGGATTATAGAAGCAAAGCCAGCATAGATCTGGTTCTGGGCTTTAAACCGGTCAGGCACCCCCCTTGGCACTCCAATAGCATCAATATATACTAGTGGATCTTCTTCATAACTCATGTGGAGCTGATCAAGGCTTCTCCTCTTTCTGGTAGGTTCATCAGGTATCTTTGGATCCCAAGGTAGAATCTTGAACTGCATGGCTAGTTTAACAAGGGTGCATTGGCCTATCCAGGCATTAGGCAACCTAGGACGGAGCTTACCATCCCCACATAACCAATAAATGTCGTACATATAATATGTATGTTTGATTAGCAAGTCAGTATCTAAAGAACTGTTCTCTTTGCAGAAACCTGTCTCGAAGATCCCTACTGGTGTACCTGTGGTGTCGTGGGAATTATAGCAGGTGTAATTGTCAGCTAATACGGTTACTTCTCCTGGGACCTTTAGTTTGGGTTTCTCATGAATTAATGGGACATAGTCTGGGCAATCAGTGGGCTTCAAACCTTTCAACAGATTCATAACACAGACAGTGATATTATCATCAGGAAAAAGCAATGCATGTGTGTATAGGTGTGTATTCGCAGCAGCACAAGCAATACATCCTACAGAGATGTTCTGGACTTTTACATTGTATCTTACCCATTCTAACCATAGGTTTTTCCTTGGGGCTGTTTGTGTTTCTATGGAGAAGACCTCTTGCCACCTGAGACCTGGAATGGGTATCACTTCATTAACTACTTTTTGCAAACGCTCACCTGGGCCTGTTTTAGCTGTACTGGTAACAGGAGCCTTGGTTGGTCTAGAGCTAATATCCTGGAGCTGTATATGGCCTAAATACGAATGGGGTCCAGCACTAAATACATAATTGTAATTCCTTCCTAATACAAACGTCTGCAGATCAGCAGATTGGGCGTTTTCAAGATTCAAGAGGAGGGGGTGACAACTTTTACCCCATTTACAGCCCCTAAGTGGTTGCAGAAGGGCTGTAAGATGCATTCTCTCACGGAGAGTCCTACCCGTTCTATCCTTAGGGAACATGGCTTCGCTAGGTTTATATCCCCAATCTTTCCCTGTACTCCAGGCAGCATCTGTCCAATAGTGACAATTATCATTGTATTGTCTGGTAACACACAGATAAAACTGGATAGTTCCCTCTACTATCCGTTCAGTGTCAAGGCACTTGACTACATCACAGAAATCAAATCGCCAGATATTCACCGGGGCTGTCAGATTTACCCAGAGAATAGTGGGGCCAGAATTCTTATTTACAACAGAGGCCGAAAAGGTAGGGGCGAGGATGGCCCCCAGTCCCAAGGTCAAAAACAACAGCAACATTTCCCTTCAGTCACTACTGTGACTAAACACTGGTTCGGTCTCTTTTACAGTGTGAAGCGTGAATCCAGGTGCTCTTTCCTTCAAGTTTTACTGCAGTGGGGGTGACCAGGATCACTGTATGAGGTCCTTCAAATCTTGGCTGGAGACAATCTCTGCGCACAAACTTTTTCACATACACCAGGTCTCCTGGCACAAAGTCATGGACCACGTCACCTGTGGATTCTGGAAGAGAAGCAGAAACTGTAGAATGGGTGTTAGACAGTTCCTTAGACAATGCAATCACAAATTGTACAACTTTATCATTTGTCTCAGACAACTCTTGAGGCCTAATATCTCCTATTTTAGGTGGAGCACCGAAAAGAATCTCAAAGGGGGTCAAGCCGTGTTTTCCCTGTGGGGTGTGTCTGATATGGTATAAGACCACAGGGAGCAAATCTGGCCATGGGAGTGGGTGGTCCTGGCTCATTTTAAGCAACTGTGTCTTAATTGTGGAGTTCATTCTCTCAACTTTGGCTGAACTGGAGGGGTGATAAGGGGTGTGTAGACCCAAATCTGTCCCTAACATGTGCCACAATTCCTCGTAGACATTGGCAGTGAAGGCTGGGCCTTGATCTGATTCAACAACTTCGGGTATTCCAAATCTGCACGAAATTTCAGTGATGAGCTTCTTAGCTGTAGTTTTGGCAGTCATATTGGTCACTGGGTAGGCTTCAGGCCATCCTGAGAACATATCCACAGCCACTAGGACGTACTCATACTTTCCTGACTTGGGCATTTGAATATGATCAACCTGGATTCTCTGCCAAGGGTAATCTGGTTTGGCAAGATGCTGAAGTGGAACCTTGGCGGTGGCTGTTGGGTTACAGATGGCACAGACTGGGCAGGCTCTTGAGTAAGCTGTGACAGTGGTAGAGATTCCTGGGGCCCAGTAGAGCTTCTTAATACAGGCTAGTGCTTGGTTCTTTCCTCGATGAGTTGATCCATGAGCCCATGCTGCAACGGCTGGATACATTCTTTTGGGTAGACAGGGTCTCCCATCCACCTTATAGAGTCTAGGAAATTCGTATTGTCCAGCAGAACTACGATTCCCATGAATGGCTCCTGCAGCTTCCCACTGTTTCTTTTCTTCTCTAGAGGTCAACTTTTGTTCTTCCCACAATCTTTCTTCAGGTGGTCGAGCTGGCTTCCAGCCAGATCCGGTAGCAGGGTATTCCATTTCCATGTCTTCTATCAACTTCTTCTTCTTCTTTCTTCGGGCTTCAGACTTCTCAAAGTCTCGTTCTTCTTCGGCTTGGGTAGCTTCCTTGGTTGCTTGTTCCTTTGTTTGTGCTCTGGTAAGCACAGGCATCACGGGTGTAGCAGTGTCTTCCCAACAGGGTTTTTCTGGTGCTGTTTCTTCTTCTTCCCACTTTGCTGAGACATTCTTTATGGCAGCAGCTTTGGCAGCTTGATCTGCTAAATGGTTTCCTCTAGTTTCCTTCGAGTTGACTTTCCCATGAGCTTTGACCTTGATCACCGCAATCTGTGCGGGGAGCTCTAGTGCCTTCATCAGGGCTTTAATCCTTAGTGCATGTTTAACAGGGGTTCCTGTAGCCGTAATGAACCCTCGGGATTTCCATAGGAATCCGAAATCGTAACAGATTCCATAGCCGTATCTTGAGTCAGTGTAGACATTGGCCGTTTTCCCTTCTGCTAGATAACATGCTTGTTGTAGGGCCACAAGTTCGGCTTCCTGAGCTGACAGGTGAGGTGGTAGAGCTTCAGCCAGAAGGACTTCTGTGTCAGTGGTGACAGCATATCCAGTGTGGAACTTGCCATAAGAGTCTGCAAATCGAGATCCATCAGTCCATAGTTGCAAATCAGGGTTGAGGAGTTCCTGAGTTACCACATTCTGTGGTGCAGAAATTTCTTGTTCCAGTGCTTTTACACAGTCATGTGGGTCACCAGGTGATCTCCAGTCTGGTAAATCCTTATACCATTCAGGTAACTCCCCCCTAGAATGTGGAAGCAAAGTGGCTGGGTTGATAGTAGTACATTTCTGGAAAGTGATGTTGGAAGGCAGAAGTAGAGAGCACTGAAGCCTGAGATGTCTTTGGCTCGTCAGATGCTTAGGAGATGTTTGTTGAAGGACGGCAGAGAGATCATGTCCAGCTTGAATGACCAAGTCATGACCAAGGGCTATGTCAGCCGACTTGTCCAGGAGAACATGGGCCGCATGTACAGCCTTGAGACAGGATGGAGCAGTTCTTGCAACAGGGTCCAGTCTGGCTGAGTAGTAGGCCAGAGGACGGAAACGATCAACATGTTTCTGTGCTAGCACACCAGAGGCATATCCTTCAGACTCTGAAACAAAGAGGTGGAACGGCTGAGTGTAGTCAGGGAGACCCAGAGCAGGGGCACTGACAACAGCTTCCTTGAGAGTCTCAAAACAGTCCTTTTGCTGAGCATAGATATACGGATTTTCAGCATGTTCCCAATCTGGTCCTCCAGTTTTAAGACAGTCATACAAGGGTTGCATGAGTCTTGAAGCATCTGGAATCCACTGTCTGCAGTAGGTAATGAGTCCTAGGAAAGACTGCATAGCAGAGTACGTCTTCGGATAAGGGATGTCCTCGATGGCATGTTTTCTGTCCTCGGTGAGGTGTCTCGAACCTTGAGAGATGCAGTGGCCGAGGAAGACAACTTTCTCTTTGCACCACTGGACCTTGGCCTTTGAGACTTTGCAGTTAGCAGAGTGGAGGAAGAGGAGTAAGGACTCAGAAGCAGCAAACAGATTCTCTTCAGTTCCACAGAGGAGTAGGTCATCAACATACTGGAGAAGCGTGACATGAAGATTCTGTAACACCCACGGATCCAGGGTCATCTTCATAGCATGTGTGAACTGGTTAGGGGAGTTCTGGGCACCTTGAGGTGTCCTGGTCCAGGTTAGCTGAGATCCTTGAAACGTGAAGGCAAATAAGAACTGTGAGTCTTCATGAAGCGGGACACTGAAGAAAGCATTAGCCAGGTCAATAACGGTGAAGAGTGTTGCTGAAGTAGGCACTTGAGAAAGCAAGGTATTTGGGTTGGGTACCACAGGAGTTTCCAAGATGGTGGCTGAATTGACTGCTCTGAGGTCCTGTACAAGTCTGTATCTCGGAGGGTCTCCAGGAGCTGTCTTTTTCTTTACCGGAAACAGGGGCGTGTTGCAGGGTGAAACACATCTGATTAGCACTCCAGAACGCAGGAGGGAGGTAATCTGAACTCCAAGGCTTTGCTCTTGGGCAGCCTTAAGTGGATACTGAGGTAGTCTGGGGTACGGATGCCCAGGTTTGAGGTGTACTTTTACTGGAGGCACTTTGAGCAGACCCACATCTTCAGGTCCAGTTGACCACAGACCGGTAGGTACATTAGGCAAATCCGGGGATGGTGTCGTTTGCAGAGTCATCATCATCAGAGGGAAGGCTTTAAGGACACAACGATCTTCAGCGCCTTGTTGTGAGGCAGGGTCCTGTAACTGCAATTCCATCCCTTGATCACCGAAGGTGATGGTAGCATGAAGCCTTTGAAGGAGGTCAGCTCCTAGAAGGTTGACAGGGCAGGTTTCAGACACCAGAAATTTGGCAAAGACACCAGAGAAAGGGCCAGCTGAGACAGGAACAGTGAGTGGTGATGAGGTTTGTTGGCCTTCAACTCCAATACACGTGAGGTAATCTGAAGACAGGGAAATCGTAGGAGGCAGTTGAGATGAAGAGATAACAGAGGTGGCCGCCCCAGTGTCCACTAAGAACTTGAGAGGTTGGCTGTCCACTTCCAGAGTCACTGTACCGCAAGATGAAGAAGTACAGGTGGCAGGATAAGTGGGCACCGGTTGGCCTGAACTTCATGAGTGTGGAGGAGGAAGAGGTCTCTGAGGGTGTCTCCTGTGGGGACAATCACTTCTCATATGATTAAGACTGCCACACTCCCAACATAGAGGTCTCCCTTGGTCATCACGATCTGGTCTGTCCCTGTAGTGTCGGCTTTGGGACCTTCTTGGTCCTGTAGATGGGTGTCTGTACCGATCCTGAGCCTGATACACCATAACAGGTACTTCTGAGACCTCTGCCATATACATGGCTAGTTTCTTCTTGCCTTTGTCCTTCTGTGCTTCCTTCTCGGCTTCTTTTTCTGCTTCTTTTTCTTCCCTTTGAAGCAATTTCTGATAACTCTTCACAACAGTAAGGGCCTGTTTTAGGGGACCATCAGGTAATTCGGGACGAAGCTTCATGACCTTATCCTTCAGTGGATCTTCCAGACCATCAATAAAAGCACGGACCAACAAGGCTGCCTGCGTCTTCACATGAGTTGAATAACCCAAATCTTCAAACTGCATAGTTAGTCTGGCAGCATATTTCTCCACAGCTTCTCCAGATTCTTGTCGTATATCCTGTATTGATCCTGCTTCGTCACAGAGACGATCCTGGGCCCACTTTGTGAGTTGAGCAATAAACTCCTTTCCAGACTTGAACTTGTTGAGAGGTCCTGCTTTAGTGGAGTCCAATTCCTTCATGATGGTGGGGAGAAAGTATTCGGAGGCTCTGATAGATGTAATACCTGATAGATCTGACCATGTAGCCCCATAGATGCTCCTAATCTGCTCCAGTCTCCTCACATACTGCATGGGAAATTTGTCTGGGTCACATAACTTGCTGACAATAGCATCAATCTGTACCGGAGTGAAGGGTTTGTACTTCAGCTTCAGTTCTTCTTCTTCTTCGTCATGTGTCACTACCTCGCCCTCCGGGGCAGTTGGGGGTGCTGTGGGTGTTATCTCATCCAGAGGCTTTATACCCGTATGCATCAGTGGCACCATGTATTCAGCTACCAAGGGCATGATGCCCTCTAATCCAGACTCGTGGTAACAGACGATTCTGACTTCTTGTAAGTCTAGATTTGGGGTTGATTGGAGGCAATTCTTGATGACTTCAACATGTTCCTTCATACAGGGGCCCAGTGGGTATCCAAAGAGTCCTGAAGATATCAATGGTACAGCCAAAGTTCTACGAGGAAGTGTATCTCTCCCTAGCCGTCCTGCAAGGATGACCACTGTCTGCAGGGCAGTCTGCAACATTGTACGGCAGTGTTCGGGTGTCCTGTAGTCGTATATAGGGCCTGCAGTATGTAGCACTATATCACAGGGCAAATTCCCTCCCTGGGTAGTCATAGCATCTCCTGGATGCAAGGGGCCATAATTGGCAAGGTAGGCCTGACACTCTTGGGCTATGGATGGGCCCCCCTTTTTAGCTATCTGTTGGGCCAAACCACCTCTATGTGACAGGGTAGAATTAGCTGGGTTCACTATGGCTCCCACCTGGTGGGTAAGTATGTCCCCATAGCCCACTGTGAAGAGAACCTGGGAGCCCTGAGGTGTGATGTAATAACGTGAATGACAGGGGAACCAGATTTCGGGGTCATGGGGCAACTTAGAGGATTGGTTGAGAGGGGTAGGTAGTGTGCTCCTTCCAGGCCGGGGGGATTCGAATGGACCTAATAGCATTGGCAGGGCAGGGGGATTTGTAGCGGCCTGGTTGTCCTGGTCCTCTGATTCTTCATCATCTCCGATAACATGGCGTCTCATACGCATTGCGGACTGAAAAGCTGCACTGCCGGTCAGAGCTTCAAGGGTAAAGGGACCCTGACCTGGAGTGTTTACAAATATCACAGTGGGTTGCACTGGGAGACTAGACCCCGAGACTAAAGTGGATACGGGAACATTGGAGGTGGAGGCAGCATCAGTCGGTGCTGAAGGTTTCTCAGGAAGTGGTGGTCCCTGATAGTACTCGCCGGAAAGTGTTACCAGTGGGCATAGTGGCTGGGGAGGAATTCCAGGTGCACCAAGATGGCTGCCGGTGGAGGCGTGGCATGCCCCACTTCCGGGGGAAGTTCCGGGTGCACCAAGATGGCCGCTGGAGGAAGTGTGGCATGCCCCACTTCCTTCCATTGTCTGGGCGGAACCCCGAGGACGACCCGCCCCACACACACGGCAGGTTTCCACCCAGGTTGGATTCTGCACGCCACAAACAGGACACACCCACGCTTCTGGAGAGCTCATCTCCTTGCCATTATAAGGTGGTGGTTGGGACTGCATTTTCATCATCTGTGGCACGGCGGCCATTTTACAATCTGTAAGATCACAGTTCAAAGGCATTTTATAACCAAACACGGGCTCCGCATTATCTGATCCACCCTCCCCATCGACTTCTTTCCATCCTTCATTCTTCAAGCCTCGCGCTACTCGCAGATGAGCTTGTGCTTGTTCTAACAATCCTTTATCTTTCAACATGCCTCGTTTGTTCTCTATGAGATTATTCCACATAGCCGACTGTAGTCTCCCTGACGAGGGCAATCCTACATGCTTATACAATCTCTCAACATTTTTGACTGCTTTCTTGCCCTCCCGTGACTCAACTATTGCCCTGACTTCCACAGCATCCTCATCTAACTTGTGGGGCACAGATTTCTTCTTCTTTAAAAGACGCAACATGACTCACAGAATACTGTGATTTTCTGCAGTAAAATCACTGGCAGCGATCTTCAACACTGGTGTTCTACAGTACGGAGCCTCACGTTCGACGTACTAGGAAAAGAGCCTCACGCTCAATGTTTCCTGTCCCTAACCTGAACACAGTGATTACAGACTATCCTGCCACGATATTCCAACCGTTGGGAGGCAGCCTCCTAATGAGACCCCTCCACAAAAATACAGGTGGTCCCCTCACGGAACGCCTTATTTACCTGTCAGCATAATATCACAGAGGCTGCGTCTCCTATCCTTTTCTCTAAGCTGCCCCACAATCTACAACTGGCTCAATTTTACAATCCACTTCACTACTAGACAATAGTCACGGGTAGGATGGTTGAATGGAGTACAATGACCGATGGAGAAGGTGTGGTGTACAGAGATCGCACAGGATGCGACGTCTCAGTTGCTGGTTCAGAACGTGGCACAGGATCACATTCGATCTCACCACTCGACCGGTCACTCTCCAGACCCAAAGAGACCACAGACAAACCAATAACGGCTGAGACACTAGCAAGTGTGACACATACAGTGTATATGATCTCACTTACCGTGTTTTGGAGGGTGATCAGTCCTCGAGGTCAGCCACTACGGGTATCATCCACAGACATCCAGGCATGGGTCCAGAGAGTCTCGGATCGCTGGCCACGCCCCACGTTGGGCGCCAAAATTGTCGGGGTCGTATTACGACAATTGGTCCTCATTCACCAGTCATTCCAAATTGTGATGTGAGCACAGAACATCTGGTACCGGAAAAGAAATGGCTCAGACACGTAGCTGATTCAATCTTTGTTGATGCTCTCGTGTTCACCTCAGTGAAGAACCAAGCAGCAACTGTTTATTTTGGAATACACAACACTATTGTTTAGGAAAAGGAATGCATTAGGCGGAGTTTAAGCAGCATACATCTAGTGCCCAGTCTCTCTCTCTGATTTGTCAGGACATCTCTGATGGTTACTTCTTCTTCACATTCCTGAGTTATCTTTTCAGGAGAAATACTTAACTCTTCACGTTCTAAACTGAAATGAACAATGAACACTGGCAGCCATCTTTAAATACAATTACATTTGCATTAGCTAGCAGATAGGAAAAACTTATTGTTTCACAGTATAAAAGTATAACAGTACAAAAAGAGTATAAAGATTTATAAAAGTATAAAGGTATATAAGAAAATACATTTTCACCTTGACAGGGGTAAACCACTGTTTGGGCACATGCCGGGGCTCGGAAGGGAAGTAGTGACGTTTTGGAATGCAGACTTTGATGGAATGGTCTGCTGGCGTCACGTTGCATTTGCAGAGCCCCTGATGTGCCTAAACAGTAGAAACACCCCACAAGTGACCCCATTTTGGAAACTAGACCCCCCAAGGAACTTATCTAGATGTGTGATGAGCACATTCAACCCCCAAGTGCTTCGCAGAAGTTTACAACGCAGAGCCGTGAAAATAAAAAATCATTTTTCTTTCCTCAAAAAAGATGTTTTAGCAAGCAATTTTTTATTTTCACAAGGGTAACAGGAGAAATTGGGCCCCAATGTTTGTTGCCCAGTTTGTTGTGAGTACAGTGATACCCCATATGTGGGGGTAAACCACTGTTTGGGCGCACGTCAGGGCTCGGAAGGGAAGTAGTGACATTTGAAATGCAGACTTTGATGGAATGGTCTGCGGGCGTCACGTTGCATTTGCAGAGCCCCTGATGTGCCTAAACAGTAGAAACACCCCACAAGTGACCCCATTTTGGAAACTAGACCCCCCAAGGAACTTATCTAGATGTGTGATGAGCACATTCAACCCCCAAGTGCTTCACAGAAGTTTACAACGCAGAGCCGTGAAAATAAAAAATCATTTTTCTTTCCTCAAAAAAGATGTTTTAGCAAGCAATTTTTTATTTTCACAAGGGTAACAGGAGAAATTGGGCCCCAATATTTGTTGCCCAGTTTGTTGTGAGTACAGTGATACCCCATATGTGGGGGTAAACCACTGTTTGGGCGCACGTCAGGGCTCGGAAGGGAAGTAGTGACATTTGAAATGCAGACTTTGATGGAATGGTCTGCGGGCGTCACGTTGCATTTGCAGAGCCCCTGATGTGCCTAAACAGTAGAAACACCCCACAAGTGACCCCATTTTGGAAACTAGACCCCCCAAGGAACTTATCTAGATGTGTGATGAGCACATTCAACCCCCAAGTGCTTCACAGAAGTTTACAACGCAGAGCCGTGAAAATAAAAAATCATTTTTCTTTCCTCAAAAAAGATGTTTTAGCAAGCAATTTTTTATTTTCACAAGGGTAACAGGAGAAATTGGGCCCCAATGTTTGTTGCCCAGTTTGTTGTGAGTACAGTGATACCCCATATGTGGGGGTAAACCACTGTTTGGGCGCACGTCAGGGCTCGGAAGGGAAGTAGTGACATTTGAAATGCAGACTTTGATGGAATGGTCTGCGGGCGTCACGTTGCATTTGCAGAGCCCCTGATGTGCCTAAACAGTAGAAACACCCCACAAGTGACCCCATTTTGGAAACTAGACCCCCCAAGGAACTTATCTAGATGTGTGATGAGCACGTTCAACCCCCAAGTGCTTCACAGAAGTTTACAACGCAGAGCCGTGAAAATAAAAAATCATTCTTCTTTTCTCAAAAATTATGTCTTAGCAAGTAATTTTTTATTTTTGCAAGGGTAACAGGAGAAATTGGACCCCAACAGTTGTTGCCCAGTTTGTCCTGAGTACGCTGGTACCCCAAATGTGGGGGTAAACCACTGTTTGGGCACACGTCGGGGCTTGGAAGGGAGGGAGCACCATTTGACTTTTTGAATGCAAGATTGGCTGGAATCAATGGTGGCGCCATGTTGCGTTTGGAGACCCCTGATGTGCCTAAACAGTGGAAACCCCTCATTTCTAACTTCAACACTAACCCCAACACACCCCTAACCCTAATCCCAACTGTAGCCATAACCCTAATCCCAACCCTAACCCCAACACACCCCTAACCACAACCCTAACCCCAACACACCCGTAACCCTAATTCCAACCCTAGCCCTAATTCCAACCCTAACCCTAAGGGTATGTGCCCACGTAGCGGATTCGTGTGAGATTTTTCCGCACGACTTTTGAAAAATCTGCAAGTAAAAGGCACTGCGTTTTACCTGCGGATTTACAGCAGATTTCCAGTGTTTTTTTGTGCGGATTTCACCTGTGGATTCCTATTGAGGAACAGGTGTAAAACGCTGCGGAATCCGCACAAAGAATTGACATGCTGTGGAAAATACAACGCAGCGTTTCTGCACGGAATTTTCCGCATTATGGGCACAGCGGATTTGGTTTTCCATAGGTGTACACGGTACTGTAAACCTGATGGAAAACTGCTACGAATTCGCAGCGGCCAATCCGCTGCGGAGCAGCGGCCAATCCGCGGCCAATCCGCGGCGGATCCGCGGCCGATCCGCGGCGGATCCGCGGCCGATCCGCTGCGGATCCGCGGCCGATCCGCTGCGGATCCGCGGCCGATCCGCTGCGGATCCGCGGCTGATCCGCTGCGGATCCGCTGCCAAATCCGCACATGCCATAACCCTAACCCTACCCGTAACCCTAACCCTAGATCTAACCCTAACCCTAGTTCTAACCCTAACCCTAGTGGAAAAAAAAAAAAAAAAAATATTTTCTTTATTTTATTATTGTCCCTATCTATGGGGGTGATAAAGGGGGGGGTTTATTTATTATTTTTTTTATTTTGATCGCTGTGGTAGAAACTACCACAGCGATCAAAATGTACCTGTAAGGAATCTGCCGGCCGGCGGGCGTACTGAGCATGCGCCCGCCATTTTGGAAGATGGCGGCGCCCAGCGAGGAGGCGGCCGGACACCGGGAGGATCGGTAAGTATGAAGGGGTGGTGGGGGGGTGGATCTGAGCACAGGGGGGGTGATCGGAGGACGGGGGGAGCGGACAGCAGGACGGGGGAGCGGGCAGGAGCACGGGGCAGCGGAGCACAGGACGGAGGGGACCGGACCACGCACCGGAGCACTGGGGGGGCGATCGGTGGGGTGGGGGGTGGTCACTTCAGGTTTTCCAGCCATGGCCGATGATATTGCAGCATCGGCCATGGCTGGATTGTAATATTTCACCTGTTTTTTAGGTGAAATATTACAAATCGCTCTGATTGGCAGTTTCACTTTCAACAGCCAATCAGAGCGATCGTAGCCACGGGGGGGTGAAGCCACCCCCCCTGGGCTGAAGCACCACTCCCCCTGTCTCTGCAGATCGGGTAAAATGGGAGTTAACCCCTTCACCCGATCTGCAGGGACGCGATCATTCCATGACGCCACATAGGCGTCATGGGTCGGATTGGCACAGGTTTTCATGACGCCTATGTGGCGTCATGGGTCGGGAAGGGGTTAAAGAGAATCCATATAGCAGTGGTCCCCAAGCTTTCCTACCATCAGATCCACATTCAGCTCTGAGAAATGGTCACAAGTCACATCCTGCGCCCCCACTCCCCATAGTAGTGACATCCAGAGCCTCCATTATTACTATAATGACAGCCAAATCCCCACAGAAATCACGCTGAGACTTTGTGCCCCCTCCATTATAGGCAGTACATTTACATCCAGGGGTCCAAAATTACACACCCATTTGGTATTATCGCATCACTCGAGTCGTCACACTATCTCATCCAGCTTTAAGCACCTCCTCTGACTGGCAGTATCATCCTGTCTCCAGCCTTCCATATTTATCCCCACCCTTACTATCTACCAGTATGTGCGCATCCAGATCTGCTCACCCTCTGGAGACCTTCATCTTCATGTGACTCCCAAAGCCACAGGTTGGGGATCCCTATCATACAGCTCTGGCAAAAATTAAGAGACCACTTCAAAATTTTCAGTTTGTCTGATTTTTCTCTTTAAGGGTATGTGCACACGTCAGGATTTCTTGCAGAAATTTCCTGAAGAAAACCGGAAATTTTCTGCAAGAAATCCGCATTTTTTTTTTTGCGTTTTTTTCCCGTTTTTTTCGCGTCTTTTTTAGCATTTTGCAAGCGTAATTAGCTTGCAGAATGCTAAAGTTTTCCAAGCGATCTGTAGCATCGCTTGGAAAACTGACTGACAGGTTGGTCACACTTGTCAAACATAGTGTTTGACAAGTGTGACCAACTTTTTACTATAGATGCTGCTTATGCAGCATCTATAGTAAAAGAATGTTTAAAAATAATAAAAAAAATAAAAAAATGGTTATACTCACCCTCTGCAGACAGCCGATCTCCTCAGCGGCGTCCGTTCCTAGATGGTGTGGTTCAGGACCTTCGATGATGTCGCGGTCACGTGAGCGGTCACATGACCGGTCTCGCGACCAATCACAAGACAGCGACGTCATCGCAGGTCCTGAACCACACCATCTATAGGAACCGATGCGGCAGCATGCAGCGGTGAGAGGTGGGAACACTCCGGGGGCCATCGAAGGTGAGTATATGACTATTTTTTATTTTAATTCTTTTTTTTTGACCAATTATATGGTGCCCAGTCCGTGGAGGAGAGTCTCCTCTCCTCCACCCTGGGTACCAACCGCATATAATCTGCTTACTTCCCGCATGGTGTGCACAGCCCCGTGCGGAAAGTAAGCAGATCAATGCACTCCTAGGTGTGCGGAATCCCCGCAATTCCGCATTTTTAATGAACATGTTGCTTTTTTTTCCGCAATGCGATTTTTTCGCGGAAAAACATTTGCACAAAAAATGCGGAATACACTGTAAATAATAGGAGGCATATGTTAGCGTTTTTTTCGCGTTTTTATCACGTTTTTATAGCGAAAAAACGCGTAAAAAACGCGAAAAATACTGAACGTGTGCACATGGCCTTAATGTATATTTTTGAGTAAAATGTAAACTGTTCTTTTATTCTATAAACTACTGACAACATGTCTCCGAAGTTCCAAGCAATACATTTTGTATTTATTTTCTGAAAATGAGAAATGGCCAAAATAACAAAAAAAAATGCATTGCTTGCAGACCTCAACTAATGCAAAAAAAACCACCACAAGTTCATAATCATTTAGAAACAACAATACTAATGTTTTAACTCCAGAAGAGTTCAGAGATCAATATTTTGTGGAATAATCATGATTTTTATTCACAGCTTTCATGCGTCTTGGCATGCTCATCAGTCTTTCACACTGCTTGTGGGTGACCTTATGCCACTCCTGGTACAAAAATGTAAGCAGTTCTTCTTTGTTTGATGGCTTGTCACTATCCATCTTCCTCTTGATTACATTCCAGAGGTCTTCAATGGGGTTCAGGTCTGGAGATTGGGCTGCCCATGACAGGGATTTGATGTGGTGGTCCTACATCCACACCTTAATTGATCTAGCTGAGTGGCATGGCGCATTGTCCTGCTGGAAAAAAAACAGTCCTCAGAGTTGGGGAACATTGCCTGAGCAGAAGGAATCGAACTTTTTTCAGGATAGCCTCGTATGCGGCTTGATTCATGCATCCTTCGCAAAGATTAACCTGCCCAATTCCAGCCTTGCTGAAAAATCAGACAAACTGAACATTTTGCAGTGGTCTCTTAATTTTTTTCAGAGCTGTGTATATATATATATATATATATATATATATATATATATATATATATATATATATATATATATATAAAATAGATCAATGGCCAAACTCGTCTGTGCTAAAAAATAGGAAAATGTGAAATATGAAATAGCATACTGGCTTATGAACTTTATGAACAAACACATGAGATTTTTAGCACAAGATTTGCAAACGTTGTGAGCCCATTCACCAAAACGTCAAGGTAATCTCAGATCGAATGGGTAACTACACTGACTGTCTGGTGTCCTATATTAGTAGGCTTTACCCTGTCATTAGCCACAAGTAAGTGTTCACATTAGGCATTCAGCTCAGATACCATAGGTAAGTGTTCACACCAGACAGTCAGTGTAGTTACCCATTCGATCTGAGATTACCTTGACGTTTTGGTGAATGGGCTCACAACGTTTGCAAATCTTGTGCTAAAAATCTCATGTGTTTGTTCATAAAGTTCATAAGCCAGTATGCTATTTCATATTTCACATATTTCACATTTTCCTATTTTTTAGCACAGACGAGTTTGGCCATTGATCTATTTTATATTTGACTTTTTTTGGCTACAAACTATTTATATATATATATATATATATATATATATATATATATATATATATATTGTTCGGTCAGTTTATCTATTTTATTATATATATATATATATATATATATATATATATATATATATTGTTTTACTATTTTATAATTTAAAAAAATATTTTTGCAATTTTCATTTTGCTTTTTTCTACTTTTCTGCCTTGTCCCTCTATGGATATTTCACTTATTGCAGTCTGATCGCAGTTATAAAGCATTGCAATGCACGAGCACAGCTCCTGTGAGTTCAAAATCGACTTGATGTATACATACTTTTAAGGTTGGGAAATCCTTCCCAGCCAGGACGCATGGATACATCTATGGTCGCGAAGGGTTAAAGTTTCACAATATAGCATAAAACAAATACTGTAGACAGGTAAGTTACAGCCTGGTACATGGGCAAATAGGACCCACTTCTCCCTGACAGGGCTACAATCTGCAAGGGATGAGGAGATGCTTTTTAATAAAGGTTCTGACGGCTGACAGAGTCCAATTAGGTATGTTCATGTATTTGTTTTACCTATAGTATTATAGTATTAATATTGTATAGGGAATTATCAGGAATGTGACACCTACCTCATGCTATGGTGGTCCATGTAGGATAACTATGAAAATAAGTCTACCAATTTCATATTTCTAACGAGACAGATTTTATTGGAGTTTACAAAGCTACCGTAATTAATGAATTGCATGTAGGAATTCCGATGGCTTAGTCATGTAAATATATTCTAACTACCCATCCATGTGACCGTATCATATTTTATCTCTGAATGCCCCAAAGAGGCCTACACACAATCTATGGATAACCTCCCTATTTATAGATTGACCCTTTAGCCCTTATGCATTATTTCACATCATATTATTTCTAATTCAGCACCTAAGGGTGTATTTGCACAGAATTTTTTTCTTTTTATAAACTCTCCAAAAAAATACAAGGTTTTGATTGGGGAGTTTGAGGGTTTATGTTTTGAAAACGCGGCAAAAAACCCTCAGTGTGGCTTCACCTTAAACCTGCACTGTGTAACATGCGTGCCTAATTAGCTTTTATGACACTGTGTAACATCTGGCCTAGGCTAGGTATTCAGCCCGGATCAGTAATACCTCTACACAGTAGATCATATGTATCAAGTTACCATTTCCATTGCACTTCCCTAAAGATATTTACATTTAGAATAAGAATAACAAAAGATTGGGCATGTTGGATTTCACTATTATCTTAGAAGAAAACTTTCCTAGACCGGAGAGAGGCTTATATTCTTCTTTTCTACTTGGACAATTCAATGGTTTATTTTTTGGGGAGGAAAAGAGGGTGCACTAGTACTGTATGTGGTTAACTCTACTACAGTGGGCCTTGGGCCTCTGTCCCACTATTGCTTGGCACTACAATAGCTATCGGTATTGATCATTGAACATAGTAGATCCATAAATAAGTCCCAGCGTTCAGGTTTCCGGTCAGAAGTAGGCATTGGGTGTTACTGTTGAAATTCAGCAATGACAGTTTTCTCATTATCTGAAACTTCCACTACGCACGGTTTCATTTACCATATGGATTTTTACTAGTATTTGACCGTGTCTCTTACTGGAATTCTAAGCTTATTTTATCTTTCAGCATCAAGTTACTGTACTAATCTCTCTTATAGAGTAACCTAAACCGCAGAGATGTCACTATGGTATGCGGATAGCGGTGTTCTCTGGTTCCCATGCCAAGACATAAGATATATGAAGATAGATGCGATTGGTCTATGATGCCAGTGTAAGTTACCATTAGGTGTACTGTCATCAGGTGTCTCATGTAAATGCAGTTTGGTCAGTCCTAAAAGTTTCAAGAATATAAACCTAAAATATTGCACAAGATAATGCGCCTGAGTATTTCCAGAAAACTAATTATATTGTACGAGGAAATCTTGTTGTGATAACATCTTCCTTTTCCTTTTTATACAACACAGCCCTCCTATGTTATAATTAAAGGGGTTGGGTGATATTGTCTGTTTATATGCCCAATTAAAGCACATAAACATCGCAGAGGATGGTCCCCTCTTCATGTGCGAAAACTAAAAGAGTGGTAAATTATTGGACCTGTTACATCCATGCTTTACATGAACAGCCATGAACTGGAATAGCCACCATCTAAAACTGCATTTCCCCCTCATGTTTTTTAACCCCTTAGTGACAGAGTTAATTTTGACCTTAATGACCAGGCCCAATTTTTTTAAAATCTGACCAGTGTCACTTTATGTGGTAATGACTCTGGAACACTTCAATGGATCCCACTGATTCTGAGAATGTTTTCTCGTGTCATATTGTACTTCATGTTAGTGATAAAATTTGTACTATGTGATTTGCGTATATTTATGAAAATATCTAAAATTTGGCAAAAAAATTAGAAAATTTACCAATTTTCAAACTTTTCATTTTTATGCCCTTAAACCAGATAATTATATCATGCGAAGTAGTTAATAAATGACATTAACCACATGTCTATTTTACATCAGCACGATTTTTGAAACATAATTTTTTTTTGTTAGGAAGTTTGAAGGGTTCAAAGTTGATCAGCAATTTCTAATTTTTCCAACAAACTTTACAAAACCACTTTTTTTTACCCCAAAGTGACACGATTCTAAAAACTGCACCCCTTAAGGTGTTCAAAACCACATCACATTCAAGAAGGTTTTTTTTAACCCTTCTGGTTCTTAACAGGAATTAATGGAATGTGGAAGGAAATAAATGAACATTTTACTTTTTTTCACAGAGGGTAGCAGGAGAAAATGGACCCCAAAATTTGTTGTGTAATTTCTCCTGAGTACGCCGATACCCAATATGTGGGAGAAAACTGCTGGTTGGGTGCATGGCAGGGCTTAGAAGGGAATGCCAATATGTGGGAGAAAACTACTGATTGGGTGCTCGGCAGGGCATAGACGAGAATGAGCGCCTTTTGACTTTTTGAATGCAAAAGTACCTGGAATCTAGAGCGGATGCCATATCTTGTTTGAAGAGCTCCTGATGTGCCTAAACAGTGGAAACTACATCCCTCAAGGACTTTATCCAGAGGTATAGTGAGCATTTTCAACTCACAGGTACTACACAGAATTTGATAACATTAGGTCATCACACTGAAAAAGTTCATTTTTTTCACAAAAATCTTGATTGAGCCCCAAATTTATAACTTTTGCAAGAGGTAACACCAAAAATTAGTCCCCACAGTTTGATAGCCACTTTCTTATGAGCACGGCGATATCCCGCATGTAGTTAAAAAGTTCTGTTTAGGCAAACAGCAGGGCTCAGGACTGAAGGAGCAATATTTGAATGTTGGAACACAAATTTGCTGAAATAGATTGCGGGCGACATGTCACGTTTGCAAGGCCCCTGAGGCGCCCCTCAAAGATTTTATCCAGGTGTATATTGAGGATTTTGAACTCAAACGTACTACACAGAATTTGATAACATTAGGTTGTCATACTGATTATGTGGTCATTAGTGTTGAGCGCAAGTGCTCGCTACTCGAGATTGCATTGGGTGCATGGTATGCATGAAGTATCTCAAGTGAGATGTTCGAGTATCCTCCCTGCACTTTTTTGTGGCTGTTAGACACCAAAAAAAAACATGTGGGGATTGTCCTTGTATTGCAGGCAATTCACGCATGTTTTTGGTTGGCTAATAGCGGCAAAACATGCAGGGCAGAGACTCGAGCATCTCACTCGATAACCCACGATACTTGGTGCATACCCGAACACCCGATGCAAACCTCAACACTATATATCCACATATCGCCATAATTATTTTTAGCTTTTGAAAAACCCTAAGCCTAAACCCAACCTCAATCCTAACCCTTAGCACAACCCTAATCCCAACCCTAACATGCCCTGACATACTAATTATTGGCTTTTTATCACTGTAATTGGGTCTATCACAGTGATCAAAATGAACCAATAGAAAAAATATGTTTGCTGTTGCTGGGTGCCAGTTGTGAGGCAGTTACTGGTGTCACAGGTAGGGGTCACTGTGTGTCCCTCCCAGGATGTGCACACAGGCGTATGAAGGCCATGAGAGTGCATTGCAGTCACAGGCATAGCTGTGGTTGCAATGCAGACTAAAGTGAGTATAGGTCTTGGACATGCTGGTTGTCCAAGGCAGATTTAGGGAAAATCTTCTCTGGGTTTTTGTGTTTTGAAACAGACTGCAGATGGTAGTGGTGCAGTCTGTTTCATTCCTTGTGGGGTTTTCCATGTGGCTGAAGGCCACAGGTTGCTACTGCAAAACCCTGCAGTATAGGGTTTGGGTGTGTCAGGTTCAGGGTCGGTGTCATTCTGGTGTTTACTACAGTGCAGAGCAGTCGGCTCTGCAGAGCTCACCTGTGTGGGTCAACACAGCCAGGGGAACTGAGAGATCTGGCACCAACAGCATACATGGCGGTGCAGTCGCCCACGGAAACTGGTCTCAGGAGGTGGACTGGCATGTGCGTCGACTGCAATCTGGAGGATATGTTTCCTGGTTGTGATCCAGAGAATATTGTGTGCTGTGTACGTTATGTGAGTTAAACATTAAAGAGACTTTTTGTTTTGAACTTTGCTGGGTCACTGCCTTATCACTGTATAACGAGGATACCACTGCACTACAAAGTCGGCAGAACTGGGGAAGGAATTTTTTTCGGGAAGGTGACGCCAAAGGCTGGGGAACAGTGTACAAGGTTCGGGAAATGATTGAGGTAACAGGAGGGAGTGGGATCAGGGCTCAGGGACATAATTTCTCTGTCCTCTGACATGTATATTATGTCAAAAGAGAGATTATTTTTATAGCAGGCATAGCTTTTTTTTCATGATCCTTTGTTCATGGTGTGCAACATAATCAAGAGGTTTACAACTCATGACACTGTAGCTAATCACCTTGGATGATGACAGCAGAGAAAAATTGATGAAAGGTTGCAACACAGGATAGTCCAGATGGTGGATAAGCAGCCCAAGTCAAGTTCCAGAGAAATTCAAGCTGTCCTGCAGGCTCAGGGTGCATCAGTGTCAGCACGAACTATCCGTCGACATTTTAATTAAATGAAACACTATGGTAAGAGACCCACAAGGACCCGATTTCTGACACAGAGACATAAAAAAACTAGACTGCAGTTTGCCAAAATATATGTAAGTCAAAATCCTTCTGGGAAAGCTTCTTGTGGACAGATGAGACCAAGATAGAGCTTTTTGGTAAAGCACATCATTTTACTGTTTACTGAAAAAGGAATAAGGTCTATAAAGAAAAGAACACAGTACCTACAGTCAAATATGGTGGAAATATAAAGATGTTTTGGACTTGCTTTGCTGCCTCTGGTCCTGGGTGCCTTGATTGTGTGCAAGGCATCATGAAATCTGAAGATTACTAAAGGATTTTGGGTCGCAATGTAGTGTCCAGTGTCAGAAAACTGGGGTTATGTCCTAGGTCATGGGTCTTCCAGCAGGACAATGACCCCAAACATACTTCAAGAAGCACCCAGAAATGGATGGAAACAAAGCACTGGAGAGTTCTGAAGTGGCCAGCAATGAGTCCGAATCTAAATCCTATTAAACACCTGTGAAGAGATCTTAACATTGCTGTTGGGAGAAGGCACTCTTCAAATATGAGATACCTGGAGCAGTTTGCAAAAGTAGAGTGGCCCAAAATTCCAGTTGAGAGGTGCGATAAGCTTGTTTATGGTTATAGGAAGCGATTGATTGTAGCTATTTATTCCAAAGGGTGTGCAACCAAATATTAAGTTGAGAGTGCCAACATTTTGTCCTGCCAATTTTTGGGGTATAGTGTGAAATTATGTCCCATTTGTCTCTTTTTCTCTCTTTTTTTGTGTTGTCCAATTCTCACAAAGGAAATAAACGTGTAAAACAAAACATGTAGAATTGTAATAATTTTCTGGGAGAAATACTTTGTTTTCTGGAACAATTTCAAGGGTGGGAACACTTTTTTTCACCATGGATGTATATGTCTAGGAATAGTATTAGCAGCTCTTATTATAAGCTGCTAAATTGTCCACGTTGTTTACTACTTCTTATTTTATACTGAGAGATTCTACAATTGAGGAGATGGTGATACAGCTTTAGACTAATATGATGAATGTTACAATATTAATTTTCTACAATCCATTTGTAACTGCAGTGATCATTGATATACTGTAATGTAGCTGGTGACATACATTTGGAAACGATAACTCCTTGCTTGAATTTTTAGTAGCTGCCATAGACGTCAATGGAGAGGAAAATGCAAATTTGCCGCTTTTTTTAAACTCTACTGGGAAAGTGGTTGTTGTGAATCAATGAAAGGAGTCACAGAATCTCTGTTCTTCCAATAGGTGAAGCTCTTTGAGTTGAGACCTCATCTATCAGTCATTAATGATCAATTATTTCTGTTCAGATTATTTATTATTAGAATAATATGGATAACTTTTCTCGTTGCACGACACAACTTGATTTTTTCTGTACCAAGAAAAATGGACACAGTCTTCCAGTGTTTGTCACATTAGGAGTGAGCCACCAAATTCCAACTCGATAGCCAACAAAAATGTTCTGCTTAAACAATCGCTTGCTTCATTTAATACATTTGGCCACAATCTCTCCAACTACACTCTGCAATTTGATTGGAGTAATACATATTGTTGGTAAGAAATGGGGCAGTTCTATTATTAATTCTCACAGGTAATGTACAGAGTGTCTGGCACAGATATATCCAAAATTTTCATCCACAGATGCCCCCAAAGGTTCTGTGCCCTCCGACAGAGAGCTCCACAGAGTGTTCCCTTTGCCACATAGTCTGTGTGACTGAGGTCCTCTCTATTTCTGAAGATTGAAGGTCTCGTCTTCGTTCTTGTCAGATGCCGGATCTACTGTTGGCATTGACATAAAGGGATTTGGCAGGTAGACAACAACGAATAAGATGCACCTTCTTGCCCGTGTTTTCTTCAAGCGGTATGTCAAAATGGTGACAATCAAGGGAATATTATGAAGGGTTCTTTTTCTTCTATTTCAGCTTTGATAATCAATATATAAGCAATCATCACAAGAAACTGAGAAGAAACGAAAGCCCCACAATGTATTAAATTCTAGGAGCACAAAATGGTATATCACATATAAGCAAAGCAGAAACCAATGTCACAACTAGGTCATTGTGTTCCAATGTTGTACTTCAAAGGTCACCATTGCAATCTGTCTACACGTTCCTCCAGTCCATGGTATCTCATCTGAGACTGCCAATTAGCACATTCTGAAATGAGACATGGTCACCTGATTCACGTCAAATGAGCTGACATCACCAACTAATTTCACACTTTGTGCTTGGAAGATGGCAGTGATGACTCTCAGCCACTCTCGCAATTACACGAAAAGAGACTTTTTATATGAGGAAGCTCATAAGAATTTTAACCCTCTCTGAGCCAGCTGAGTGAGCACATTTCTTGTTAGGCAGCACAAAAATATCTTGTTTAATCTGCGTGTTATTCCATTAAGGCAGGATAACATGAAAGCAGCCATCACATAAAGTTTTGTGACCTGCGCCAATGTGCACTGGTGCATACAGTTGGAAAATATTAAGTCACACATGTTTGAAACAATGTGACTATCCCAAAGGGAAGCATTTTCAGGCAACTTTTCCAGATCATTGCCCATTAAAATGTCAGGAGTTCTCTATAGGCAGGAAAGGTTTCTGACCATTTAATGTCATTTACTCCCTTAGCATTTAGGTTTTTTTTTTTTTTTAACAAAACAACTAAACAAGAAGGAAAAAAAATTTATATATGAAACGGCACAGAATGGAGGATGAATAAAACAGAATTAATATAGTTCATATATGAACTAATTGTGAGCTTGGAAATGAAAGCTCAGATAAGTGCATATTAGAAAATGAAAGAACTGCATGTGCCCGATAAGGCCTCATTCACAGATGTGTTTCATATGTGTTTTTCACAATTAGTGTACGTACCCAATGTAGTCTATGGGGCTGTTCATAAGTCTGATTTTTTTGCAAAAAAATATGGAGATTTGTCTGCCTATGATCTGAGTAACAGTCAAGTGCACGGGTCCTTGAAAAAGTCAGACACTACGTGAATGCCATCAATGTGTCATGCAAGTGCTGTCAGTTTTTTTTACTATTTAATGAGCAGGAAAAGCTTAAAATCTGATGTATGTCACACTTAGGCCGGCGTCACACTAGTGAGAAATAAAAAATCGCATAGCACTTGGACCAATGTTAATCTATGGGGCAGCTCCCATCATCCATTTTTTCCTCGTGCGTATTATACGTGCGAGATAAATCACAGCATGCTGCGATTTGCGCGTATTACGGCCCAGACTCGCCAATGCAAGTCTATGGGTGCGAGAAAAAAATGGATTACACACGGACCATGCGTGTGACTTGCGAGAAATACGCACCGGTGTCCTTTAGTACAGCCGGCAGTTCAGGGCGCTGTAATTTAAAATCACACTGACAGGTTCAAATAGAATAGATAAAATATATGTATACACCTATAATATAGGTGTATATATATAAATATATGTTATTGACACACACACATATATATACAGTGTATATATATATATACTGTATATATATATATATATATATATATATATATATTTCATAGAGAGTTAGGTAGCAGAATAGATGATAATTCAATTGTCGGCTTCTGTAAAATCATTGCAGAAGCCGACAGGATATGACACATGGTTTACATACAGTAAACCATTGCATAACAGTTAGATTTATAAATGTCCCTGACTATTAATGTTAGCACTATGTGTGTGTTAAATTTTGGAGATGTAGGTGTTAAATTAACAAATTTATTCAGTGAAAAAAATTTGCGTGGGCTCCCTCGCAATTTTCTTCACCAGAGAAGGAAAGCCAGTGACTGAAGGCAGATATTAATAGCCTAGAGAGGGACCATTGTTATTGCCCCCTCCCCTGGCTAAAAACATCTGCCCCCAGCCACCCCAGAAAAGGGGCATCTGTAAGATGCGGCAATTCTGGCACTTAGCCTCTCTCTTCCCATTGCCCTACAGTGGTGGCATATGGGGTAATAAGGGGTTAATGTCACCTTGCTATTGTAAGGTGACATTAAGCCCGGTTAATAATGGAGAGGTGTCAATAAGACACCTATCCGTTATTAATCCAATAGTATGAAAGTGTTAAAAAAATACACACACATTAAGAATAAAGTCATTTAATGAAATATGTTGTGAACTGTGTTTCTGGGCTCCCTCTGGTGGTCACTAACGGTATTGTGTTAGGCATGTCTTGTTGCAGGCCTGAGCTCCAGCTGTGTCGTTAAGCAGCGGGTGTTCCCTATTTAAGTCTCCTCTGGACTCAGTCTCTTGCCTGGCATCGTTGTATCCAGACCTATATGGTCTCCTCCGGATTCCTTTCAGTCTGCCTCATGCAAGAAAAGCTAAGTCTGTTTGGTACAATTTGGATCGTTTGCATTATTCAGTGTTTTTGTCCAGCTTGCTTTACATTTGATTTTCTGACTCGCTGGAAGCTCTAGGGGGCTGATTTTCTCCCTCCACACCGTCAGTCGGTGTGGGGGTTCTTGAAAGTTCAGCGTGGATGTTTTTGTAGGGTTTTCTGCTAACCGCATAGTCCACTATCTATTTTCTGCTATTTAGACTATTGGGCCTCACTTTGCTGAATCTAGTTAATCTCTACGTTTGTGTTTTCCTCTTGCCTCACCGTTATTATTTGTTGGGGGCTTTCTATATCTTTGGGGTTCAATTTCTCTAGAGGCAAGTGAGGTCTTATTTTTTCTCTCTAGGGGTAGTCAGTTCTCCGGCTGGCTCGAGACGTCTAGAACCAACGTAGGCACGTTCACCGGCTACTTTTAGTTGTTTGTGTTAGGATCAGGTATGCGGTTAGCCCAGTTTCCACCTCCCTAGAGCAGTATTTATATTTTTGCTATCTTGCCGGAATATCAGAGATCCTCTGCCATTGGGATCATAACAGAATGCCAGGCCAAAAGAAAATGTTTAATGCATCGCAGAAGCGGGATTAAAAAGAAGTTCTGAGTTGTTTTTTTTTTTTTTTTGCTGCAGTTTGCCTAGCTTCTTCCATCCCCTTTTTCTCTGAGTGGCTGAAACTCTGCTGCAGATATGAATGTCCAGACTCTGACTTCTAGTGTGGATCAGCTTGCTGCTAGGGTGCAAAGCATTCAGGATTTTGTTATCCATAGCCCTATGTCAGAACCAAAAATACCTATTCCTGAGCCGTTTTTTGGAGATAGATCTAAATTCCTGAATTTTAGGAATAATTGTAAATTGTTTCTGTCTCTGAAACCTCGTTCCTCTGGTGATTCCGCTCAGCAAGTTAAGATTGTTATTTCCTTCTTGCGCGGCGACCCTCAGGATTGGGCCTTCTCTCTGGCGCCAGGAGATCCTGCATTGGTGAATGTTGATGCGTTTTTCCTGGCGCTTGGTTTGCTTTATGAGGAGCCTAATCTTGAAAATCAGGCTGAAAAATGTTGCTGGCTATCTCTCAGGGTCAGGACGAAGCTGAGGTATATTGCCAAAAATTTTGGAAATGGTCCGTGCTTACTCAATGGAATGAGTGTGCACTGGCCGCAAATTTCAGAAATGGTCTTTCTGAATCCATTAAAGATGTGATGGTGGGGTTTCCTATCCCTACAGGTCTGAATGATTCAATGGCTCTGGCCATTCAAATTGATCGACGTTTGCGGGAGCGCAAATCTGTTTGTTAGGATTTGAACCTGCGACCCTTTGTTTGCTAGTCTGTTCCTTTGCTTGATGAGCTATTTGGAACTTGCTTGACTTCTGCCTGAAACCATATGAACTTCGTCTGGGATAGAGATCATCACCTGCCCTGCTGATTTGTCCCCGCCCTGATTGAGCTTGATTGGACCTACTATATATACCTGGCCCTGTGCAGCTTCCTGTTGCTGAGTATTTTGTGTGCTCAGTCTAACTGAGTGAAGCAATCTCTGAGCTCCTGGTTGGAAGGTGTCTTGCTGGCATCTTCCTGCTTATTATTGATATTCTGCTGCTACTACCCTGAACTCCTGCTGCTCATACGGACTTTGTGCACGTGTGTTATCCAGGCCAGCCCTTGCTTGGGCTGGTCCTTGCATCTGCGGATATATTGAACTGCCACTGCCATATATTGCATCTCCAGAGGTTTTTCCACGGTCCGGTCACTTGTATACATCTGCTTCGGCCACTGACCTTCAGTCCTGTATCGCCAGTAACGTGACAGGATACTCAGCCCAAAAATGGAGGCCGCTGGGGCAGAAACTATGGATACACGTGTCAGAAAGCTGCAGGGTGCAATGTCCAATTTGCACGCCGAACAGATGAATGGAAAAGCACGGATGGATGCATTTATTATACAAAACGACCATAATGTACAGAATCTCCAACAAACTATCCAAGATTTGCAGAATACGGTACAGGTGTTGACTGTCCGAATTACACAGCTAGAAGGACAAGCTTCCGTCTCAACGTCTGACAGGCCCCCCAAATTGCCACCGTTTCGTTTTGGAGGTGATCGAGATAAATTTCGTGGATTTTTGAACCAATGCTATCTGTTCTTCGATACACATCCTAATCAGTTCCCGACCGATAGGTCAAAGGTGTTATGCATCATTATGCTGTTAACCCACAAAGCGATCGCTTGGGCTAATCCTCTGATTGAGACTCGGGATGCACGTTTAGACAATTTGAATGAGTTTATTCGGGCGATGCAGCAGATGTTTGATGACCCAAATCGTGCAGCTACAGCTGAATCAACGTTGCTGGCATTACGACAAGGCAAACGTCCCGTCGCAGAATATGCTATGGAGTATAGGAGGTGGGCCGTCGACACTGAATGGAATAATGCAGCAAAAGTAACCTTTTTTAAAAGAGGACTTTCTAGTGCAGTAAAAGACGAACTTGCCCGTGGAGAGACCCCTTCAGATTTGGATGATTTCATCAAACATTGCATCCGGATTGATACCCGTCTGTCTGAACGACGACAAGAGAAGTGGAATTCCATGAATCGCTCAACTAACTCATATAACTCTTCCCTGCCATCGGTCATCAAAGAAGTGCCTAGCCGGAATCCCCGGGATACAGAATCAGAGCCGATGCAAGTAGACGCGATCCAGAGACGAGCGAGTGCAGAACGAAGAGAACAAAGATTTAAAGAGAATCTATGTCTGTACTGCGGGGAAGCAGGACATTTTCTCATTAACTGTCCAAGTCGTCCCACAAGCCGTTCACGAAAAATGGTGGCGGCCATAATGGACCCTGACTCCTCCGACGAGGAGTCTTACATTTCAGAGACTGATTATGCTAAGGATGAGATCCAGTCTATATCATCCATAGCTCCACATGTTAGGAAAGAGAACCGAGAATCCCATTATTTTGTAACAATTAAACTGAAGGTCAACTCCCTGTGGATCACCGCATCAGCCATGATCGATTCGGGAGCCAGCGGGATTTTCATGGATTCTGCGTTTGCTCAAAAACATGGCATAGAGGTGCAAAAAAGACGTTCACCTATTGTGATGGAGACAGTAGATGGATCTCCACTGAATTCGGGGCCAGTGGACCATGAGACAGGACTTTTGGAGCTCTATATTGAGCCACAGCACCGCGAGATGTTGACATTCCTAATTATTTCTTCCCCACATTTTCCGATTATTTTAGGTCTGCCCTGGTTACAGAAGCAAAATCCTAGCATCGACTGGGAGATGAAAAAGATCAGTTTCCCCGTAATGGACGTTCGGGCGGAAGTTACAAGTGAGTCAACATTAGAAACAGCCCAGAATTCAGAATTACCTCAGCTACCAGCGGTGTATGAAGATTTTCTAGATGTCTGTGACAAGAGGGGGGCAGATACACTTCCCCCGCATCGACCATATGACTGCCCAATAGAGCTACTCCCAGGGGCGGCTATACCATTTGGAACTATCTATCCTCTAGCAGGTCCTGAACTAAAGGCTCTCAAAGAATTTATTGAAGAAAATCTGAACAAAAAATTCATTCGTCCATCATCCTCGCCCGCTGGAGCTCCTATATTCTTCGTTAAAAAGAAGGATGGAACACTTCGGCCAGTAGTGGACTACAGGGAGCTTAATAAAGTGACGATTAAATATCGTTATCCCTTACCATTGATCCCGGAACTCCTAGAAAAGGTGCGATGTGCGAAGATCTTCACTAAGTTAGATTTACGTGGGGCATATAACTTAGTACGTATAAGACCTGGGGATGAGTGGAAGACAGCTTTCCGTACCCGATATGGACACTTTGAGAGTCTAGTGATGCCCTTCGGACTTTGCAATGCTCCAGCTATTTTCCAGCACTTGGTGAATGATATTTTCCGAGACCTGTTGGACCAGTTCATGGTCGTTTATCTAGACGACATCCTAATTTTTTCTAACTCTTTGGAAGAACATCAAACGCACGTAAGACGAGTGTTAGAACGTTTAAGAGAGAATTCATTGTATATTAAATTAGAAAAATGTGAATTCCATCGAGAAGAGATCCAGTTCTTGGGATATGTCATTTCACCTCAAGGATTACGGATGGATGCTAAGAAAACGCAAGCTATCACCGAGTGGCCTATCCCTAAAAATGTGAAAGAGGTCCAGCGTTTTGTGGGGTTCGCCAACTTTTACAGACGTTTTATTAAAAAATTTTCAGAAATTGTGGCACCCATCACGCAACTGACAAAAAAAGGAGCAAATTTCATCTGGACTCCCCAGGCGCAAGAAGCATTCTCTCGTTTAAAAATGAAGTTCACGACGGCTCCCATATTACGCCATCCTGACCCAGAATTGGCATTCATCATCGAGGTAGATGCCTCAGACTGTGCGGTCGGTGCTATCCTCTCTCAGAGGACAGGGGAAAAGAAGTTGCTGCATCCATGTGCATTTTTCTCACAACGTATGTCCTTAGCCGAAAAGAACTATGACGTGGGTAATAAAGAATTGCTCGCCATTATATCAGCATTCAAAGAGTGGAGACATCATCTTCAAGGAGCGGCACAGCAAATTTTGGTGTTGACCGATCATCGCAATCTAGAGTTTATCAGGTCTGCAAAATGCCTCTCTCCTCGGCAGACCCGTTGGAGTCTGTTTCTGAATCAGTTTAATTTTGTAATATCATATCGACCAGGCTCCCGTAACAAGAAGGCAGACGCATTATCCCGAATGTTTTCAAGTGATGTTAACCTCGTAACAACACCCAAACCTATTGTGGCCGATACTAAAATCGTGGGAGTAATACATGATGGAGATTTGCTGGAAGATCTGAAAGCAGCATACGAAACAGACTCTTTTCTATCACGTCCATCAGGGGACATACACCTATTTTTCAAAAATCAAGTATGGACTGATGGTCGACGACTATATGTGCCAGAAGCAGCTCGGTTAAAAGTGCTACAACTAGTACACGACTCTAAAGTTGCAGGGCATAAAGGGGTACAGAAAACGCAGGAGTTTTTGTCACGTTTCTTTTGGTGGCCGAACTTTCAAGAAGACGTGAAGAAGTACGTTAAGTCTTGTGACATCTGTGCCAGACATAAGACCCCACGTGTATCTCCTATGGGACTACTGCAGCCTCTTGCCATTCCAACACGTCCATGGGGATCGATTTCAATGGACTTTATAGTGGATCTACCTGATTCCAAGGGAAAGACATCCATTCTGGTGGTAGTGGATCGACTTACGAAAGCAGCGCATTTTATCCCGTGTACAGGTCTGCCTTCAGCAAAAGATACAGCTGATCTGATAATTTGCAATGTTTTTCGTCTCCACGGAGTGCCGGATGAAGTCGTCTCAGATCGAGGTGTGCAATTTACATCTAAATTTTGGCGCAGTCTGTGCTCAGCACTAGACATCAAGGTACGATTGTCAACCGCTTATCATCCGCAATCTAACGGTCAAACAGAACGTACGAATCAGACACTGGAGCAGTATCTCCGTTGTTATATTTGCCATCTGCAAGACGACTGGGTAGATTTGTTGCCATTTGCAGAGTTTTCATACAACAATTCACAGAATGCCTCTACGAAACAGACACCATTTTTTGCAAATCTTGGATATCATCCAAACATCCTTCCCAAGAATCCTGTGGCGCCATTAATACCAGCAGTCGCAGAAAGAATCTCTCTCCTACAGAAAAATCTGAATGTCCTGAAAGACACATTAAGGGAAGCTCAGGAGAAATATAAAAAAGCTGCTGACAGGTATCGTAGACCTACTCCCACGTTTAGGATTGGAGATTGAGTGTGGCTATCCACTAAGAATTTTAAATTGAAGATTCCTTCTCCTAAATTAGGACAGAAGTTTGTGGGACCATACAAAATCAATAAGATTGTGAGTCCATTGGCTGTACGTTTACTGCTACCAAAATCAATGAAGATTCATCCTGTATTCCACGTGTCTTTGTTGAAAGCCGCCACAGCCAATCCATTCCCAGAGCGATTCCCTCCACCTCCCGATTCAATTGAAGTGGATGGACAGGAGCAGTTTGTGGTGGAGAAGATCTTGGATTCTCGAATTCATAGAAATGGTTTACAATATTTGATCAAATGGCAGGGCTACGACACAGAAGAAAATTCATGGGAACCGGTAGGCAATGTCAATGCTCCCCGTTTGATTAGACAATTTCATCAGCGGTATCCTGAAAAGCCTGGGCAAATTGCGTCCAGAGGCCGCCGTTAAGAGGGGAGTATTGTTAGGATTTGAACCTGCGACCCTTTGTTTGCTAGTCTGTTCCTTTGCTTGATGAGCTATTTGGAACTTGCTTGACTTCTGCCTGAAACCATATGAACTTCGTCTGGGATAGAGATCATCACCTGCCCTGCTGATTTGTCCCCGCCCTGATTGAGCTTGATTGGACCTACTATATATACCTGGCCCTGTGCAGCTTCCTGTTGCTGAGTATTTTGTGTGCTCAGTCTAACTGAGTGAAGCAATCTCTGAGCTCCTGGTTGGAAGGTGTCTTGCTGGCATCTTCCTGCTTATTATTGATATTCTGCTGCTACTACCCTGAACTCCTGCTGCTCATACGGACTTTGTGCACGTGTGTTATCCAGGCCGGCCCTTGCTTGGGCTGGTCCTTGCATCTGCGGATATATTGAACTGCCACTGCCATATATTGCATCTCCAGAGGTTTTTCCACGGTCCGGTCACTTGTATACATCTGCTTCGGCCACTGACCTTCAGTCCTGTATCGCCAGTAACGTGACACTGTTAATCCTTTGGCGGTGCTGTCTGAACGGTCACCTGATTCTATGCAATGTGACAGAATTTTGACCAGAGCCGAGCGACAAAATCATAGACGTCAAAATGGGTTGTGTTTCTACTGTGGTGATTCAACACATGTTATCTCAGCATGCTCTAAACGTTTAAAAAAAAAAGTTAATCCTGTCGCCATTGGTACTTTTCAGCCTAAGTTTATTTTGTCGGTGACTTTAATTTGTTCATTATCTTCTTACTCAGTTATGGCTTTTGTGGATTCTGGTGCTGCTTTAAGTCTGATGGATTTTTCGTTTGCCAGGCGCTGCGGTTTTGTCCTGGAGCCTTTGGAAAATCCTATTCCTCTTAGAGGAATTGATTCGACGCCATTGGCAGAGAATAAACCTCAGTATTGGACGCAAGTGACCATGTGCATGACTCCTGTACATCAGGAGGTGATTCGTTTTCTGGTACTGCATAAAATGCATGATGTTGTCGTTTTGGGTCTGCCATGGTTACAGGCCCATAATCCAGTTTTAGATTGGAAAGCTATGACTGTGTCTAGTTGGGGGTGTCAGGGGATTCATGGCGATTCTCCATTGGTGTCTATTGCTTCTTCTACTCCTTCTGAGATCCCTGAGTTTTTGTCAGACTTTCAGGATGTATTTAATGAGGCCAGGTCCAGTGCCCTTCCTCCTCATAGGGACTGTGATTGTGCTATAGATTTGATTCCTGGTAGTAAGTTTCCTAAGGGACGACTCTTTAATTTATCTGTGCCAGAGCATGCCGCGATGCGGAGTTATATAAAGGAGTCTTTGGAGAAGGGACATATTCGCCCATCCTCGTCCCCTCTTGGTGCAGGATTCTTTTTTGTGGGCAAGAAAGACGGGTCTCTGAGACCTTGTATTGATTATCGTCTTCTGAATAAGATCACGGTTAAATTTCAGTATCCTTTGCCATTGTTGTCTGATTTGTTTGCTCGGATTAAGGGATCCAGTTGGTTCACCAAGATAGATCTTCGTGGTGCGTATAACCTTGTGCGCATAAAGCAGGGAGATGAATGGAAAACGGCATTTAATACTCCCGAGGGTCATTTTGAGTACCTGGTGATGCCTTTCAGATTATCTAATGCTCCTTCTGTGTTTCAGTCCTTCATGCATGACATCTTCCGGAAATATCTGGATAAATTTATGATTATTTATCTGGATGATATTTTGTTTTTTTCTGATGATTGGGAGTCCCATGTGAACCAGGTCAGGATGGTGTTTCAGGTTCTGCGGGAGAATGCTCTATTTGTGAAGGGCTCAAAATGTATCTTTGGGGTACAGAAGGTTTCTTTTTTGGGTTTTATTTTTTCCTCTTCTACTGTGGAGATGGACCCAGTCAAGGTCCGTGCCATTCATGACTGGACTCAGCCCACGTCTGTTAAGAGCCTGCAGAAGTTCTTGGGCTTTGCTAATTTTTACCGTCGTTTTATCGCTAATTTCTCCAGCGTGGTTAAACCTTTGACGGATATGACTAAGAAGGGTTCTGATGTTGCGAACTGGTCTCCTGCGGCCGTGGAGGCCTTTCGGGAGCTGAAGCGTCGGTTTACTTCAGCGCCAGTCTTGTGCCAGCCGGATGTCTCTCTTCCCTTCCAGGTTGAAGTTGATGATTCTGAGATTGGTGCAGGGGCTGTTTTGTCGCAAAAAAGTTCTGATGGCTCCGTGATGAAGCCATGCGCCTTCTTTTCAAGGAAATTTTCGCCTGCTGAGCGGAACTACGATGTTGGTAATCGGGAGTTGTTGGCTATGAAGTGGGCATTTGAGGAGTGGTGACATTGGCTCGAGGGAGCTAGACATCGTGTGGTGGTCTTGACTGATCATAAAAATCTGATTTACCTCGAGTCTGCCAAGCGCCTGAATCCTAGACAGGCTCGTTGGTCATTGTTTTTCTCCCGTTTTGACTTTGTGGTCTCGTACCTGCCTGGTTCGAAGAACGTGAAGGCTGATGCACTTTCTAGGAGTTTTGTGCCTGACTCTCCGGGAGTCTCTGAGCCAGCTGGTATTCTCAGAGAGGGAGTGATTTTGTCTGCCATTTCCCCAGATTTGCGACGAGGGCTGCAAAAATTTCAGGCTGATAGGCCTGATCGTTGTCCACCGGAGAGATTGTTTGTCCCTGATGGATGGACCAGCAGAGTTATTTCTGAGGTTCATTCTTCGGTGTTGGCGGGACATCCTGGGATTTTCGGTACCAGAGATTTGGTGGCTAGGTCCTTTTGGTGGCCTTCCTTGTCGCAGGATGTGCGTTCTTTTGTGCAGTCCTGTGGGATTTGTGCTCGGGCTAAGCCTTGCTGTTCTCGTGCCAGCGGGTTGCTTTTGCCCTTGCATATCCCAAAGAGGCCTTGGACGCACATTTCCATGGATTTCATTTCGGATCTTCCGCTATCTCGGAAGATGTCTGTCATCTGGGTGGTGTGCGATCATTTTTCTAAAATGGTCCATTTGGTGCCCTTGCCTAAGTTGCCTTCCTCCTCTGATTTGGTCCCTTTGTTCTTTCAGAATGTGGTTCGTTTGCATGGCATCCCTGAGAATATTGTATCTGACAGAGGATCCCAGTTTGTGTCCAGATTGTGGCGATCCTTTTGTGCTAAGATGGGTATTGATTTGTCTTTTTCGTCGGCTTTTCATCCTCAGACTAATGGCCAGACCGAGCGAACTAATCAGACGTTGGAGACTTATTTGAGATGTTTTGTTTCTGCTGATCAGGACGACTGGGTTACCTTTTTGCCACTGGCCGAGTTTGCCCTTAATAATCGGGCTAGTTCTGCCACCTTGGTTTCACCCTTTTTCTGCAACTCTGGTTTTCATCCTCGTTTCTCCTCGGGTCAGGTTGAACCTTCTGACTGTCCTGGGGTTGATTCTGTGGTGGATAGGTTGCAGCGGATTTGGAACCATGTGGTGGACAATTTGAAATTGTCACAAGACAAGGCCCAGCGTTTTGCCAACCGCCGCCGCGGTGTGGGTCCCCGACTTCGTGTTGGGGATTTGGTTTGGTTGTCTTCTCGGCATGTTCCTTTGAAAGTCTCCTCTCCTAAGTTCAAGCCTCGCTTTATCGGTCCTTATAAGATTTTGGAAATCCTTAACCCGGTGTCTTTTCGCTTGGACCTTCCAGCGTCATTTGCTATTCATAATGTGTTCCATAGGTCCTTGTTGCGGCGGTACGTGGTGCCTATGGTTCCTGCTGTTGAGCCTCCTGCCCCGGTTTTGGTTGAGGGCGAGTTGGAGAACGTGGTGGAGAAGATTCTGGATTCTCGTATCTCTAGACGGAAACTCCAGTATTTAGTTAAATGGAAAGGCTATGGTCAGGAGGATAATTCCTGGGTTGTCGCCTCTGATGTTCATGCGGCTGATTTGGTTCATGCCTTTCACGCTGCTCATCCTGATCGCCCTGGGGGTCTTGGTGAGGGTTCGGTGACCCCTCCTCAAGGGGGGGGGGTACTGTTGTGAACTGTGTTTCTGGGCTCCCTCTGGTGGTCACTAACGGTATTGTGTTAGGCATGTCTTGTTGCAGGCCTGAGCTCCAGCTGTGTCGTTAAGCAGCGGGTGTTCCCTATTTAAGTCTCCTCTGGACTCAGTCTCTTGCCTGGCATCGTTGTATCCAGACCTATATGGTCTCCTCCGGATTCCTTTCAGTCTGCCTCATGCAAGAAAAGCTAAGTCTGTTTGGTACAATTTGGATCGTTTGCATTATTCAGTGTTTTTGTCCAGCTTGCTTTACATTTGATTTTCTGACTCGCTGGAAGCTCTAGGGGGCTGATTTTCTCCCTCCACACCGTCAGTCGGTGTGGGGGTTTTTGAATGTTCAGCGTGGATGTTTTTGTAGGGTTTTCTGCTAACCGCATAGTCCACTATCTATTTTCTGCTATTTAGACTATTGGGCCTCACTTTGCTGAATCTAGTTCATCTCTACGTTTGTGTTTTCCTCTTGCCTCACCGTTATTATTTGTTGGGGGCTTTCTATATCTTAGGGGTTCAATTTCTCTAGAGGCAAGTGAGGTCTTATTTTTTCTCTCTAGGGGTAGTCAGTTCTCCGGCTGGCTCGAGGCGTCTAGAACCACCGTAGGCACGTTCACCGGCTACTTTTAGTTGTTTGTGTTAGGATCAGGTATGCGGTTAGCCCAGTTTCCACCTCCCTAGAGCAGTATTTATATTTTTGCTATCTTGCCGGAATATCAGAGATCCTCTGCCATTGGGATCATAACAGAAATAATTAAACACACAGGTTTTCCATCTTTATTACACTCCCAATCCAAGCGAAGCCCTCTCCTATAAAAAAACAAAAATAAAAAAGCAACAATATCCCATACCTGTCCGCCATACAGTCAAGTCCCACACTGCAATCCATCTCAAGGGGTTAAATAGTTTACAACCAGGAGCAGTGCTAATGCTACCGGCCAGGCTGTAAACCACAAAGGAATGATTGAAAAGCTGCCTGCGCAGCCTCCCCGCCTGACCGGACATGAACTCTGTAGTTTGGGAAAGTTTCTGAACTTTTTCCCACGCTGCCGAGTTCACCTCAGGTCATGTACTTACTTACATGGTATTCAGTACTGACGTCACTGAGTATGCGCAGACTCACAGCCTGACCTGAGGTGAACTCGGCAGTGTGGGAAAAAGTTCAGAAACTTTCCCATGCTACAGAGTTCATGTCTGGTCAGGCGGGGAGGCTGCGCAGGCAGCTTTTCATTCATTACACAGTGGAGAGAACTGCTGTATGCAAAAGCTCATGTTAAAATTGCATTGCATATGGATGCCATACGGATGTCACACTTTTACTAGATGGGAGAAAATCGCATCCTCGCATTGCAAACGGATTACATACGGATCACTGTTCAGGAACATTTGTGCGATTCTCGTCCGTCAAAATTGGATCGATTTTTAATACGGCAAGTGTGACTCCAGCCTAATAGTGAAAATGGAAACATGTGCCAAAAGTGAATGAAACATCAGATTCTACACACTAATGAAAAAAAAGTAAAGTTTTTTCTCATACAGTTTGTTTAAAAAATGAATGAGACATAAGTTTTAAGATTAACTGAATGCTCCCCTTGAAGGAACTGTTCAGTTTTAGAAAACATGGCTGCTTTTTTCCAACAACTTCACCATATCCATCCATGGGTTGAGTCTGATATTGGGGTTCAGTGGAAAGGCCTGAACTGCAATACAACTCACGGTGTGTGTAGTCAGTGTGGCACTATTTTTTCTGGAAAGCATTCATGTTTTTCTAATTCTGAACAAATTTTTTTTTTTAAATAAGCCTGTGATATTTAGGGCCAAGATTTCTTCTACCCCAGATAACTATGCAGAGTCCTCTTGTGATTTCATTTCTCTTCGAGGGCCAGCTATCCCCCATTATTGCATATTGGTCATATTGATGGGACCCTGTCACCAGGTTTTTCTTACCCATCAAAATGCAACATGATGTAGGTGCAGAGACCCTGATTCCAGTGATGCATCACTTAGTTTTTTGTTGTGAACTCTGTTTCCGGGCTCCCTCCTGTGGTCGTGAGTGGTACTGTGTGAGTTCTCTCTTTGGGCTGGGTGGCTCTTTTTGTTATTTTGCAGGTTCTGGCTGGGATCAGCTGTCTCGTCATCTGCTAGTTAGGTTTCCTATTTAATCCACCTGGTCCTTCATTCCTTGCCTGTTGTCTTTGTATTCAGTGCTATTCTGATTGCTCCTGTCTACATCCGTTATCAGTCTCTCCAAGAGAAGCTAAGTTTTTTTTGCTTATTTTTGCTCATCTGTGTTCAAGATGTTTCCTAGTATATGATGGGTTTTGTCCAGCTTGCTAATATGTGATTTCCCTGCTTGCTGGTGCTCTGGGGTGCTGAGTTGCTCCCCCCACATCGTTAGTTGGTGTGGGGGTTCTCGCATTCTCTGCGTGGATATTTTTGCATAGGGTTTTTTACTGACCGCACAGATCCCTTGCTATTTTCTGCTATCTAGCGTTAGCGGGCCTCATTTGCTTAACCTGTTTCATCTCTGCGTTTGTCTTTTCCTCTTAACTCACCGTTATTATTTGTGGGGGGCTTCTATATCTCTGGGGTTATTTCTCTGAGGCAAGTGAGGTCTTTACTTTCTCTTTAGGGGTAGTCAGTTTCTCAGGCCGTGAAGAGACGTCTAGGATTTCAGGAAACGTTCCACGGCTACCTTTAGTGTGTGCGGTTAGGATCAGGTTTTGCGGTCAGTCCAGTTACCACATCCCCAGAGCTCGTCCTATTATCTTCTACTTGCTGGTTAGATTTGTGATCCTAAGCCACTGAGGATCATAACAGTTTTTTCTGGGTGCAGCAGTTGTGATAAAATCAGTTTCGCTGCTGCAGATATAGCAGAGCTCAGGATGCTCAGTCCTGTATAACCCCACCCACACCCCTGATTGGCAGCTTTCTGTGTACATTGTTTATTGATAGACACCTGCTTATCATTGGGGGGTGCAGGGTTGCACAGGTAAGTTGCCTAGGAGGCACGAGACACCTAGTCCTGTGGTGATAACCTCCTTATAATAAAACACTGAGTTTATTGAAACAGCACAAAGCCCAGTAAGTGACATATCACTGGAATCGGGGGTGCCGCCCCTACATCATGCTGCTTTCAGATTACATGATAATCACATGCTGTCAGAATTCTTTTAGGGTAAGTGCACAATAAGTACGGTATTTGCTGCACAAATTTCAGCACCATTTCTGCATTTATACGTGCAATGTGTAAGCGCACGTTCACACTGTGAACACACATCTAACAGAAAACCAAAGTAAAAAAACAAAATGTGCATATACCCTGTAGTACGTAAAAAAAACAACGAAATAGTATTATTACATGTAAAAAACATGGGGTACTTAGTTAACGCTATTTTGAAATAAAAACAAAAACCGATAAAAAAGCCATCCCACCACAACAAGGTGTACCATCCCTTCTGAGCTAGTCATTTCATCTATATAGCTTGCCATGAACAGGTGGCTGAAAAGTCGGCCCCGGTCCTGCTCTGCCCTTATTTACACTGAGGTCGGCTGACATAAGATAAGGTTTTAATACTAGAGACAGATTAGGACCGTCCTGATAAGGACACCTTGTTGCGGTGGGATGACGTTTCCTTTTAAAAAAAAATCAAAATAGCGTTAACTTAGTACCCTATGTTATTCAAATGTACTATTTCTATTTATGTACTGCTGGGTATATGCTCATTTTTTTTTTTCTTGGGTTTGGTCTGTGAAATGATTACGTTCAGTAGTCTGGGATGCCAGCATTTGATATCATAGTTGTGACACGTGTATAATGATCCACCAGACTTAATAATCAGAAGACGCACCAGAGATGCTAGTGGGAGGTTTGCAGGATTCTGCATTGTAGTGGCTGCTGGACCAACTAATCTTTTTTTCTCAATTCTTGAAAAATCATTTTTTGCATATAAGTAAAACAGGCGTATAGAAAAACAGATGAAAATCAGATAAATAAATAATCAATAAAATTGTTTTCAAGTTGTAACCCCCCAAAAAAAACCAGATGACCGACAGAGACCTAACAGTTATCCAAGCTCACATATCATTCATAAAAGTTGCTTAGTACTCGCACAGACCACTTCATCTAGGTGTATGAGATTTTCAGCATATATTTATATCTTCAGTTATCTGCAAATTATTCGAAAATCCTCTCCCCCCGAAAAAAAAATCAATGTGAAATCAATGACAATGTCCCAGTCAAACATCTGTTGTTGAGCCGCTGACTTTGTGCTATTTGTGCCATCGTGCTCTTCTTTTTCCATTGTACTGTAGCCTCACATACTGTTCATGTAGGTTAGGGAGTCATTTGCCTTCACTCAGAAAGCGGCAAGATCCTGGAGTGATCATTCATTGCCTCTTTCATGAGTCTTCCATGTGTTGTGACATGTAAGGACTGTACAGCATTCCCTGTCACCCTTTGCAATGTTCCATCAGATCCTTTGTCATCCTCCACAGAGTTCCATCAGATAAGTGTCATTTTGCATAGACAGCACATGTTACAAAAGATCAGTTTTAATAAGACCTCAGTGGGGTCCTGTGTCTTAATGGTGAGAAGACAGAAGCATAACGGCGGAACCGAGAATATCAGAACACATTCCCGCTGGGAGGGATCAATGTCATCCCACTGAAATGTCAGCAGACAATAGCTGGTGTCTGAGAAGACTATTTCATTTGGATTGAACTGTGTCGCTTTTTCTTTTTTCTTACGTCAAATCTTCATTGATATTTCAACATTTTTCAAATATAAAATTATTGAGCGTAGAAAAATAAAAGAACATGTAATCTTAATATGTTGCGGCTATGCCAATAGTACAACCTTTACCAGAGTGAATCCTACAGGGTATTATTATCATGGTATTGTTCTGAAAACTATTATCCGAGACATGAAAAACACGGCTGCTTTCTCCCAATAAAGCACCATTTTTGCTCCATTCCCTTCAATAAGGTGGAGCTGTATTACCGGCAAACCCCATAGGAAAATGTGGCAGTTTGGGAAGAAAGCAGACAAGTTTTTCTAACACTATGCAACCCCTGAAATGTTTATCTATAAAACGTCATCCTTAAAGCATTTTGCATGTGATACATACAAGACAATGCATAAAACACTGATTGCTCGGCAATACACAAAGACTATATTGCTCAGGGGCGGACATACCATGGGTGCAACCTGTGCAGGCTCACAGGGGCTCAAGAATTAAGAGGGCCATTTACACCTTCAAATCAGGTGAAATTGTACATTATGATGTCCTATATGACTGCAAAGAGCCCATATATTGTTCTTTCACAGGGGGCCCTCTTCTGTATGTGTGCCACCAGTGATGTGGCTCCTCTTTAAGAAGCCACATGGCCACCATGCCCTACCGCACAGGCTCTCTGATCATGGTTCTGATGTGATGAGTCTAAGAATATGGACTCATACTTTGCACTTAGAGGGTTGACCCTTTTCCAAAATCGTTTTAACGTCTGCTCGGCTGTCTGTCTCGCTGGGTCCATTGCTGAGTTTCCACCATTGCCCAGGTCACTGTTGTTTGTCTGTACAGCTGACATCACCAGGGGTGTAACTATAATTGGTGCAGGGGTTTCAGTCGTACCGGGGACCTAGAACTTGAAGGACAATATTACTAAAAAACCATGAAATCCGCAGCATGTCAAATTCTCTTGATGGTACATTGATTTTTTTGTGCAGAATTTCCCCATAGACTTGCACTAGGTGCAAAAATTCTGCAGGTACAAAATGCACATGCGTGTTAAGTGTGTTTTCAAGGTGGAAATGCATCAAAAACGCATGTAATCTGCACGTGACTATATCAATAAGGTTTTGTTAAAGCGAAATACCAGGAAGTATAAAAAACAATGGAGTTTTATTTAAAGTATGACAGACCAACATGAGACAAAAACATGATAAATACACGTTAAAAAAACGCACACAAAAATGCAATAAAAAACACAAGTAACATAGTTTGAATAATAGGTGCAGAAATTCAGCAGGATCATAAACTCACCAAAAGCTCATTGTGGGAACGTAGTCTAATAACTATGGTAAGTCATGAAGGACAGTTTTTTTGGCCAAATTATGCCAGAATTCTGGCAAACTTGACTTGTTAAATATTCCCCGTTGAGTTATCATTATACTGTGATTGCAAGAAAACAAACATTGTGACGTTATGATGAGACATTATCTTGGTGGAGTAAAACCAGTGCCGAAAGCCTAGTAAAGCTCACAAACAATTATGAAATAATCATTACAGAGGAAAATTATAAAAGCACACAAATACATATAATTGTGATATAGTTACATTAGTGTAGAACAATGTAGAAATAGATTCACTTGTGAAAAAGCCTATAAACACTATCAAATATATCTGTGATACCTAGATGATAGAGTTGTGCCTAACATATCCAAATTACTGGACATCACAATAGAACAAAGCCTATAAATATTCACACCGGTATTGCCCATCAGTGAGTGCTGTCTAGTGGAGTTCATTTCACCTAGGTTTACCCCCCTTTTTTATTACTACATTCAAATATAATGAGCAGAGTTACACATTTATATTATTATTTTATGGTATTATTATGACATCACAGCAGTGGGCAGACTATTATTACTATAGAGGGCTACCAAGAAAAATACACACACTATTATTACATCAAAATAGAAAGCAGATTTTAATAAATGCTCACTACTACTGTGACATGGATACTGCGACAGAGAGGGGCCAGAAGATCGCAGCATCTGGTTACACAAACTCCTGCACTTATTAGAACTGGTTCACCATCCTATTAAACAGTGCAGGTTTCCTTGCTGTCAAGGCAAGGGTTAATCAATTGGGTTGATCTCCTGGAGCTCTCCATCCTGAATTGTCTCAGCTGTTCTGTGTTGGCCACTCTCCTCTGGTATATTTGCTCACCACTGGCACTTGGGAGTTGCCAGTGATAGTTCTACTTCCTGGTTTTGTGGTGAAGGAGAAAGTTCAGTGTTTGGAGTTAGCGGTTGGAGGGTTTTTCTGGAGATTGCTGCATGGAGTTGGTTTGCATGTTTTTCCTTATCATTTCACATTTGGTTTCTTCTTCCTATGCCTCCACGGTTTCCCACGCTGTTATTTTGTGAGTGTATTGGTATGATTGTAGTTTTCTTTTATCCCTGTCTGTTAACTCTGTCTGTCTGGTTAGTGTTCAGCCCCTCTCCTGCCTGAGTGGGAGAGGGATCAGATAAGGGTTACATTAGAAGCATAGATATTTGTACGAGAACCCGGCGTCTCCATCTTCAGGAGTAATCCGGGGGACAGGGATAGACTAGGGAACCACTGGTGCACCACTGGTTCCAGGGATCGGGTAGGTGCCCATAGTCCCTTTACACTGCATCACAATTAAGCTTGCTTCCCTATCAGTATGTTTTTGGAGTGTGGGAGGAAATACACGCAAACTCCTTGTAGATGTTGCGTGAGGTGGATTTGAACCAAGGATATCAGCGCTGCAAAGCATTTACCATAAATAAGCAAATTATTATGACATCATCACAATAGAAGAAAACTATAAATACAGAAACCATTGTGTTATCCTCACAATATAATGCAGATTATAAATATACCATCCTCACCATACATTTACATACACATACTCCATCACATTAATTATTCAAACGCACATGTACATGTTTGTCATAGATATTTGCATCTATAAACATACATTTTCATCTTATACATGACAACTTCAATGAGAGCTGTCTAATTTACTGAGTGTGAGTAACTTGCAGGTATTTTTTCTTTTTCACCAATGTCTTTCTTAATGTATCTGTTGTTGAGACTGTATAACCATTTTCACATATGCATCATATTGGACTGAAAATCCTAACATGACTATTTATCTAATGACCCAAGCTAATAACATTATAGTTCCCTAAGATGCTGTAAGTTTGGCAAATTCTGCTGTTTGGCTGAGATTTGCAGATACTATACGGGTTCAAAAATGCACCCAAATTAGACTTGTGTGAAACTGGTCTGTAGATCCATCTTAAAGCACAATTCCAGAATTTTTTAAATTTTACCTCTGGAGTGGTGCTTTTAATGTAAGGTCCCTGCCCTTACTCTCATACTTACCTGCCACAATCCTACACTTTGTACCGTCACCACGCCAGTCAGTCTTCTGCAGTTTCTGACCTGCCAGATAGCTCCAGTGTTTGCTAGAGCAAGCCAGAGGTGTTTTTTCAATACAAGTCTATGGCTACGTTCACATTTGCGGTGTGCGCCGCAGCGTCGTCGCCGCAACGCACAACGCAAACAAAAACGCAGTTGCGTTTTGAACAAAAAACGCAGCGTTTTGCGCCGCATGCGTTTTTTTTTGCATTGAGTCATTCTTCATCCCCCCCCAAAGTCTAGACAATGTTTTGCATTTTTATTGGAAAACGCATGCGTCGTACAACGCACCACGACGCAAGTACTTGCGTCGTCTGCATTGTCAATACAAGTCAATGGGAAAAAAGGCGCATCGACGACGCAAACACGACGCAAAAACGACGCATGTGTTTTTTAAAAAGTCTGCGCCGCCCAAAAAATGCAACATGTTGCGTTTGCCGCGCCCTGACAGGTGCGCCCTAACGCCGCATGCGGCGTACAACGCACCAAAACGCATGACAACGCATGTACATGCGGCGCCATGCGGCCCCAATGTTAAAGATAGGGCCGCACGACGCATGCGTTTTGTTGCGGCGACGACGCTGCGGCGCACACCGCAAATGTGAACGTAGCCTATGATAGCCTCATTTTGGCTCCTGCATTGAGAGCTTTTGACCATTACTTCTGAACTCTGGCCAGTCAGAAGTTGCGATCACAAGAGGGTGCCACTGGATCATAGTGGTGCAAATAAAAGGTGAAAACAACAGCAGGTAAGTATAAAAATAAGTTCAGGGACCTTAGATTACAAACACCACTTCAGCGCTAAAAAACCCCAAAAAGCTAAAGTTGTGCTTTACATCCTTAGCGCCCGCCAATACCCATTAAAACAGCGATCAGGAATAAGGCTGTAGCACCCCCCACAGTCAAAAAATCTCTGGGGTCTCGGCTAGTCCTGGGAGCTCAGACCCCAGAGAACATTATCAGTGCTGCATTTTCTGATGTCCGATCACATGATCACTGTTATTCAGTGAATAACGGCGATCACAAAAAAAGAAGTGTGCTGGCCATTTCAATGATTTTTCTCTCTTCTGACATGATATACATGCCAGAGGAGAGAGAAATGATGCCCCCCGAGATCTCCTGGTACATCCGCCATCCTCTGGTCCCTCCTGATCCGTCCCCTTGCTCAACATCCTCTTCCTGGAAGAAAAAATGGGGGGCGCATTCGCAGGGTGCCCACCGAGATCTGCCAGCCGATATCCAGCAACAATAGGAAATTTTTCCTATTGGTTTCTTTTGATCACTGTGATAGACCCTATCACAGTAATCAACATAAAAAAAATGTGTATAACCCCCCCTTTGTCACCTCCTTAGATAAAAATGATAAAATACATTTTTTTTCTATTTTCTCCATTCTTTGCAGTTGGGCTTAGGGTTAGGGCTGGGGTTAGGGTTGGGGTTAGGGTTGTGTTAGGGTTAGAGTTGGGGTTGGGGTTAGGGATGGTGTTAGAATTGTTGTTTTTTTCAAAAGTAAAAACAAAATGACGATATGATGGCTAGTGTTGAGCGGAAGTGCTCACTACTTGAGTGCGCATCAGGTGGTTGGGTATACACAGAGTATTGCGGATCCCCACATTTTTTGGGGGTGTCTATCAGCTGCGAAACATGTGGGGCATGGACTCGAGCATGTAACTCGAGCACTCGTGATAGTCGGTGCATACCCGAGCACCCAATGTATACTGTAGTAGCTGGAACTTGCGCTCAACACTATTGACGACATATTCAATATGACAACCTAATGTTATCAAATTCTGTGTCGTATCTGTGGGTTCAAAATGCTTACTATACCCCTGGAAAAAATCCTTGAGGGGTGTGGTTTACAAAATGGCGTCACTTGCGGGGGGTTTCCACTGTTTAGGCACATCAGAGGCTTTCCAAATGCGACATGGTGTCCTCTAATTATTCCAGCAAAAAAATGAAAATGTCAAATGGCACTCCTTCTCTTTCAAGCCCTACTGTGCACCCAACCAGTAGATCTCCCTCACAAATAAGGTATCAGCTAATTCAGGAGAAATTGTACAACAAATGTTGGGGTCAATTTTCTCTTGTTACTCTTGTGAAAATAAAAAAAGTTTTGCCCTAAAGTAAAATTTTTGTAAAAAAAATTAAATGTTAATTTTTTCTTTCCACATTGCTTCAGTTACTGTGAATCACCTGAAGGGTTAATAAACTTCTTGAATGTGGTTTTGATTACATTGAAGGGTGAAGTTTTTAGAATGGTGTCACTTTTGAGTACGTTGTGTCATATAGGCCCCTCAAAATCACTTTAACTGTGAGGTGGTCCCTAAAAAAATAGTTTTGCAAATTTTTGTTGGAAAAATGAGAAATCGCTGCTCAAGTTTTAACCCTTTTAACTTCCTAACAAAAGAAATTATATTTCCAAAATTATGCTGATGTAAAGTAGACATGTGGGAAATGTTATTTATTATCTATTCTGTGTGACATAAGTCTCTGATTTAAGGGCATAATAACTAAAAGTTAGAAAATTGTGAAATTTTCAAAATTTTCGCCAAATTTCTGATTTTTTTTACAAATAAACGCAAGTCCTATCTTAGAAATTTTATTATACATTAGTACAATATGTCACGATAAAAAAAAATGGTCAAAATCAGTGGGATATGTTGAATTGTTAAAGAGCTGTAGCCTCTTAAAGTGACACTAGTCAGAATTTTTTAATTTGGCTAGGTCATTGACGGGTTAACCTCGCTCAAAATCATAAAATTCTTCCAACATACAAATCCAAAGTGAGATTTAAGATACTTTCCCTTTTCTAATGGCTGAGGATACTCACATTGTTACCTATATTCATTCTTGTTTTAACATCTGACTGCTAGGAATCAAGGTCACTGTTCCCAAACTTGTATTCCACGACAGATGGGACATGACTGTCAGAATGTGACAGACCTTCCTGTTATTCGACAAGCGAGTTGTGCTTTCTTCCATGCAGTTTCAGAATGTTGCAGTCCCAATTAGCAGTCTGTGTATCAGTCAGATGGGGCTCTCAGATGGGGATGGTATGCCCAACCAAGCAAAACTTTCAGAAATTGATTAGAAAGGAAAATCCTGTTGCTCTATGTCCTACAAAACATATGTTAAATTAGCAGATTCAAAATCAGAAGGCAAAAACCATCCTGTAAAGCCATCTATCTACTCATGGGAAGGTTGTATTCTCCAAGCTAATATACCCCCTACTGCAATTTATAAAAATATTAGAAGCAGTGACGTAAAGCGTGTACTTAATTCTATAGGAGCTCAAAAGTTTACCCGCTCCCCTACACACACTGTCAAATGAACAAGGACTCCAATGCACTGAGGCACTTCCTCTTGGAAAAGGTCCCCTGGTACAGTGAGTGGCTGCCTTAAAGCCAGTAAAATTCAGATCTCAGTATAAAAAAGTGATCTTTGTTATCTCAGTCACAGCCTATGCAGAGTACAGCAGCGGATGGCAGACTGCTATGCTCTGCATAGACTCATGTGTACTGCATGTGTGCTGCACTGTGCTGTCTCATGGCTCCCTACTTCTCACTTGTAATTTTGTGAGAGGAGAGACAGGGACCTGCTAGAAAAGCTGTCCCAAATTTTGAAAAGTGTACTCTGTAAAAAAATGAAAACTAATTATAATAATTTTTTCATTTTTGCTGATTACTAATAATTAATAATAATTAATAATAAGTAGAACTAACGGTTAGTGTTAGTACTGGGGTTAGGGCTAGGGCGAGAATAAGGGCTAGGGATAGGATAATAAAATAGTTACATGAAAAATGTAAATAAAATAAAATATAAAACCTTTTAAAATTGTATGTCATATTTATTTATGATAAAAATGTTTTTGAACCTTAATTAAATCCTATGGTTACACCTTGATTGTATTTTACTTTATATACACATTAATACAATTACAGCGTAAAACTTCTCACTGTATCATTGCTCCCAGTATATATATATTAATATTCTTTTGCAACACCCAGCGCTCGTCATCTCCCCCAAAATGTTTGCTCCTGAAGTCTACTATAAAATGGCAGTTGATTGTGTGCATGCACACCGTGACCTAGTGCCTTTCAAGTGCCGGGTTTCTGTCTATTATATGCTGTGCAAATGTCCAATGATGTCAGAGGGTTGAAGTTCATCCTACATGTGCGCAGCATGATGACGATCAAAAAGGAAGTGATTGCATAGATGGGGAGACCGGCGCACATGCGCCACACTAATAACCGGCAGCTGGCCATGGCATATATATATACCGTATATACTCGAGTATAAGCTGAGATTTTCACCACAATTTTTTTAGGCTGAAAGTGCCCCTCTTGGCTTATACTCGAGTCATTGTCCCGGGGGAGCAGCGGCTGTGACATACTCACCTGCTCCCGGCGCGGTCCCTGGCAGCTACCCTGGTAGTCTTCTCCGGGCGCAGACAGCTTCTTCCAGCGTTGAGCGGTCGCATGGTACCGCTCATTACAGTAATGAATATGGACACGACTCCACTCCCATAGGGGTGGAGCCGCATATTCATTACTGTAATGAGCGGTATCGTGACCGCTCAACGCTGGAAGAAGCTGTCAGCGCCTGGAGAAGACCATCAGGGAAGCTGCCAGGGTCCGCGCCGGGAGCAGGTGAGTATAATGGGGAGGGTGAGCAGCATTGCGCCATATTCACCTGTCCTCGTTCCACCGCCATGCGCCGCTCTGTCTTCCACGTCATCTGCTGTGACGCTCAGGTCAGAGGGCGTGATGATGTGGTTAGTGTGCGTCCTCTCCCTGAACGTCAGTGCAGAAGACGCGGAAGACACAGCGGCACCCGGCGGTGGAACGAGGACAGGTGAATATTGCAAGTGACGGGGGCCTGAGCGACAAGAAGTGAGTTTGTCATTTTTTTTTAATCGCAGCAACAGCATATGGGGCAAATATCTCTATGGAGCATCTTATGGGGCCATAATCAACATTTGTGCAGCATTATATGGGGTCTATGGGGCATCTTATGGGGCCATTATTAACCTTTGTGCAGCATTATATGGGGCATATTTTCTTATGGAGCATCTTATGGGGCATATTTTAATATGGAGCATCTTATGGGGCCCATCATGAACTGTATGGAGCATTATATGGGGCTCATGATTCAATATGGATATTCAAAAATACTTAACCTACTGATATTTCAATTAATTTTACTTTTATTGGTATCTATTTTTATTTTTGAAATTTACCGGTAGCTGCTGCATTTCCCACCCTAGGCTTATACTCGTGTCATTAAGTTTTCCCAGTTTTTTGTGGCAAAGTTAGGGGTCTCAGCTTATACTCGGGTCCGCTTATACTCGAGTATATATAGAGTAAGAAGCCAATCACCAAGACAAAGGATGCACCAGGAGGACCAGGCTGAATATATATATATATATATATATATATATATATATATATATATATATGCCTTTATTAATTCTTAAGTGGCAGTACAGATACAATACAGATAGTATATTAAAACCAAACAGTTAATACAAAAAGTGTGCTATGCAGGACGACAATAAATATCAAATCAAATAAGCGGAAACCCTATTGCACATATGAAAATCTTAAAAAAAAATTTTTTACCAGTATTTCTGTGCCAGGTAATGATTTCCAGAATGAAGATAAAAATTCCCAGAAGCAAAAGTGTGAAATTTATATAAAAAAATTAAAAAATTTTAAAAAAATGTATGTGCAAAATACAAAAAGTGCTTTATAGTGCAATCAATTGGAACAATGCAAAGGTGCACAAAGACGGGGCTATCACCCTTTTAGTTTCACATAAAATGCCAAATAAAAAAGTGCAAAGTGCTAGAGAGCAGGGAATATTTATAAACATTACCTGTGGGTACCTCGCCGTCCTGAACACGCACACTCCCGACACGTGTTTCGGAAACCTAGTTCCTTCGTTTATTTATTTTTATTTTTTTAAATTTTAATATTTTTTTTAATTTTTTTTGTTATATTTTTTTTTAAGATTTTCATATGTGCAATAGGGTTTCCGCTTATTTGATTTGATATTTATTGCCGTCCTGCATAGCACACTTTTTGTATTAACTGTTTGGTTTTAATATACTATCTGATACTGTACTGCCACTTAAGAATTAATAAAGGCATATATATATATATATTCAGCCTGGTCCTCCTGGTGCATCCTTTGTCTTGGTGATTGGCTTCTTACTCATGGTGTAAGTGGTTTCCACTTTTTTATTCAAAAGACACCCTGGTGAATTAATATTGAATAATATATAGGTGTCCAATTATATTTTATTAATACATTATATTTTATTACTATTCCAATCAGGGTTGTTTCTTTTGCTGTCTTCGAGTATATATAGTATATATACAGCTCTGGGAAAAATTAAGAGACCACTTCAAAATTTTCAGTTTCTCGGATTTTTCTCTTTATAGGTATATTTTTTAGTAAAATGTAAATTGTTCTTTTATTCTATAAACTTCTGACAACATGTCTCTGAATTTCCAAGCAATAAGTTTTGTATTTATTCTCTGAAAAAGAGAAATGGTCAAAATAACATTAAAAATGCATTGCTTGCAGCCCTCAAATAATGCAAAAAAAAAAAAAAAAACAAGTTTGTAATCATTTAGAAACAATACTAATGTTTTGACTCAGGAATAGTGATGAGTGAGTGTACTCGTTGCTCGGATGACCTCTGAGTATTTATGACTGCTCAGAGATTTAGTTTTCATTGCTGAATGATTTACAGCTACTAGCCTGCTTGATTACATGTGGGGGTTGCCTGGTTGCTAGGGAATCCCCACATGTAATCAAGCAGGCTAGTAGCTGTAAATCATTCAGCTGCCGCGATGAAAACTAAATCTCCGAGCAGTCATAAATACTCAGAGGTCACCCGAGCAACGAGTACACTCGCTCATCACTACTCAGGAAGAGTTCAGAAATCAATATTTTTTGGAATAACTATGATTTTTAATCACAGCTTTCATGCGTCTTGTCATGCTTTCCACCAGTCTTTCACACTGCTTTTGGGTGACCTTATGCCACTCCTGGTACAAACATGTAAGCAGTTCTTCTTTGATGGCTTGTGACTATCCATCTTCCTGTTGATTACATTCCAGAGGTTTTCACTGGGATTCCGGTCTGGAGATTTGGCTGGCCATGACAGGGATTTGATGTGGTGGTCCTTCATCCATTGATTGACCTAGCTGTGTGGCATGGTGCATTGTCCTGCTGGAAAATCCAGTCCTCAGAGTTGGGGAACATTGCCTGAGCTGAAGGAATCAACTCTTTTTCCAGGATAACCTTGTATGTGGCTTGATTCACACGTCCTTCATAAAGTTTAAACTGCCCAATTCCAGCCTTGCTAAAGCATTCCCCCGGATCATCACCGATCCTCCACCAAATTTCATAGTGGGTGCAAGACACTGTGACTTGTACGCCTCTTCAGGTCTCTGTCTAACCATTAGATGATGAGGTGTTGATCTGGGGATATCATACGATATGATATGGTGACATATAGTGATAGATATCAGTCTTGCAGAACATAAAAGTGATCACAGTACAGTTACAGATGATGACTTACAGCTGACGATCTTTCTGACAGAGTCGTTAATTTTTCTCTTCTTTTACATTTGGCTCAGACCAACATGACTTCTTCCAGCCAGGACTCATCTGCACCTGCTGTTTGGCACAATAACAATGCTCCTTCTAGTGCTCCACATAATAATGCCCACCACTGTGCCATTTACATAATTGTAATGCCTCCTTTGTGCCCTCTGGATGGTAAGTTGCCACTTAGAAAATATTAATGCCCTGTGCCCATATTTTGCCCCTTTGATGGCCACAATACTCTAAGTGCCCCTATAACAATAATGCTTCTTAAATGTCCATTCAACATTTAATAATATCCACTGAGACCCACAACGTACAGCACCATTATACAGAGTATGATGTCCCCAGTGCTCCCCTATACACAGTATTGTGGGCCCCTAGCGCCGCTATACACAGTATGATAACAGATCCTCTATACATAGTATGATGTCCCCATTGCTCCCCCAAAGCACTATAATGACCCCCACTAAAACCCTCACAGTGTATAATGGCCCCCACAGTAGCCCTCAAACTGTATAATGGCCATCAAAGTAAGCCCTAAACTGTATAATGGCCCTCTCATTAGTCCCCAAACCTGTATAATTGCCCATGCATTAGTACTCAAACTGTATAAGGGAACCTACATACTACCACTAGCGGACTTAAATTATTTTGGCCGCATGAAGAGACCCATATATATATTTAAAATTACAATCTTTATTGATCTGTATCACATAAAAACAAAACAAGACCAGACATTATCAAATAAAGTATATAACCAAAAAAACTACCTGAAAATATACTATTAACAAAACTTCATTTAAAACCAATATATTTTATTATGTATTAGAAACACTACACAAAACAAAACACAAAAATCCAAAAGAGGCACATAAAAGGTATATATCAGAAAGCAGTTTTAACAAGGTAAGTATAACAATGTTCCATATATGATAATATTTATACCCTCGCTATCAATTTTTATTATCAATATAGACAAGAGCTATGGCAAAGAACTACCAACAAATGCATTAAAGCTTAGTAGACTCAATTATCTACTTATAGGTCATCCAAGGATAAGGTGCATAGTGCATAGTGCTTATCATGATCAATGCCAATATAAGGCACCGCTAAATAAGGTATGTACCTAGAAGTCTCTTATTTATATATAATTAGTATAAAGTGCTAAGTGCACATGTAAATAAAGTATATACCTAAAAAAGTCTCTTGTTTAAATATAGTTCATATAAAGTGCTAAGTGCACATGTTGGTTCTTACCAGTGCTCATGTCAGCGTTCCTGTGCCTCAGCCTAACACTCCAACACGCGTTTCGCACGTTGTGTTGCTTCCTCAGGGAGTGACGCATAGGGGGTACACCGCCTGCTCTTTATATGCTGGCCACACACATCTTAAGCCAATAACGGCAATGAAAGCGGCGCATCCCACGTTATCAAAGCACCGGCGTCTCCGGCACATGACCCGCGGTCACGTCACAAGAAGGCGCCGAGGCGCCGTCCCTGACGTCACAGGCAGATCACATGACAGGGTCCGCCCGCACCGGCAACAGAGGATGCGAACATATGCCGTGTCCGCCATCTTAGAGTGTTAGGCTGAGGCACAGGAACGCTGACATGAGCACTGGTAAGAACCAACATGTGCACTTAGCACTTTATATGAACTATATTTAAACAAGAGACTTTTTTAGGTATATACTTTATTTACATGTGCACTTAGCACTTTATACTAATTATATATAAATAAGAGACTTCTAGGTACATACCTTATTTAGCGGTGCCTTATATTGGCATTATTCATGATAAGCACTATGCACTATGCACCTTATCCTTGGATGACCTATAAGTAGATAATTGAGTCTACTAAGCTTTAATGCGTTTGTTGGTAGTTCTTTGCCATAGCTCTTGTCTATATTGATAATAAATATTGAAAGCGAGGGTATAAATATTATCATATATGGAACATTGTTATACTTACCTTGTTAAAACTGCTTTCTGATATATACCTTTTATGTGCCTCTTTTGGATTTTTGTGTTTTGTTTTGTGTAGTGTTTCTAATACATAATACAATATATTGGTTTTAACCCCTTAGTGACAGAGCCAATTTGGTACTTAATGACCGAGCCAATTTTTACAATTCTGACCAGTGTCACTTTATGAGGTTATAACTCTGGAACGCTTTATCGGATCCCGCTGATTCTGAGATTGTTTTTTCGTGACATGTTGTACTTCAAGTTAGTGGTAACATTTCTTCGATATTACTTGCGATTATTTATGAAAAAAATGGAAATATGGCGAAAATTTTTAAAATTTTGCAATTTTCAAACTTTGTATTTTTATGCCCTTAAATCAGAGAGATATGTCACAAAAAATAGTTAATAAATAACATTTCTCACATGCCTACTTTACATCAGCACAATTTTGGAAACAATTTTTTTTTTTGTTAGGGAGTTATAAGGGTTAAAAGTTGACCAGCAATTTCTCATTTTTACAACACCATGTTTTTTTTAGGGACCACATCACCTTTGAAGTGATTTTGAGGGGTCTATATGATAGAAAATAACCAAGTGTGACACCATTCTAAAAACTGCACCCCTCAAGCTGCTCAAAACCACATTCAAGAAGTTTATTAACCCTTTACGTACTTCACAGGAACTAAAACAATGTGGAAGAAAAAAATTAACATTTTACTTTTTTTTGCAAACATTTTACTTCAGAACCATTTTTTTTAATTTTCACAAGTGTAAAAACAGAAATTTAACCACAAATTTTGTTGTGCAATTTTTCCTGAGTACGCCGATACCCCATATGTGGAGGTAAACCACTGTTTGGGCGCACCGCAGAGCTTGGAAGTGAAGGAGCACCGTTTGACTGTTTCAATGCAGAATTGGCTGGAATTGAGATCGGACGCCATGTCGCGTTTGGAGAGCCCCTAATGTGCCTAAACAGTGGAAACCCCCCACAAGTGACACCATTTTGGAAACTAGACCCCCCAAGGAACTTATCTAGATGTGTGGTGAGCACTTTGAACCCCCAAGTGCTTCACAGAAGTTTATAACGTAGAGCCGTGAAAATAAAAAATCGCATTTGTTTTCACAAAAATGATTTTTTCGCCCACAAATTCTTATTTTCACAAGGGTAACAGGAGAAATTAGATCACAAAAGTTGTTGTGCAATTTCTCCTGAGTACGTCGATACCCCATATGTGGAGGTAAACCACTGTTTGGGCGCACCGCAGAGCTTGGAAGTGAAGGAGCACCGTTTGACTTTTTCAATGCAGAATTGGCTGGAATTGAGATCGGATGCCATGTCGCGTTTGGAGAGTCCCTGATGTGCCTAAACAGTGGAAACCCCCCACAAGTGATACCATTTTGGAAACTAGACCCCCCAAGGAACTTATCTAGATGTGTGGTGAGCACTTTGAACCCCCAAGTGCTTCACAGAAGTTTATAACGTAGAGCCGTGAAAATAAAAAATCTCATTTTTTCTACAAAAATGATCTTTTTGCCCCAAAATTTTTATTTTCACAAGGGTAACAGGAGAAATTAGACCACAAAAGTTGTTGTGCAATTTCTCCTGAGTACGTCGATACCCCATATGTGGAGGTAAACCACTGTTTGGGCGCACCGCAGAGCTTGGAAGTGAAGGAGCACCGTTTGACTTTTTCAATGCAGAATTGGCTGGAATTGAGATCGGATGCCATGTCGCGTTTGGAGAGTCCCTGATGTGCCTAAACAGTGGAAACCCCCCACAAGTGATACCATTTTGGAAACTAGACCCCCCAAGGAACTTATCTAGATGTGTGGTGAGCACTTTGAACCCCCAAGTGCTTCACAGAAGTTTATAACGTAGAGCCGTGAAAATAAAAAATCTCATTTTTTCTACAAAAATGATCTTTTTGCCCCCAAATTTTTATTTTCACAAGGGTAACAGGAGAAATTAGACCACAAAAGTTGTTGTGCAATTTCTCCTGAGTACGTCGATACCCCATATATGGGGGTAAACCACTGTTTGGGCGCACCGCAGAGCTTGGAAGAGAAGGAGTGTCGTTTTACTTTTTCAATGTAGAATTGGCTGGAATTGAGATCGGACGCCATGTCACGTTTGGAGAGCCGCTGATGTGCCTAAACAGTAGAGACCCCCCACATATGACACCATTTTGGAAACTAGACCCCTTAAGGAACTTATCTAGATGTGTGGTGAGCACTTTAAACCCCCAGGTGCTTCACAGAAGTTTATAACGTAGAGCCGTGAAAATAAAAAAATCGCATTTTTTCTACAAAAATGATCTTTTTGCCTCCAAATTTTTATTTTACCAAGGGTAACAGGAGAAAATGGACCCCAGAAGCTGTTGTACAATTTGTCTTGAGTACGCCGACACCCCATATGTGGGGGTAAACCACTGTTTGGGCGCATGGCTGAGCTCGGAAGCAAAGGAGCGCCATTTGACTTTTCAATGCAAAATTGACTGGAATTGAGATCGGACGCCATGTCGCGTTTGGAGAGCCCCTGATGTGCCTAAACAGCAGAAACCCCCCAAAAGTGACCCCATTTTGGAAACTAGACCCCCCATGGAACTTATCTAGATGTGTAGTGAGAACTTTGAATGCCCAAGTGCATCACAGAAGTTTATAATGCAGAGTCGTGAAAATAAAAAATATATATTTTTTAACAATAAAGATTTTTTAGCCCCCAAGTTTTTATTTTCACAAGGGTAACAAGAGAAATTGGACCCCAAAAGTTGTTGTCCAATTTGTCCTGAGTATGCTGGTACCCCATATGTGGGGGTAAACCACTGTTTGGGCGCATGGCAGAGCTCGGAAGGGAAGGAGTGCCATTTTGGAATGCAGACTTTGATAGAATTGTCTGCGGGCGTTATGTTGCCTTTGCAGACCCCTAATGTACCTAAACAGTAGAAACCCCCAACAAGTGACCCCATTTTGGAAAATAGACCCCCCAAGGAACTTATCTAGATATGTGGTGAGAACTTTGAATGCCCAAGTGCTTCACAGAAGTTTATAATGCAGAGTAGTGAAAATAAAAAATATTTTTTTTCCCACAAAAAAGATTTTTTTAGCCCCCAAATTTTTATTTTCACAAGGGTAACAAGAGAAATTGGACCCCAAAAGTTGTTGTCCAATTTGTCCTGAGTATGCTGGTACCCCATATGTGGGGGTAAACCACTGTTTGGGCGCACGGCAGAGCTCGGAAGGGAAGGAGCGCCATTTTGCAATGCAGACTTTGATAGAATTGTCTGCGGGCGTTATGTTGCGTTTGCAGACCCCTAATGTACCTAAACAGTAGAAACCCCCACAAGTGACCAAATTTTGGAAACTAGACCCCCTAAGGAACTTATCTAGATATGTGGTGAGAACTTTGAAAGCTCAAGTGCTTCACAGAAATTTATAATGCAGAGTAGTGAAAATAAAAAAATATTTTTTTTTCCAACAAAAAAGATTTTTAGCCCCCAAGTTTTTATTTTCACAAGGGTAACAGGAGAAATTGGACCCCAAAAGTTGTTGTCCAATTTATCCCGAGTACGCTGATGCCCCATATGTGGGGGTAAACCACTGTTTGGGCGCACGGCAGAGCTCAGAAGGGAGGGAGTACCATTTGACTTTTTTAGCGCAAAATTGGCTGTCGTGTTTGGAGACCCCCTGATGTACCTAAACAGTGGAAACCCCCCAATTCTAACTCCAACCCTAACCCCAACACAGCCCTAACCCTAATCTCAACCCGATCCATAATCCTAATCACAACCCTAACGATAATCACAACCCTAACCCCAAAACAGCCCTAATCTCAACCCTAACCATAACCCTAATCAAAACCCTAAATCCAACACACCCCTAACCCTAATCCCAACCCTAACCCTAATCCCAACCCTAATCCCAAACGTAACACTAATCCCAACCCTAATCCAAACCCTAACCCTAATCCCAACTCTAACCCTAACTTTAGCCCCAACCCTAACTTTAGCCCCAACCCTAACCATAACTTTAGCCCCCGTCGTCACAAAAAAAGTTCAATGTAACCTTTTTTTTGTACGTCGCGTCCGCCATTTCCGCGGATGCGTGGCCGTAACTCTGCCCCCTCCTCCCCAGGACATAGACTGGGCAGCGGATGCGTTGAAAAACTGCATCCGCTGCCCACGTTGTGCACAATTTTCACAACGTGCGTCGGTACATCGGGCCGACGCATTGCGACCGCCCCGTACCGACGCAAGTGTGAAAGAAGCCTTAGGCTACTTTCAGACATAGCGCATTTTTGAGCGCTATTTTGCGGGCGCTTTTCAAAAATGCGCAATGTCATTTTCGTCTGCCGGCAAAGTGAATGAGAAATTCACTTTGCCGTTCAGACACACCGCAAAAAAACGCGGCGCTTTTGTCTGCAAACACGCCGGCGTAAAAAGAATTGACATGTCAATTCTTTACGCAGCGGCGTGTCTGCGTATCCCCCTAGGGCCCCATATTACCTTCCACACACAGCGCCTTTGTCCTGGGTGTCGGCGTCTATGTACGGAGGGGTTGACACCCAGGACCGGACGTGACGTCGGACAGGAAGAGGGAAGCCCCCGCCCCCCAGTGAAGCAGCATGGAGTCCTTCTGTGTGTGTGTGTGTGTGCGTGTGTGTGCGTGTGTGTGCGTGTGTGTGTCCCCATGCGACGCTAGTGCCACCATTGTGCTAAGTCGCCGTATGGGACTACTACTCCCATCCGGTATTAGGATGGGAGAGTTGTCCCTGTGTCCGGCGACTTAGCACAATTGTAAAGTTACACAAAACACCTACACACAATACACATACATGACACACAGTACATACAACATATAACACAGAGTATATACTCACCAACAGCACACTTGTAGGCGAAGCCCTCAATCCTCCAGGAAAAAATCCAAAAATAATAAACCAAATTCATACTCCCTGTCCGCAGAATCCATAAAACGAGTGTCCCACGCCGATCGGCTGCTCTCCGGCGATACACTGCCAGGAGCGAAGCTCCTAGCAGTGTATCGCGTACTGTTCCGGAGTTCAATGACTCCGGCGTCTCGGTTAACAGCAGTACAGCTGCGTTGAACTTTCCCACGCAGCACTGCCGTTAAGCGAGAGTGCCGGGGTCAATGACCGCCGGTAAACTCGCTCGCGCATGCGCAGTGACACACCGACAGGAACTATGGCTCCTGTCAGTGTGTTGCTGCAGCCGTGGAGAGCAGACATATCTCTGGATGTGTCTGTTCTCCATGGAAAATCTTGATACGTGGCACTTAAATATGTGGCAATTAAATACGTGACACGTGGCACTTATACGTGATACGTGTCACTTAAATACGTGGCACTGAAATACGTGATACGTGGCACTTTGATATGTGGCACGTGTCACTTAAATACGTGGCACGTGGCACTGAAAGATGTGGCACGTGGCACTTTGATACGTGGCACGTGGCACTTTGATACGTGGCACGTGGCACTGAAATATGTGGCACGTGGCACTTTTATACGTGGCACGTGGCACTTTGATACGTGGCACGTGGCACTTTGATACGTGGCACGTGGCACTTTGATACGTGGCACTGAAATATGTGGCACGTGGCACTTTGATACGTGGCACGTGTCACTTAAATACGTGGCACGTGGCACTGAAATATGTGGCACGTGGCACTTTGATACGTGGCACGTGTCTCTTAAATACGTGGCACGTGGCACTGAAAGATGTGGCACGTGGCACTTTGATACGTGGCACGTGGCACTTTGATACGTGGCACGTGGCACTGAAATATGTGGCACGTGGCACTTTGATACGTGGCACTTTGATACGTGGCACGTGGCACTTTGATACGTGGCACGTGGCACTTTGATACGTGGCACTGAAATATGTGGCACGTGGCACTTTGATACGTGGCACGTGGCACTGAAATACGTGGCACGTGGCACTGAAATATGTGGGACACGTCGCACAAAAAAGTTACATGTAGTTTTTTTTGTGTTGACGGTCCGCCGAAGCACGACGCATCCGTCGCACGACGGATGCGACATGTGGCAATCCGTCGCAATGCGTCGCTAATGCAAGCCAATGGAGAAAAAACGCATCCTGCAAGCACTTTTGCAGGATGCGTTTTTTCTCCAACGACGCATTGCGACGGAAGCCAAAAAACGCTAGTGTGAAAGTAGCCTAACCCTAACCCTAGCCCTAACCCTAACCCTAAATTTAGCCCCAACCCTAACCCTAACTCTAACCCTAACCCTAACTCTAACCCTAACCCTAACCCTAACCCTAATTTTAGCCCCAACTTGTCTTCTCCTGCCGGCCGGCAGATGGCAGCAGATGGCGGGCGCACTGCGCATGCGCCCGCCATGATGAAAAAGCCGGCTGGCAGGAGAAGACAGAAGAGGACCCAGGGACCCCGGGTGAGTATGATAGGGTCCCCGAATCCCCCTATTTCTCTGTCCTCTGATGTGCGATCACATCAGAGGACAGAGAAATAACTGATCGCTTTTTTTTTTTTTTTTTTTGCGGTCGCCGGTAAACTGTTAATTACCGGCGATCGCAAAGCAGGGGTCGGTGCAAATCGACCCCGATCATGTTCTTTGGGGTCTCGGCTACCCCCGGCAGCCGAGACCCCAAAGAACATCCGGGTGCCGGGCGGCGGGCGCACTGCGCGTGCGCCCGCCATTTTTTCCCGGAAAAAAGATGGCGGCGCCCATGGGGAGACACGAGGAGCACCGGGGGAGGTAGGTAAGTATTGGGGGGCTATTGGGGGCCATCGGGGACCACATTTCTCTGTCCTCCGATGTGCGATCACATCGGAGGACAGAGAAATTAAACGGCAAATCGCGTTTTTTTTTTTTTGTTGCGACCGCCGGTAAACGGTTAATTACCGGCGATCGCAACTCGGGGGTCGGTAAAAAACCCCCGAATCATGTTCTCTGGGGTCTCGGCTACCCTCGGCAACCGAGACCCCAGAGAAAATCCGACTCTGGGGGGCGCTATTCACTTTTTCCACAGCGCCGTTAATTAACGGCGCTGTGGTTTAAGTACCCTTAGCGGCCGCCGTTAAAAGGCGTATCGGCGGTCGTTAAGGGGTTAAATTAAATGTTGTTAATAGTATATTTTCAAGTAGTTTTTTTGGTTATATGCTCGTGTTTCTACTAAATGTTAAGATAATAATGGGTTAGATTCTTCTCCTTTGTTTTTTGGTTAAAGTATATCTTGTTTTTTAGGAGTAACCCTGTCTACCATGGATTATAAAAGTCGGGAGACTAACTGGCTCTCACAGATATCCACAATTTTTGGGGACAATCCAGATAAGAATGTGGTTGTTGATAATAATGTTGATGTTTTATTGGCGGACAGACGGCAGTTTAGGGATCTTTTGTTTAAACGTATCAAAACATGGTGGAATAGTAAAACTCTTGAACAATACTTACAGCGCAAACTTGTCCCAAGAGGGTTGCGTGTACAAATTTTCCCTTCATTTTCTGTTGAGGATATAGAGATTAAAAACAAGTGGGAAGAAGCTTGTCAAAATTGCTCCAAAATATTTTTGGAGCTATTACTTCTACTTGATCGTAAAAAATTGGAAGCAATAGAGGGGCAGATACGTATTACTCAAGACAAACTCAAAGAAAAAATGTCAATAGTGGAAATGACTGCATTCGAGAAAGAACTAGAAAAAGACTATACTAAGTGGGAACAAGATCTCAAAAAAACAAAAACTGAGAAGTTCCAACGAGATCAAATGGATTATCAGCAAAATAGGGTTTATAGGTGGAGGAAGAATGAGAACCTTACTCGTACTAACTCTACTGCTTCGGTTTCAAGTAGCTCCTCGCATATATCAGCTGAATCAAATGCCTCAGCTAATCCAAGACGGTATAACACTCGCCAAAGGACAGGCGGGCGGAACTATAATAGATATCAGGAGCCAATACAAAGCAATAGCTTAAAAGTAATCAATCTATCTGATTTTGATCTCTCACCAGCCCAAATTTCTGTACTTTCTTTAGGTTTAACTTTTTGTCCCACGTCCAACTTTGATGCTTTTGTAGCAATTAAGGATGTTTTCTTGTTTGCACGTAAACTTCTTTTGAAGAAGTTTCATGAGGGTAAAAACCATTCTAATACACTCTTTTCAACAGAGGCAGAATTGGAAGCGCTTCGCACGCTAGAGGAATTACTTCTTGAGCAGCAGGAACCTGCACCAAGTAAGTTTCCGGATTTTATAAGAAAAAAGTCTACAAATTTTCCATCAATTTCCTTAAATTCCTCTGTGGAGATATTTGTCAAAATGGTGTGCAATGAGTTATATCAACTCAAAATGCACAGACCATTTGATAATTTAACATTAGTACAACGACAAGCATTGAATGAGTTGAAAAATATGAAACAAGTCATTTTTAAACCGGCTGATAAAGGCGGTAATGTGGTGGTCTGGCCAGTACAGCTCTATGAAAAAGAAGCATTCAAACAGCTTAATGATGTTGAGTGTTACCACAAATTAGCTTCAGACCCCACGACCGCCTTTCAAAGACAATTATTTTCCATTTTGGATGATGCCTTAGAGAGAGGGCTTATTACCAAAAGTATTTGGGAAGGTTTACGTGTAAATTATCCTGTTACTCCGACGATCTATTTTTTACCTAAGGTGCACAAAGATCTGTCTAACCCACCCGGACGGCCCATTGTGTCAGGGTGTGGAGGATTGAATGAACCAATCTGTAGATTCTTAGATTATTATTTGAAGCCCTGTGTTGAAGAATTACCATCTTATGTAAGGGACTCTGGGGATGTTTTACAGAGACTACAGGGAATTACATTAGAACCTGATATGTTCCTTATTACTTGGGACGTAGAATCCCTTTACACTTGCATAAGCCATGCACAAGGGATTTCTGCAGCGAGATTCTACCTCTCTAATAAGGGTATTGATGACGAATTGTTGCACCTTTTATTGGAGTTATTGGAACATGCATTGACCCATAATTATTTCACGTTTAAGGATAGGTACTATGTACAAAAACGGGGTGTGGCTATGGGGGCGTCTTTTGCGCTCTCATATGCCAACCTCTTTATGGGCCAATGGGAACGTGAACATATGTTACCATACCTTAGTGATGTTCAGGGTCCTTCGGTGGTAAGCTGGATGCGCTTCATTGATGACCTTTTGTTTATCTGGCAGGGTGATAGAAAGGAGCTGGATAAATTCCTTATACATCTGAACAATAATGACTGGAACGTGAAACTTAATTTTAAAATTACTATCAACAAGATTGATTTTTTGGACCTACAATTAACGGTGGACCAAATGGGCTATATTCATAGTACAATCTTTCGAAAAGAAACCAGCACTAACTCTGTGTTACATGCAAAGTCAGCACATCCGAGACACACCATTAGGGCAATCCCCAAGGGACAATTTATTCGTGCAAAAAGGATTTGTGACACCAATAAAGATTTTGAAATACAAGCCCGAGATATGACAGGCAGATTTCTAGATCAAGGATATAAATTTGAAGACATCAATCAGGGCTATCAGCAAGCGAAGAAACTGGACCGAAATTTATTGCTGCAAAATAAGGTTACAAAAAAAGAAGATTCACGGCTGCGAATCATTACGGATTATCATGGGAGATGGAAAGATATGAACAGCATTTTTAATCAATTTTGGCCAATCTTGAAACAGGACCCTGGGCTTGCAAAACTTATTGAGGATAGACCATTGGTAGTGGCAAGAAGAAGTAAAACTATTGGTGAAACCATCACACATAGCCATTACGTTGCACCTAAATCTAATTTTATATTTGACTCAAAAGGCCCTAAGTGGGGATCTCGTGCATGTGGCGACTGCAGTGCTTGCAAGTATATGGTCAAGGCAGACACATTCAGTAATTCAAAGACACATAATTTTAAAATTACCCACCCAATTAATTGTAAGACCACATCAGTCATATATTATTTGACATGCCCATGTGGGCTTATTTATGTGGGTCTCACGTCAAGACAGCTTCGAGTACGAATACTGGAACATGTAAGAGATATTAGATCCGCAAGACTTTTGAATTTGGAAAACTCTCAGAAGGACGAATTTGGGAAATTAAAGACAATACCTGCCCATTATCGGGAATTTCATCCATTTGGTCCAATAGAACTTCAAGTAAAAGGTATTGATGTGGTACATTTGGGCATTCGTGGGGGGAATATCATGAATAGGTTAGCCCAAAAGGAATGTCGCTGGATTACCACCCTTAGAACAGTAAAACCACATGGCCTTAATGACCAATGGGGTTTTTCCAGCTTCTTGTGATCCACTTTTATTTGATTGTAGATCCCTGCGCTGCCGCCTGTTTGTTTTAGCTTTTTTAGATATTGTATATTTTTTAATTAGTTTTGGTTTTAATTTCAGTGTTTGTCCTCATGCATTTTTTCATAGGGTGGTCATTGCGGAATATTTATCCTACTAGATTGGAGTTATGATAACTAAATATTTTTTTCTCTATTTGTATATAGAAATTTTATAAGTCTTGGAGATATGACATCTCACCATGAAGGGTCATCAACATGAGGAGACATGAATTATCTAACGAGGAAAAATCTGGACTCTTTCACATTTTATGGACATTTGTGCACATATTTTAATATGGAATTGATGTATGATCCATATTTATTTTCTTTTTTTGCACCTTTTTTTCTCATATTTATATGTACCATTTCTTTATATAGTCACGGACACTTTATTCACAATAATTTTTCATAGGTACTTATTACTGTTTTTCCACATTATTTATTATATTAATATATTGTTTTTTTGTTTTATTACATTATTTATCATATTATAATATATTGATATATTTTTTCACTTCCATTCACTACGTTGTCTGGAGTTCCTCTTTACATGTATGTGTATGTGCATATGTACTGTATATATATGTATATGTGTGTATGTATGCATATATATATGTCTTTTCAGGTGTACTTGTTTACTCCTTTTGTTCCAATGATTATCTGCCATGATTTGTATGCTTGCTTCACTTTATATGATGGATGTGGTGCCGGTGCGCATTTCTTGCTTCCGCCGCATAGATGCCTCACTGTGTCTCCTGTCTGTGATACCAGGGACGGTGCTGGTGTGCTTTCCTGTGGTGTCACCGCGGGACATACACTGGGGTTATTGTTGCCGCGGCAGCATGCGATGCGCCATATGGTATTCACATTCATTATTGAGTACCGCCTCCCCTTTTTCTCTTATTGATATGGGATATTTGCCCTTTCAGTTGCCCAATTCTAAGATGGCGGACACGGCATATGTGCGCATCCTCTGTTGCCTGTGCGGGCGGACCCTGTCATGTGATCTGCCTGTGACGTCAGGGACGGCGCCTCGGTGCCTTCTTGTGACGTGACCACGGGTCATGTGCCGGAGACGCCGGTGCTTCGATAACGTGGGATGCGCCGCTTTCATTGCCGTGATTGGCTTAAGATGTGTGTGGCCAGCATATAAAGAGCAGGCGGTGTACCCCCTATGCGTCACTCCCTGAGGAAGCAACGCAACGTGCGAAACACGCGTTGGAGTGTTAGGCTGAGGCACAGGAACGCTGGCATGAGCACTGGTAAGAACCAACATGTGCACTTAGCACTTTATATGAACTATATTTAAACAAGAGACTTTTTTAGGTATATACTTTATTTACATGTGCACTTAGCACTTTATACTAATTATATATAAATAAGAGACTTCTAGGTACATACCTTATTTAGCGGTGCCTTATATTGGCACTGATCATGATAAGCACTATGCACTATGCACCTTATCCTTGGATGACCTATAAGTAGATAATTGAGTCTACTAAGCTTTAATGCGTTTGTTGGTAGTTCTTTGCCATAGCTCTTGTCCATATTGATAATAAAAATTGAAAGCGAGGGTATAAATATTATCATATATGGAACATTGTTATACTTACCTTGTTAAAACTGCTTTCTGATATATACCTTTTATGTGCCTCTTTTGGATTTTTGTGTTTTGTTTTGTGTAGTGTTTCTAATACATAATAAACTAGATGGGTATTTCCTGAAGGAACTACAGATAGTGCTTTGGAATGGTGCCCGGGCTGCCCCTGCAAGACTTTCACACTTGGGTGCCCCTCAGGCGCCGGTTTGGTAGTTGTAGCCCCTCAGGGTTGAGGCCACTCTGGGTCCGATTTGGTGGGCCGGGTCACTCTGGGTCCGATTTGGTGGCCCGGGTCACTCTGGGTCCGATTTGGTGGCCCGGGTCACTCTGGGTCCGATTTGGTGGCCCGGGTCACTCTGGGTCCGATTTGGTGGCCCGGGTCACTTTGGGTCCGATTTGGTGGCCCGGGTCACTCTGGGTCCGATTTGGTGGCCCGGGTCACTCTGGGTCCGATTTGGTGGCCCGGGTCACTCTGGGTCCGATTTGGTGGCCCGGGTCACTCTGGGTCCGATTTGGTGGCCCGGGTCACTCTGGGTCCGATTTGGTGGCCCGGGTCACTCTGGGTCCGATTTGGTGGCCCGGGTCACTCTGGGTCCGATTTGGTGGCCCGGGTCACTCTGGGTCCGATTTGGGGGCCCGGGTCACTCTGGGTCCGATTTGGTGGGGCCGGGTCACTCTGGGTCCGATTTGGTGGGCCGGGTCACTCTGGGTCCGATTTGGTGGGCCGGGTCACTCTGGGTCCGATTTGGTGGCCCGGGTCACTCTGGGTCCGATTTGGTGGGCCGGGTCACTCTGGGTCCGATTTGGTGGCCCGGGTCACTCTGGGTCCGATTTGGTGGGCCGGGTCACTCTGGGTCCGATTTGGTGGGCCGGGTCACTCTGGGTCCGATTTGGTGGGCCGGGTCACTCTGGGTCCGATTTGGTGGCCCGGGTCACTCTGGGTCCGATTTGGTGGGCCGGGTCACTCTGGGTCCGATTTGGTGGCCCGGGTCACTCTGGGTCCGATTTGGTGGGCGGCGTCACTCTGGATCCGATTTGGCGGGCGGCGCCACTCTGGGTCCGATTTGGCGGGCGGCGCCACTCTGGGTCCGATTTGGCAGGCGGCGCCACTCTGGGTCCGATTTGGCGGGCGGCGCCACTCTGGGTCCGATTTGGCGGGCGGCGCCACTCTGGGTCCGATTTGGCGGGCGGCGCCACTCTGGGTCCGATTTTGCGGGCGGCGCCACTCTGGGTCTGATTTGGCAGGCGGCGCCACTCTGGGTCCGATTTGGTGAGCGGGGCAATAATTATAATAAGACTACAGATAGTGCTTTGAAATTGTGCTGTGCTATCACTTTAAGAGCTGATATTATCTGGCAAAACTGTGCTTGGGTCATGTACAGTTCGCAGGCGTTGGCATAGTAACTGGGCCTGACTGCACATATCAATTAGCTAATCAGCCAGGTGGCAGGTACATTTCAAATTGCCTCAGAAACCCGGCCATTATAACCTATGGGAAAATTTCCCTATTGAAATGCATTACAATGAGGGGAAAAAACATTTTCAAACGCAAATTGCGCCAAAACTACAAATCCGATCGACACGAAAAATACTTAGCACACCTCTTGGGGACGCTGGCTTCGAAATGACATCTCACTGGAGTCTGTGAGTGAAGCGGTTCGGGCCGCATTACGTGCGGACTGAATAATAACTAGATGGGTATTTCCTGAAGGAACTACAGATAGTGCTTTGGAATGGTGCCCGGGCTGCCCCTGCAAGACTTTCACACTTGGGTGCCCCTCAGGCGGTCCGATTTGGTGGGTTGGGTCAATCTGGGTCTGATTTTGTGGGCGGGGTAAATCTAGGTCCGATTCGGTGGGCGGGGTCACTTTTGGTCCGATTCTGTGGGCGCGGCCACTCTGGGTCCGATTCGGTGGGCGGAGCCACTCTGGGTCCGATTTGGTGGGCGGGGCACCTTAGGGACCAATTTGGTGGGTGGGGTCACTCGGTCCGATTTGGTGGGCTGGGCACCTCAGGGTCTGATTTGGTGGGCTGGGCACCTCAGGGTCCGATTTGGTGGGTGGGGTCACTCTGGGTCCGATTTGGTGGGCGGGGTCACTCTGGGCCCGATTTGGTGGAAGGGGTCACTCTGGGTCCGATTTGGTGGAAGGGGTCACTCTGGGTCTGATTTGGTGGAAGGGGTCACTCTGGGTCCGATTTGGTGGGCGGAGCCACTCTGGGTCCGATTTGGTGGGCGGGGTCACTCTGGGTCTGATTTAGGGGGCGGGGTCACTCTGGGTCCGATTTGGTGGGCCGGGCCCCTCGGGGTCCGATTTGGTGGGCCGGGCCTCTCGGGTTCCGAATTGGTGAGCGGGGTAATCTACTATCTAATTATCTAAGGGCACTTCCGTCTTTCTGTCTCACAACACCGCTACGTCATCATCTCGTGAGACCGCAATGCACTCTTGGGACCGGAGCGCGCAACAAGCATCGGGTACCGGCCACTCCAGGTGCAACAAGCATCGTGTACCGGCCGCTCTAGGAGGTGCAACAACCATCAGATACCGGCCGCTCCAGGAGGTGAGTATGTAATTTTTTTATTTTAATTCTTTTTTTTTTTAACAGGGATATGCAGTATACTATGTGACTGGACAATATACTACGTGACTGGGCAGTATAACTACGTGGCTCTGCGCTGTATACTGCGTGGCTCTGTGCTGTATACTGCGTGGCTCTGCGCTGTATACTACGCGGCTCTGCGCTGTATACTACGCGGCTCTGCGCTGTATACTGCGTGGCTCTGCGCTGTGTACTGCGCGGCTCTGCGCTGTGTACTGCACGGCTCTGCGCTGTGTACTGCGCGGCTCTGCACTGTGTACTGCGCGTTCTGCGCTGTATACTGCGCGGCTCTGCGCTGTATACTGCGCAGCTCTGCGCAGCTCTGCGCTTTGTACTGCGCGGCTCTGCGCTATATACTGCGTGGCTCTTCGCTGTATACTACGCGGCTCTGCGCTGTGTACTGCGCGGCTCTGCGCTGTGTACTGCGCGTGTCCGTGCTGTGTACTGCGCGTGTCTGCGCTGTATACTGCGGGGCTCTGCACTGTATACTGCGGGGCTCTGCGCTGTATACTACGCGGCTCAGCGCTGTATACTGCGCGGCTCTGCGCTGCATACTGCGTGGCTCTACGCTGCGTACTGCGCGGCTCTGCGCTGTATACTGGGTGGCTCTGCGCTGTGTACTGCGCGGCTCTGTGCTGTGTACTGTGCGGCTCTGCACTGTGTACTGCGCGACTCTGCGCTGTGTACTGCGCGGCTCTGCGCTGTGTACTGCGCGGCTCTGCGCTTTATACTGTGCGGCTCTGCGCTCTGTACTGCGCGGCTCTGCGCTGTGTACTGCGCAGCTCTGCGCTGTATACTGCGCGGCTCTGCGCTGTGTACTGCGCGGCTCTGCGCTGTGTACTGCGCGGCTCTGCGCTGTGTACTGCTCGGCTCTGCGCTGTGTACTGCGCGGCTCTGCGCTGTGTACTGCGCGGCTCTGCGCTGTGTACTGCGCGGCTCTGCGCTGTGTACTGCGCGGCTCTGCGCTGTGTACTGCACGGCTCTGCGCGGTATACTGCGCGGCTCTGCGCTTTATACTGTGCGGCTCTGCGCTCTGTACTGCACGGCTCTGCGCTGTCTACTGCGCGGCTCTGCGCTGTGTACTGCTCGGCTCTGCGCTGTGTACTGCGCGGCTCTCCGCTTTATACTGCGCGGCTCTGCGCTTTATACTGCGCGGCTTTGCGCTGTGTACTGCATGGCTCTGCGCTGTGTACTGCGCGGCTCTGCGCTGTGTACTGCACGGCTCTGCGCTGTGTACTGCACGGCTCTGCGCTTTATACTGCGCGGCTCTGCGCTGTGTACTGCACGGCTCTGCGCTGTGTACTGCGCGGCTCTGCACTGTGTACTGCGCGGCTCTGCGCTTTATACTGCGCGGCTCTGCGCTTTATACTGCGCGGCTCTGCGCTGTGTACTGCACGGCTCTGCGCTGTGTACTGCGCGGCTCTGCGCTGTGTACTGCACGGCTCTGCGCTTTATACTGCGCGGCTCTGCGCTGTGTACTGCACGGCTCTGCGCTGTGTACTGCGCGGCTCTGCGCTGTGTACTGCACGGCTCTGCGCTTTAAACTGCGCGGCTCTGCGCTGTGTACTGCACGGCTCTGCGCTGTGTACTGCGCGGCTCTGCGCTGTGTACTGCGCGGCTCTGCGCTTTATACTGCGCGGCTCTGCGCTGTGTACTGCGCGGCTCTGCGCTGTGTACTGCGCGGCTCTGCGCTGTGTACTGCACGGCTCTGCGCGGTATACTGCGCGGCTCTGCGCTTTATACTGTGCGGCTCTGCGCTCTGTACTGCACGGCTCTGCGCTGTCTACTGCGCGGCTCTGCGCTGTGTACTGCTCGGCTCTGCGCTGTGTACTGCGCGGCTCTCCGCTTTATACTGCGCGGCTCTGCGCTTTATACTGTGCGGCTCTGCGCTGTGTACTGCGCGGCTCTGCGCTGTGTACTGCACGGCTCTGCGCTGTGTACTGCACGGCTCTGCGCTTTATACTGCGCGGCTCTGCGCTGTGTACTGCACGGCTCTGCGCTGTGTACTGCGCGGCTCTGCACTGTGTACTGCGCGGCTCTGCGCTTTATACTGCGCGGCTCTGCGCTTTATACTGCGCGGCTCTGCGCTGTGTACTGCGCGGCTCTGCGCTGTGTACTGCGCGGCTCTGCGCTGTGTACTGCACGGCTCTGCGCTTTATACTGCGCGGCTCTGCGCTTTATACTGCGCGGCTCTGCGCTGTGTACTGCACGGCTCTGCGCTGTGTACTGTGCGGCTCTGCGCTGTGTACTGCACGGCTCTGCGCTTTATACTGCGCGGCTCTGCGCTGTGTACTGCACGGCTCTGCGCGGCTCTGCGCTGTGTACTGCACGGCTCTGCGCTTTAAACTGCGCGGCTCTGCGCTGTGTACTGCACGGCTCTGCGCTGTGTACTGCGCGGCTCTGCGCTGTGTACTGCGCGGCTCTGCGCTTTATACTGCGCGGCTCTGCGCTGTGTACTGCGCGGCTCTGCGCTGTGTACTGCGCGGCTCTGCGCTGTGTACTGCACGGCTCTGCGCTTTATACTGCGCGGCTCTGCGCTGTGTACTGCACGGCTCTGCGCTGTGTACTGCGCGGCTCTGCGCTGTGTACTGCACGGCTCTGCGCTTTATACTGCGCGGCTCTGCGCTGTGTACTGCACGGCTCTGCGCTGTGTACTGCGCGGCTCTGCGCTGTGTACTGCGCGGCTCTGCGCTTTATACTGCACGGCTCTGCGCTGTGTACTGCGCGGCTCTGCGCTGTGTACTGCACGGCTCTGCACTGTATACTGCGTGGCTGTGCAATATACTACGTGGACATGCATATTCTAGAATACCCGATGAGTTAGAATCGGGCCACAGTCTAATAATCATAAGACTACGGATAGTGGTTTGGAATTGTGCTGTACTGTCACTTTAAGAGCTGATATTATCTGACAAAACTTGTGACCTGGTGAGCTGATGTAGATTTCATAGGAGTTGGCATAGTAACTGTGTCTGACTGCGCATATCAATGAGCTAATCAGCCAGGTGGCAGTTATTTTTAGAAATTGCCTCAGAAACCAGCCCATTATAAACGTATAGGAAAATTTCTCCATTGAAACGCATTGAAAGACTTTTTTCAAACACAAATTGCGCAAAAACTACAAATCCGATCGACACGAAAAATACTTAGCACACCTCTCAGGAACGCTGGCTTCGAAATGACACCTCACTGGAGTCTGTGAGTTTAGCGGTTCGGGCCGCATTACGTGCGGACTGAATAATAAGAATAAGAAGAAGTTTACCACGGTGGAATAACAGTATAGTGCTTTGTTCCAAAGCACTATAATAAGAATAAGAAGTTTACCACGGTGGAATAACAGTATAGTGCTTTGTTCCAAAGCACTATAAATATATTGGTTTTAAATGAAATTTTGTTAATAGTATATTTTCAGGTAGTTTTTTTGGTTATATGCTCGTGTTTCTACTTGAAATGTTAAGATAATAATGGGTTAGATTCTTCTCCTTTGTTTTTTGGTTAAAATTATCAAATAAAGTGTCCAAAGAATGGATAGATATAGCTCAAACCTGTTTTTGCTAACAATATATAGCCCAAATTGGATCAATGCCTAACCACTGCTTATTGCGGTATTATTGTTAATATCCTTCACCCTAAAGACATACAGGTTATAGTAAACCATATACAATGTCTCTATTAATAGTGAATGGACACCAGATATTAATTATAAATACAACATATGCAGCCGCTCAGTTTCTAATGCTATGCATGTATTACCAATGTACCTGTATGTCTTTAGGGTGAAGGATATTAACACTTTATAAGGGGCCCCACAGAAGTACCTATAATGTATGAAGACCCCTTCCACACTGTATGAGGGTCCCCCATTACTTATGACACCCCCACAAGTATTAATTAAAATTTTAAAAAATCATGTACTCACCTAATCCTGGATCCTGACAAATCTACCTTTTTTGCTTGAGTTCCTGTAGTGCTGCCTCTTGTGCTTATTAGTAATGCTAATGTATTTATGTATGAAAAGCATTCATGAAATATCATATCGCTGGGTTATTGCTGGCTTATTCACTCTGTGGTTGTGTAAGAATAGTCAATGCACGGTCAGCTTTGAAATGTGAAAATAGGGAAAGAGAAGAAATCCTACAGCAGTTCGAAGACTCGGTCAGCTCATATATTCAATGTAGAATTTCTAAGGCTCCGGATCTAGCGCCTTATTATGCTAATAGGAATGCGACAGGATCTCTTTAACTGCTATACTGCCATTTGTACTTGGAGAGAAACAAGGGTGAGACTATGGGCTCAGAAGTGTTCATATCACGTTATCATGTCAGTTTTGTATATGAAAAAAAGATCTTATCTAGAGGGAAAAACGAAAAGAGACCTCTCCAGAGGACAGAATCTGTATGAGAAAGCAAAGGAAGACTAACAGAGAAGGAACGTGTCATTTATGGACACAAGGTGTGAAACCGTGTAATTGGAGACATCAAGATATTAGGCTTAAAATGTATTTTATACATTTAGTAAATTTTAGGTCAAAATTGGAATCACTTTTACCATATCCTTACATTAGAGTATCAGTCATTAGATGTATTATCTATCTGTACTTGAATGATTAAGACGAGTCCTTGAATGGGTGTCACAAGGGCCCTGTATGTGGTAGCCTGGCGGTTATTAAAGGAGTTATCCAAGGCTATGTATTTATATTTTTACCATGGGCCATCGGGTAGAACAGGCAGATAGTTGTCTCTATTCGGCTGGTTTCACACTTGCGTTGGGAAGAGCTGCGGAGGGCTGCATAGTTCCTCCATTAAGCCCCGCTTACTGCAGCACCTTTTCCATTCAGCTCCACCTACGTCGCCATGCGTCCTGCGTACCGATCTTTAACATTGGGTACGCAGGCCATGCGAATGTATGCGGATGCCTCTGCATGCGTCGTTATGTTGCTGCGCCAACTGCAACAAAAAGCAACATGTTGCATTCGACGCAGTTCGGCGCAGCATCAAAACGGCGCATGCGGAGGCATCCGCATACATTCGCATGGCCTGAGTATCCAATGTTACAGATAGGTACGCAGGACACATGCTGATGAAGGTAGAGCTGAATGGAAGAGGTGCGTCAGTGGGCGTGGCTTAACAGAGGAACTACGCAGCCCTCCGCAGCTCTGCCCAACGCAAGTGTGAAACCAGCCTTAGCAAATACCTGCCTTTTAGTTTTTAGGCACATAGTAGGCCCATAGTAGAAAAAAATTGTCCTGGACATCCCCTTTAAATAGGATAAGGATAAGATAATTGCTATTTGCAAGTGGAGCAAGCTGGAAAAGGGTGGCCATAATCAAGCAAAGATAGATACAAAAGAAATGCTATGCGTAATACACTGCAATAAATGAATGCAAAACTACCACTATTGCTATACATACAAAAACATAGGATACCTAGTTCACTTTTTTTTTTTTAAAAAAGCATAAGACCCATCCAGCCATGACAAGGTGAACCCTATCTAGGGAAGTCTGGATTAAACACTGACTAGATGACACTTGATTAGCTCACAGCTATCACATGCCGGAGCCAAGTTTATGTGTTTCTTTGATTGGCAACAATGGAACATGATGCAGTCAAAGTGACTTACCTCCTGCAGGAAAACAGAGTTGTCCATGTTGAAGTTTATTCCTTCTTTCCCTCAGCATCTACATTGGTGGTCTGCTGAAAGACTACCATAAACATTTGATTATCAAGTGATCCTGGTAAAATTGGCAGGTTTGGTCTACTGTGTATGGTTCCCTTGAGGGTTCAAAAATGGGAATAATATGTTACATCTGCTTATATTCCATCACAATCTAGACCCATGTTTATCACATGGAAAACAATGATCCAGCTTCCATGTTTCTTATTACGTTAAATGTCACATTTTATTATTATTATTATTATTATGCTTTGCTTGTATAGCGCTATCTTATACCGCAGCGCTTTACATACCGCACATTATCATCGCTGTCCCCCAATGGGGCCCAAAATCTAAATTCCCTACCAGTATGATTGTGAAAGGAAACCAGAAGAACACAGAGGAAGCCCACACAAACACAGGAAGAACATACAGACTACTTGCAGATGTTGTCTTTGGTGGGATTTGAACCCAGGACCCCCGTGCTGCAGTACTAACCACTGAGCCACCGTGCTGCACATTACGATGAAAATGTTACAACATTCTGCTTGCATGTGTTTATATAGCGCCCCCACTGCCGCAGGGCCGAGGGGTACCCGGTACCGGGCCTCTGAGTCTCTGTTCTGGGGTTGTCACGGTGGCTAGACCTGGCCCGTGACCCTGCTGAGGGGCGTACAATGAAGGTAGAGGTATGGTGATGATGTTATGATGTGGTACGGTGCAGGTCGCAGTAAATAACGAGGACACCAGGTTGCAGTCTCTTTACCTCTTTACTGAAGGCTTCAGGATCCTCGGTCCGGAATACGGTTAACCGGGCTGTGGGAGTCCGGCCGGTCCGATGGCACCTCCAGAGTTCCCTTTGCAGGTGGAAATCTGTGCCTACCTTCTAGCGCTTGTGTGTTGTGGTCCTCCCCTGCTGTGCTTACGGGATAGTCCCCACAACTGTTGTGTCTGTTTCTGAAGTTCCCTCACAACTCGATTATGATGTTCTTCTTCGTCCCCCAGATGATATGGCTAGGACGCACCCGTATGACGGGTAGGCTCGGAGCTCTTCCTGGACCCTAGTGTCGCCCCTCTCCTGTTGTTGCCCCCTATGTCTTCTTAGGTGATTTGGGTGAGACAGCCCGCCTATAACTGACTGTCCTGCCGTAGGTTTGAAGTTAGGCCTGGAGCTCTATACTGCCTCGGCGTTAAGGCCACCGGCTGCGCGCCTCAGTAGGATGTTGCCTCGTCTTACAGCACGACTCCTACTGGTGTTTCTCCTTGTTGCGTTGATCTCGTTTCTCACTCAGCACAATAAACCTCGCTTCTTGTCCTTTCTTAGGGTACCGCCGCGATCAGGTGTAGGCGCGGTCCCGTAACGTTCTCTCAGTTCGCTAGGCCTCTGTCAGGATCCCACCCCTGACAGGGACCCCCCTGAATCTTCCCCTGCAACACCCTCTGCCACAGGATGTTGCCTGGTTCCAACCCAGTCAGCTTCTAACTAACTTCCTATCCAACCCCCAGTTTTACCAGATTGTGAGGAGTGGCCTAATACATAGCACCCTTAGCTCCCCCTGGAGGTCAGACTGTGAAGTGTATTGGTGTCTGTGATACCTGGTCAGGTGAACTCCTTCAGTGCCATCAGACGTACCATAGCCCCCCTTAGCGGCGGAGCACAGTACTGCAACGACCAGGACTCTGGGGCGCTGCATTTATATGGGTGTTCTTTGTTCGTGTGTACTTTTTGGGAATCCCTCCAAGAAACACTAAAAAAAATGTGACTGAGGTTGCTACACATATAAAACATCTTCTGGACTCCTTCTTATTACATTTTTATAGTCTGAATTTCTACCATATCACAAAATCAGGCTGGCTTCATACTAAGATAACACTGATGCTTTTTTGGGTTTGTATTAAGGGTATGTGCGCACAATGTCTTTTAGATGCCATTGTTGCAGCCAACTTTTTCTAGAAGAAGAACCTCAGGAAAATGGAAGTGTTTTTTCCCCTGAACTTTATTTTTCAATTTATAATAATAATGATAATAATAATAATAATAATAATAATAATAATAATAATAATAATAAAATAATGTCTGTAAAGTGCTGTGGAATTAGTGGGGCTATGCAAGTGCAATGTCTGTTTTTTTTACTTGTATAAAATATTGAGCTGAGTGGCTTCCAATTGGAAGGCAGGGTCACAGTTGATGACGTAAATGTACGTCATTGGTCATGAAGAGGTTAAAGAATATATACCTGCCTAATTAAAGCCATACTCACAACATGATTTTTCTATTTTAAGCACATGGACAGTGCATAAAAAAGTTTTTGTATAACTCCTATTCTAAATATAGTGGTTACTAGACTGTTAATGAGCCAATGTCATGAGATCACAAATGCTCTACCATCACATTTGCCTTCCTACTACTTTAAAGAGGTGTTAACTAGCAATGAAATTCTCCAGAGTAGACATATTGCTCTATTATGTCTAATGAACCATCTGCTACGACATGAAATGTAGGAACCTGTAGAGTTATTGTGTGTTTAGAATATCTGAGTAAGGAGAGATGATAGTGTCCTGTTATAGATGCTATTGTAAATGTGCAACGTCTAAAGGTGATAGTTAGAAATATTTATTCTGAAGGTATAAATTCAGTGAAAACAAAATATTTAAGTCTGCAGGCTAGGAAAGATTTATTTCTGGGGAATTCCTGCCCCTCTCACTTCTACACTGGGAGGTGAGCGAGGCCATGATGTCACGTCTCCTGATATTTGCCTGATCGCGTGTAAGTGGCAGGTTTTGTCCACTAACCCTGCTCAACAGAATATATAAGGAGAACCCTTTAAATATTAAAACATAAGTCACTACAGGATGATTGTGAAACACAAGCAAATAGTCCAGTGAGAAGATAGTCAGGTAACTGCCATAGATACACTGAGACGATCAGTAAAGAGGGGTCATGGACATTTGGGATACTGGTGGTTGACTACATAGCAGAATAATAAAATGTTCAATAGCTTTTGTCTTCCAGTTTTCTGCAGAATAATACAACAAATTACATTTGCCTGATTCAAATTTGTGCAAAGTTGGGTATGAGTTCTCCATCACCTTTTTCTTTTTTGGTACACCAGAGCTGAGCCAGACATGGTTCTCTCATATAATCTCCAGGTCTGTGGAAAATATCAGTGCTCTTTTTAGGAGCATTTTACCATGTGTGTGCAAAAGATTAGGTCCGAGTTCCTTACCCTGATTTGGTTGGATAGGTTCCTCCTCAGGTGACGAATTCATTAAAAACGTATTCTCCTACTGTTTTATGAAAAGGGATTTCATTAGAAACCTTTGCCTTTTATATATTTGTGGATGATGTGGTCTCACTATCAGATGTGGTACTTTACTAATAATGACATCTCTATAAGATATTTTTATCTCTGCTATACTATCCAGGTAGGCTCCACATGTATGTTGGTGATGGCGGAGCGTTCTATCATCATGACTACTATTTGACTGCCTTGTCCCCTGATGATTCCCATCCGGGATGAAACGCGTAGGGAGGTGGTCCTGTACAAGAATGGTCTATGGAGTCATGCAATGATCCATTGGATTTCTGACTGATTGAATAGGAGGGTGCATTCTTCGTGTGGTGTCTTCATCATTGGTGAGACTGTTTCATATTATTTTACTATGCACCCCCATTCAGATGTGTAGGCATACTAAGTGTGATCATCAGTGGTTCTGATTTTTCTCACACTTCTGAGTATTTGTATGCTGGCACGGACAATAGCACTGATTTCTATGTAGACTTCTGCGTCTGGTTTTTTGATGGAATCTAGGTTGGGCTTAAAATTGCTCTAGAAACATATGAAACCAGCTTGTCCTAAATGCTGCTGTTTGGATCTCTTTATTAAGAATCGGTCCACTGGTTGATTAACGATTGGTAAATACACGTGTTAGGATTTACTTGTCGTGTCTTGTCATTTTAATAGATGTAATTAAATGTTATGTTTTAGGTTCCCTTTCGCTATTTACAAAAATTTTTTGGGGTAACCCCCTTTTTCTTTAAGTTTGGTTGGCTTTCAACCCCTTTGCTATTTCTATCTTTTAAAGGTGTTCAAAGTGACATGCTGTCCAATGGAGTGATGTTTCGAAATTTAATTTTTTAGTAAATTTTACTTTTTTCTAAAAAAAAATATTGGTGAGTCTCTAGTAGAGATGAGCGAATATTTTAATATTTGGTACGGATTCGCCAAACATAGCTGAACACCATTGGAGTCAATGAGCGAAGATGTTTGGAAACAATCATCAAACATAAATTCGGCACCGATATGGTACGAATATGGCAAATTCAGATTCGGCAACTGATTCTGAACATATTCGCTCATCTCTAGTCACCAGTTCCAAGAGGCAATCTTTCTGATTTTATTATTTTATTTATATTATCCTCAACCTATCTATATATTATTTATCATCTATTATCTATCTATCACTCTATCTATTATCTATCTATCTATCTATCTATCTATCTATCTATCTATCTATCTATCTATCTATCTATCTTATCTATCTTCCTAATGCAGACCACAGAAAGCGAAGGAGGATGAAGTGGGAGTAGCATTGTGAAACAGAAAAGCAAAGACGCATACAGACCGATTCTGCTCTTTCCTAGTAAGGGTTTATGTTATCCCAGTCCTGGATTCACAGCTGCACTGCTCAGTACTGCTTTGTACCGTTTTCCATACTGCTATAAAAACCCAGGCGATAAGAAATCCCTCATGTCTATGTGAACTATGTATAGGATAGATCATAGCATATAGTCTCACCCACTAGCGTAGAGAGTCCAAAAAATTATAGTCTGTCGACAGTAATACTGATGCAAAATGCAGAAAAGAAGTCGTAAAATGTCAGATGTGCAGTATAAGATCATCACTGTGTTCCTGAAAGTAAACTTTGAAGAAATCAATATCAACAAGTGAAATAAGAAAGAATTTTGTTTACACTGAATGTAACAATGAAATAGTATAAAACACAGGAATCACAATGTTCATTATAAGTATTGAACAATTAATAGTAACTTTTAGGATTTTCCTTTCCAATATCCAGTATATACGAATATATGCTTAGCTTTTCTGCCGTTCGCCTTCTATACAATGTCACAGCAGCATCACACCCCTGAGCGTACATAAATTAATCAGTCCTTGAAATGTTTGCCAGAACGTGTTTAATTGATAGCAAACTGAGACCCAAAACATCATTTTATTTCCGTTTTTTTTCAGAATCATTTGACTGAGAGGTAATAGTGAGAACTTCTGCATTCCAATGAGTAACACATATTGATGCTTATGTCTAATTTAATCATTGTCAAGGGAAAGGCCTGTTCTGTTACCAGCCGCAATACAGCATTTCAAGGTGATAAATCCAATCTGCCGAATGATATTCTGTTGGCATTTCTATAATATTAATTAGATCACCTTGTCAAGTAATGTGAAATTTCCCCAACATTGATTAGAAATTCTCTACAGATAGGCAAAGGCCTCTGCATTGCCTCCTGTCTCTTTTCTCATTTATGACTGACAGCTGAGGTCAAGACGAAGACATCAACCCTTTAAATTTCTGAAAGGCTGGGTCACTGGACCCCATAACAAATGCAGAGTGGGCGGACTATTGCTTGAAGATATCTTATTAAATTGGACAAAAGCTGTCTCCCTCACAACAGTGTCTCCGAATGCCCTCTGCCTGACTGCAGAATGCACCAGTGTGACGGAAAGCCATTTGCATTACCCTGCAGTCATTTTATATGCGGAGGTAATGAAGTTGTCAGAGGAGCCCAGAGTGTGGCAGAGCCTGATATTCAAATAGCGCCATGGCTTCTGTTTCTCCTAATGTTTCCTCCCCACCCCCCTCCTATTTTCACACGCCAGCTGATGGGCACTTTGCATTCGCAAAGAGTTTATTTCCAAGTCTATTGATGTATGCCTCTCACAGAATTAGTGCTACAAAGAAAATTCTACAAGAATAGAGGGTAGTGTGATTTAGGGTTTTTTTTCTATAGGAATTAGTCGGAATACATTTTCATTTTAGAATCCAGATGCACATTGGGTAAGGTAATTAGCATTAAAGGGAACTTGTTAGTCCCTTCCTGCTGCCTAAACCATCGGCAGCACAAATCAGAGCCTCGCTGCACAATTACCGTCAGGTATGTCTTTCTTTGTAACGCACCATTGTTTCAGAGGCAACATAGCTTGAAGAGCCAATAAGGGACCATAGGAATAGCCCCTAACTAGTCCGATGCCACCCCACCTAGCTTCTTCTCTCATTGCTCAAATTGATTGACAGATCTCTCCCATCAGGAGGTGTACATTAAAAGAGACCTGTCAATCAACTTTTGAATCAACGTCTTTGTAGATAAAGATGACTGCCACCCATGTCTGGTTCTTCAAACTATGTTTTCTCTGAAAAACGGGGTCGTTTCAGACTGAAGGACACTCAGACGTCCATGCAGAGCTACAACCACTAATACACAGACTGGCCGCGGCTCTCCTGATCCGAGCGTGACTGCTTCATATATTTCTATGAAGCTGTCATGCTCGGGTCAAGAAACCTGTAGCCAATTTGTGACTTGCAGTCTGATCTCAAGTCGATTTGCACAGATATCTGAATGAGCCTTAAAACATACCTGACTGCATTCGTGTAGCCAATTTCTGTCTGATTCATGCTGGCTTTGGTATGGGCAGCATGAATCAGACACAGGTTCCCTTCAACAGGAACACAATAATTACTTTACATGTGTACATGACATAAATACTGTATGGTAACATTTTGGAATCATTGCCAATCCCAGCCTCTTGCGTCTTGACAATAACCCAGATAATAATACTCTGTGATCCTATGAAAAGGCAACAAGAATTATTTTATGAATTTATTTTATGCATATACAGCAACTATTTTAAACAATTATAAAGTATCCATTAGGTTCATATTAATTATAATGTAACCACTGTACATCAATTTAGGCCTTCGGAGAAATTTAGTTTACTTATTATGGACGAGTGAATAGCTTTGGATAACTCCTTATCCGAATAGCTATAGAAGAAGCTGCAGCGGGAACCTGGATACCTGGAGCCCTCCTGATAATCAGGTGTCCGGTGCCGCAGCTGCATGTGTCGCGGCTATGTGACAGTCACAACACATGCATGGAGAGCACAACAAACAGGCTCTTCAGTGATCCTGAGATGGTGACATTAGAACCCTGAGAACAGAACTCTGCCGCTTTGTCCTCAATCAAGTCCAGGTGGACATGCACTGCTTCTGCCACATTCATTCTCTATGGGATTGCTGGAAAAAGCCAAGCACTGTACTCTATGGATATAGAATAACTTGATATTTTGGAAACAAACCTTTAACCCTCTGCTTGATTAGTGAGAACAGCAATGGTTGCATTTCTCAAAGTAAAGACAATGAATATAGCATACAGTGCGTATGGAATGTATTTGTACCCCTTTAAATTTTTCACTCTATGTTTCATTGCAGCCATTTGGCAAAATTCAAAAAAGTTTGTTATTTTTTGTACACTCTGCACCCTATCTAGACTGAAAAAAAACAGAAATGTAGACATTTTTGCAAATTTAATAACAAAGAAAAACTGAAATATCACATGGTCATAAGTATTCAGACCCTTTGCTCAGACACTCATATTTAAGTCACATGCTGTCCATTTCCTTGTGATCCTCCTTGAGATGGTTCTACTCCTTCTTTGGAGTTCAGCTGTGTTTAATTAATCTGATAGGACTTGATTTTGAAATGCACACACCTGTCTGTATAAGACCTCACAGCTCACAGTGCATGTCAGACCAAATGAGAATCATGAGGTCAAAAGAACTGGCCAAGGAGCTGAGAGACAGAATTGTGGCAAGGCACAGATCTGGCCAAGGTTACAACAGCATTTCTGCAGTATTCAAGGTTCCTAAGAGCACAGTGGCCTCCATAATCCTGAAATGGAAGACGTTTGGGACCACCAGAAGTCTTCCTAGACTTGGCCGTCCAGCCAAACTGAGCAATCATGGGAGAAGAGCCTTGGTGAGAGAGGTAAAGAAGTCTCTCCTCAGTGCAAAACATATGAAAGTCCGCATAGATTTTGCTAAAAAACACATGAAGGACTGCCAGACTATGAGAAATAAGATTCTCTGGTCTGGTGAGACGAAGATAGACCTTTTTGGTGATGATAATTCTAAGCGGTATGTGCGGAGAAAACCAGGCACTGCTCATCACCTGCCCAATACAATCCCAACAGTGAAACATGGTGGTGGCAGCATCATGCTATGGGGGTGTTTTTCAGCTGCAGAGACAGGACAACTGGTTGTCATTGAAGGAAACATGAATGCGGCCAAGTACAGAGGTATCCTGAATGAAAACCTTTTCCAGAGTGCTCTGGACCTCAGACTTGGCCAAAGGTTCACCTTCCAACAAGACAATGACCCTAAGCACACAACTAAAATAACAAAGGAGTGGCTTCAGAACAACTCTGTGACCATTCTTGACTGGCCCAGCCACAGCCCTGACCTAAACCCAATTGAGCATCTCTGGAGAGACCTGAAAATGGCTGTCCACCAATGTTCACCATCCAACCTGAAGGAACTGGAGAGGATCTGCAAGGAAGAATGGCAGAGGATCCCCAAATCCAGGTGTGAAAAACTTGTTGCATCATTCTCACGAAGACTCATGGCTGTATTAGCTCAAGAGGGTGCTTCTACTCAATACTGAGCAAAGGGTCTGAATACTTATGACCATGCAATATTTCAGTTTTTCTTTTTTAATAAATTTGCAAAAATTACTACATTTCTGTTTTTTTTTCCAGTCAAGATGGGGTACAGAGTGTACATTAATGAAAAAAAAATGAACTTTTTTGAATTTACCAAATGGCTGCAATGAAACAAAGAGTGAAAAATGTAAAGGGGTATGAATACTTTCCGTACCCACTGTACAAGTCAAATTTTAAAATTCTGACCAGTGTCAGTTTTTATGGTAATATCACTGGAACGCTTTAGCGAATCCCAGTGATTGTCAGACTTTTTTTTCGTGACAGGGGTATATTTAGGACAATAATTTTTGCATTTACTTGTGAAAGTATGGATAATTCAGTGAAAATTTAGCAATTTTCCAATTTTCATTTTTAGGCCCTTAAACAAGAAAAAGTCACACAAAATAGTTAAAAGTTACCAAATATTTACTTAATATCAGCATAATTTTGGAAACAACATTTTTTTGTTAGGAAGTTAGAAGGGTTAAAAGGATTCCTTTAAAGAAAAGAAAAATAAACCAGCTCACCCGTGATGCAATAGTTGGACATCATGATTAAGGGAGCTTAGTCTCCAGAAACGCGTTGAGATTCACACCCACATGGTTTGTGCTGAAGTTTGTACCCTCTATGTTACAAGTTTGTGAATAAAGAAATTTTATCTTAACGGATTCGGTGGAGCTGGACATTTTTCTTCTTTTAACCCATTATCTACCAATGTCCTGTTTTTGGGACGCCTAATCTTTAGCTTCTAGCAACTAAGATTTTATAATTTTTATAATTAGGTCCAATTTTTTAAGTTGTGTTTGTAAAATTAATGTTTTCAAAATAGGAAATCATGTTATTGTCATTTTTAATTGAATATTGGGACGCCCTTTTCTGAAAAATCCGTACTTGTAAAAATTTAAATTTGGCAAGTAATGGGTTAAAAGGATTCCACCAATTTCTAATTTTTATAACAAAATTTACAAACCTTATTTGTTTATGGACCACATTATATTTGAAGTGACTTTGAAGGACCTATATTACAGAAAATACCAAAAGTGACATCATTTTAAAACCCACACCCCTCAAACTCACATTCACATTATTAACCCTTTATGTGTTTCACATAAATTAAAGCAATATCTAAGAAAACAAATAAACATTTTACCATTTCCCTCAAAAAATTTGCTTTAGCCACAAATTTTTTATTTTCACAAGGTTAACAGGAGAAAATGGACCTCAAAATTTGTTGTGCAACTTCTCCTGAGTATGCTGATGCCCCATATGTGATCAGAAATTACTGTTTCAGCACATGGAAGGGCTTGGAAGGATCACATTTGACTTTTGGAGTGCAAAATTTGCTAGAATTGATAGCAGATGCCATGTCACATTTGCAGAGCCCCTTGTGTGCCTAAACAGTGCAAACCCCCCACAAGTGACCCCAATTTTGGAAACTAGACCACTCAAGGAATTTACCTAGATGTGTGGTGCGCACCTAGAACCCACAGGTGCTTCACAGAATTTCATGACATTGAGCCATGAAAATAAAAAATCACATTTTTCCCACAGAAATGTTATTTAAGGGTAACAGGAGAAAAAAGACTCCAAAATTTGTTGTGCAATGATTCCTGCGTACACCGATACCCCATATGTGGTGGAAAACTACTGTTTGGGGCATGGCAGGTATCGAAAAGGAAGGAGCACCATTTAACTTTTGGAACGCAAAATTGGCTGGAAAAGATTACGGATTTCATGTCACATTTGCAGAGCCCCTGATGTGCAAAAGCAATGGAAACCTCCCACAAGTGACCCCATTTTGGAAATTCTCAGGAAATTAATCTAGGGGAGAAATGAGCATTTCTAAACCTCCAGTGATTCACTGAATTGTATAACATTGAGCTGAGTAAGTTTAAAATAACAGTTTTTCCACTAAAATGTTGCCTTGGCCCAAAATTTCTAAGTTTCAGAATTGGTAATAGGCGAAAATGCAAGTTACAATTTGCTGCACAATTTCTCCTGAGTATGCCAATACCCCATTTGTGGTAGAAAACTAATTTTGACATGCAGTGCAAAGCTCAGATGGGAAGGAGCGCCATATTGTAGATCAGATTTTGCGGTTTGAGGGTTCCATGACCCCACTTTACAAATTACACACCTCGATGAATTCATCTAGGGGTGCTGCAGCATATTGACACCACATGTGCCTCACAGAACGTTATACCATTGAGTGATAAAGAAAGAATAATGACATTTTTACCACTAAAATATTGTTTTGACCCCAAGTTTTTAATTTTTATAACAGCTAGTAGGAAAAAATGGACTTTACAGTTTGTTGTTCAATTTCTCCCAAGTCCGCCAATACCCTACATGTAATTGGGAAATACTTTTGGGGCAGAGTGCAAAGCTTAGAAGGGAAGGAGCGCCATACTATAGTGCAGATTTTGTTGATATGGTTTGAGGGAGCCATGTCACATCGGCAGAGTCCCTAAAGTGCCAGAACAGCAGAATCCCTCTTAAGTGACCTGATGTTACAAACTACACCTCTTGTTGAATTTATCTAGAAGTGCAGACATCATATTGACAATCACAGGTGTTTTAGCCCCAGATTTCACATTTTCACTTGTGGAAATGGGGAAAATGGCACAAAAATTTGTCCCATTTCAGCTGAACATGGTAATACCTCATTTGTGGCTGTACAATACAGCTTAGCCACATGGTGAGACTCGGAAGGGAAGGAGCACCATTTGACTCTTGGAGAACAAATTATTATAGAATAGTTTGCAGACTCCATATACACAGCTAAGGCAGGGTACCTATAATGTATATAAAGATAGGGCAAAACTTAATTAGCTAACACACAAAAGAAGGCAAAAAAATTAAAGCAATTTTTATTGAAACAAGGTTAAAAGAATGGTTGTACAATACAAAAATAATGATTGTTTCGCTCAATCTTTGCCAGGAGGCGTGTGTTGGGAAGGAGTGGAAAAGATTATATCAAAGAGATTAGCCAATCAGCATGCTGTGTGCGGAGATGTGTAGATCACATGGTCAAAGGTGTGTTTTTCAGGGCACCAAATTTGCTTAAGTGTGGAGAGGAAACTGTATACTTCATTGACGTCACTCACAGGAAGTAGGGATATCAGCTTGCAGCCATGGAGCGCAAACGCATCCATGCCGTCATGGAGATGGCAGATGTGCAGATGTGCCCAATTGGTCGCTTACCAAGATGCCAGTCAGGTGAAAATAGAGCATGCATACTTGATAGGTAAGCAGTTAATTCTATGAGTGGAAAAGTCCTAGCATATTAAATATATCCTATGATGTGTATGTATGTGGTGTGAGGCAGTGACTCGTTTCACAGGTAGGGGTCGCTGTGTGTTCTCCCCAGGTTGTGCATGGAGATGGATGAAGTCCATAGGTGTGCATGGCAGTCACGGATTTCTGGTCTAGATTTTCCATGTCGCTGAAAGCCACAGGTTTGTTTGTTAAAAACCCTCCAGTAAGGGGTATGGGTGTGTCAGGTGTCAGGTGCAACGTCAGTGTCAGTCTGGTGTGCGTTGTTTGCAGAGCAGAGGCCTGCAGAGCGCTGGCTGTGTGTGTGAAGCAGCACAGGCCAGTGGAGCCAGCAGCTATGACAGCTGAATAGCCTAGCACCCACAGTGTACACAGCAATGCAAGTCATCCATGGTAACTGGTCTTTGGATGTGGACAATCCTGTGCCCAGAGGTGCTGGAGGTGGATGTCCTATGCCCTAAAGAGTCAGATGTGGACAGTCCTGTGCCTGGAGGTCTACCGGACGTGGATGTACTGTGCCCGAAAGAGGACTGTCATGTGTAATGATTGCAAACAGGTGGAAATGGTGCCCGGCTGCTATCCGGAGGATATCATGGGCTGTGTACGGCTGTATGAGTAACGAGTCTGTGATACAGTGGTGCAGGACACCCACAGGAACTAGTCAGAGGAGGACTGGCGTGTGTAGTGTCTGCAACACATGAAGCTGTGTTTGGAGGCTGTAATATGGCGTGCGGTCGCCCCACGGATACTGGACAAGGAGAGGTCCGGTGTGTTTAGGGACTACAATCTAAAAGCCATATGATGTGTAGTGCTATGAAACGGCACTGAGATGAGATGCAACTGTGTGTATTGAACTTTGATGACGTGTACTATAAAATACTATGCACCTTTATGTGTGAAGTAACACATTAAAGAGACTTTGTGGATCACTGCCTCTTCACTGCATACGGTGCTACCACAGCATTACATATGGTGGAAAGAGTGCAGGCAGTGTGAACTGAGGCATACCCCAAAGCGTGCTGCATAGCGTTGTGCAAATCTGCTGTAAATTTGTTTTCAAAACAGCTTGCTGTGGCTTGGAGGGGCCACAAAGATTGAAGGCTTCTGGCGGTCACTCGGTTGGGTTACGAAGATTTACTGTGGATCGGCGTGTCCATGAAGTCTGCATTGCGGAGGAGCTGCAGTTGCAGCAAGAGGTTCTGCAGCAGCAAGAGCTGCAGTTGCAGCAAAAGGTTCTGCAGCAGCAGGAGCTGCAGTGGAAGCAGCAGAGAATGTGCTTATGTGCTGTGTCGGGCATAGAACCCAAAAATGTTGAGATACCTGCCATAGGGGTCGCCAAATTAGGGTCAGAGTGTTATCCTGATAGGTTCCCCCTAGAGATACTGGTAGGAGAGACTAAAAATGTTGTTTTGGGCAGGGATGTCACAGGGTCATACGGATGCCCTGTCTCGCGCCCATTCGGGGTAGCAAGTGTTCAACCCCACATGTATGAATAGGGGGGGATTTGTGAGGCAGTGACTCGTGTCACAGGTAGGGATCACTGTGTGTTCTCCCCAGGTTGTGCACGGAGACGGATGAAGTCCATAGGTGTGCATGGCAGTCACGGATTTCCGGTCCGGGTTTTCCATGTGGCTCAAAGCCACAGGTTTGTTAAAAAACCTGTAGTAAGGAGTATGGGTGTGTCAGGTGTTAGGTGTCGGGTGCAACATCAGTGTCAGTCTGGTGTGTGCTGTTGTGCAGAGCAGAGGCCTGCAGAGCACTGGCTGTGCTTGTGAAGCAGCACAGGCCAGCAGAGCCAGCAGCTATGGCAGCTGAATAGCCTGGCACCCGCAGCATACACAGCGATGCAAGTCCATGGTAATTGGTCTCAGATCTCAGATATGGACAGTCGTGTGCCCGGAGGTGGATGTCCTGTGCCCAAAAGAGTCGGATGTGGACAGTCCTGTGCCCGAAGATGTACCGTTGGTGGATGTCCTGTGACCGAAAGAGGACTGTCATGTGTAATGATTGCAAACAGGTGGAAATGGTGCCCGGCTGCTATCGGAGGATAACCTGGGTGGTGTACGGCTGTGTGAGTAAAGAGTCTGTGATACAGCAGTTCAGGACGCCCACGGGAACTAGTCAGAGGAGGACTGGTGTGTGTAGTGTCTGCAACATGTGAAGCTGTGTTTGGAGGCTGTAATATGGCGTGTAGTCGCCCCACAGATACTGGACAAGGAGAGGTCCAGCGTGTTTAGGGACTGCAGTGTAAAAGCCATTATGATGTGTAGTGCTATGAAACAGGCACTGAGACGAGATGCAACTGTGTGTATTGAACTTTGATGACGTGTACTATAAAATACTATGCACCTTTATGTGTGAAGTAACACATTAAAGAGACTTTTATGTTTGAACTTTGTGGGTCACTGCCTCTTCACTGCATACGGTGCTACCGCAGCATTACAGTGGATATGGGACAAAAGAATGAAATTAACAAAATACAGTGAGTATATATAACATATGGGTAAAAGAAAAAAGTTGAACAATAATATTAATGAAGAAATATACTAGTTGCTCTATGCTATGAAATGTATGACATGTGAATGTATGACATGTGAAAAATATGTCATAGGTGTAAATAAATATAAAACATGAAGGTGACTGTACTAGGTGTTTGACATGGTGAAAGTGCATGATGCTGCACCGAAAATGTAAAATGACAATAGATTAAAATTATAAAGAAATATAAATAAATAAATACATTTATATACAGGGTGGTCCAAAAGTAGGTGGACAGAAAATAATAACATTTATTTTGATTTATTATTATTATTATTATTATTATTATTATTATTTATTTATAATTTTTATTCTGTTAAACCAGAGAGTTGTGTAACACAAAATAGTTAATAAATAACTTTTCCCACATGTCTACTTTACATCAGCACAATTTTGGAAACAAATTTTTTTTTGTTAGGAAGTTATAAGGGTTAAAAGTCGACCAGCAATTTTTTAGGGATCACCTCACATTTGAAGTCAGTTTGAGGGGCCTATATGGCTGAAAATACCCCAAAGTTACAACATTCTAAAAACTGCACCCCTTAAGGTGCTCAAAGCCACATTCAAGAAGTTTATTAACTCTTCAGGTGTTTCACAGCAGCAGAAGCAACATGGAGTAAAAAAATGAACATTTAACTCATGTTGCGTTTGCAAAGCCCCTGATGTACCTAAACAGTAGAAACCTCCCACAAGTGACCCCATTTTGGAAACTAGATCCCAAGAAACTTATCTAGATGTGCGATGAGAACTTTGAACCCCAAAACCATGTTTGATAAATCTCCCCCTTCATAACCCTATTACACATACTGTCAACCTACTTTTGGACCACCCTGTATATACAAAAATGGAGGGTATAAAAAATTCTAACTGAAACACTAGATGCTAATTATAATTCCATGCAAATGAAAAGTACCTTAAAAATATATAAAGAAAGTGAGGGAATGATGAAGGTGAAAAATAATTTACAATATAGACAAGATAATTTATAACAATGATAATTCCCACTATATCTGTACATGATTATACTCCATGTAAAGATACATAGAGCCGTATCATAGATATGTAGACGCCCATAAACCAGAAGTTTCTTGTAGGCAGAATTCAGAAAAGCTCAAACTCCAGCTCGACATCCAAACATCCAGCCACGTGAACATCACCAACCCAGAACCACCAAACAGTAGATATATAATTAAATAATCCAGAGAATATATATATACAGTACAGACCAAAAGTTTGGACACACCTTCTCATTTAAAGATTTTTCTGTATTTTTAAGACTATGAAAATTGTACATTCACACTGAAGGCATCAAAACTATGAATTAACACAAGGATTGGACATTAGACCAGTGGAAATCTGTGCTTTGGTCTGATGAGTCCAAATTTGAGATCTTTGGTTCCAAACACCGTGTCTTTGTGCAACACAGAAAAGGTGAACGGATGGACTCTACATACCTGTTCCCACCGTGAAGCATGGAGGAGGAGGTGTGATGGTGTGGGGGTGCTTTGCTGGTGACACTGTTGAGGATTTATTCAAAATTGAAGGCATACTGAACCAGCATGGCTACCACAGCATCTTGCAGCGGCATGCTATTCCATCCAGTTTGCGTTTAGTTGGACCATCATTTATTTTTCAACAGGACAATGTCCCCAAACACACCTCCAGGCTGTGTAAGGGCTATTTGACCAAGAAGGAGATTAATGGGTTGCTACATCAGATGACCTGGCCTCCACAGTCACCAGACCTGAACCCAATTGAGATTGTTTGGGCTGAACTGGACCACAGAGTGAAGGCAAAAGGGCCAACAAGTGCTAAGCATCTCTGGGAACTCCTTCAAGATTGTTGGAAGACCAATCCCGGTGACTACCTCTTGAAGCTCATCAAGAGAATGCCAAGAGTATGCAAAGTAGTCATCACAGCAAAAGGTGGCTACTTTGAAGAACCTAGAATATAAGACATAATTTCAGTTGTTTCACACTTTTATGTTAAGTATATAATTCCACGTGTTAATTCATAGTTTTGATGCCTTCAGTGTGAATGTACAATTTTCATAGTCATGAAAATACAGAAAAATCTTTAAATGAGAAGGTGTGTCCAAACTTTTGGTCTGTACTGTATATATATATACAGTATATATGTAAATATATAGCATAAATATACATAATTAGCAATAGAATAATTCTAAAAACAAAGAATAAACTAAGACAACCACTTCCCCTAAAATATAAATTCTAAAATACCCTACTTACAAACAAGAACCAAACCCAAAATTCTCCTTGAGACTCCCTGGAGTTACAGTGTTTAGTCTATAGATCCAGAGGCTCTCAATCTGAGCCAATGTTTTAAAGAGAAAATCACCCCTCTGTCCCATGGTTACTTGGCCTAAAGCTCATATGACTAGCTTACTTGAATAAGATTTGTGGAACCGCTTAAAGCAAACCTGTCACCAGATTCGACCGATATAAGATATGGCCATCATCTTTCAGGCCTGAAATACAGCATTCTATAATGCTCTATATCTGCCCACAACTGGACCTGAAAGATAAGAAAAATAGCTTTTATTATACTCTAAGAGTTCAAGAATAAATTCAGTCAGAGGTTGTTCTAAATTGCTGCATCTGAGAAACTAGGCTAACACTTTCAGCCCATTATTACGTCTGATTGTTGTATAATGGCTTTCAACATCAGCCGTCACCATGAGCATATTATCTTGAAGGTGCAGATCGCAAAATTTCCTAGTGCGGTGGTGGTGTCCTTCACATTTGAGGGCAACATGGTTATCATCAGGTGCTTAAGGTAAAAATCAATATTCTGGCAGGAAATTTCACATAGCGCCTCGTTACAGGACACGAAAGGTTGGCTAGGGGGATCGGTGTGATTTTTGTGTATTTTAGAGGTCAAATAGAAAATTGGTAGACCTGGTTTGAGTGACACCACTGTCTCCATCAATTTCTTGGGAATAATATTTTCCTCATAGGCTTTAATGATTATAATAGATAACTCCTATTGGAAGGTTGTTAGTGGATTATAACTTAACTTTTTGTAGCATCCCTTGTAAGATAGCAATCTATTTGCCTGTTTCTTATACAAATCTTTTGGCCAGATTACAAGATTCTGCAGCATCACCTTAATAGCCTTCATTTCTTGTCTCCTAATATTATAATGAATAACTTCTCTGAGCATTTCAATATCTGATGTGACTAATTTTACAAAAATATCAATTGCCGGACAGTTGGCAGTGTGGGACATTCCATGTCCATATACTGTGGGTAAGTTATAAGTTTATAGCTGATCTGCGGCTTTGAGTGATATTTTTCTTTTTGCGCATTCACTAGGGTTGAGCTACTTGGAGTTTACAATGATATAAGTGTACTTATCACTTCTAATCTTGGCATCCTAGCCATGACAGCAGAAGTTTATGTCATGGGTCATGAACCCCTTTCTGACCATGATATAAGCTTACGTCAAAGGTCGTGAAGGGGTTAATGGGGGTTTCCAACCCCTAAGAATAGCATCCTATAGGCTCACAAAATGTTAAAAAAGAAAACATTATAACATATTTACCTTTAAAATGTAGCACTGTTCCCACTTAGCAAGTCACCAGAGTGCAGCACTATAATGTCCTGTTGAATGAGGCCATATGACCATGGTAACTAATTGTTACCAGTGATGTATCACACTTTATTGGGAGGCTGATGACTAAACTTGTCTTGCACATAGGGATGCCACATCACAGGCAGAGATTATTTCTCTATTATGCTTTGCTTATAAACAGTTGTGCCATCATATTCCACAGACTTTACAGACATTATCATCACTGTCCCCATTGGGACGCACAACCTAGATTCCCTATCAGTATGTCTTTGGAGTGTGGGAGGAAACTGGAGAACCCCGAGGAAACCCACGCAAACACGGGGAGAACATACAAACTCTTTGCAGATGTTGTGGGATTTGAACCCGGGAGCACAGAGCTGCAAAGCAACAGTGCTAACCACTGAGGGGCAGAGGCCCATCTTACTGCTCTCAGATTAGGTGGCAAAAATCTAGCAATAAATTCTCTTTAAGCCTAGGAAACTCTATGTATAAGTTTTCAAGGATTCAAGAGATGGAGGCTATCATCAGAGTGAGTAAAAGAATTCCGACAACTGATGCCATAATAGTGCACAGAGTAAGCTGTGTATATCCTACTAAAATTAAACTTTTATTGTTAGGAAAGCCTTAGACACTAGTCATCCTGGTTGTAAGATTGTAAGCCAATGATGACTTTACCGTGGTTTCCCTAATTCTATTTTCTGCATTAAGACGATTATTTCATATACAGTATATTCTACTAGGGAGACATTTACAGATTGTGTGCCTGATGTGACCAGTAATGATCTTCTCCATTAGTGGCTCTACCATGACTTTATTGCCCCAATATTAGTAGACTTTTACATTTAGTTGACTGCTATTGACCACATGGAACAAAAAAAAAAATAATGAGAATCGCTGCTGGATCCTGCGTCCAGACAAATGGGCTGTACACTCCCTTTATAGGCTGAATCACGGATCACTCATCACTATTCTGTTTATTTGTGCTTCTCAGTTTTACACTGTATTACGACTACAGTACATACAACATCATGTTATCATTTCTACTTTATAGAAGGCTGTCGTGTCACCTGGGGATGAAACAACTGAAAATCTATTAGAGAAGAAAAATATTTCTTTTCATTGCAGGATCTTCATTTTTTCATGTCCTGTAATTATGATCTTTTAATAGCAAACTGTTACTTGGGGCAATTTTCCTATGTCAAACTTATGGTGAACTCATTTCTCTTTCTGTGAATTTTAGATAATGAAATACAAATGAACAGTGACCGAGTTCATGCTACATTTAACATCTGTCTGTGAACATAGAATGAGTCATTTTAATGGTTCTGAATCAGGTCATTACGTTTTGTATATTAAGCATGGATATTGAAGAAGATTTTTAATGCAATTTTTATATGACAGCTTTCTTTAGAACTAGAATCAGTAACGTGCACATCCAGGTATAACTTACCATCTCTGCTACTTATTGATATTTCATAGAAACACTTTTGGGATTAAGGTAAATCTAGTCAATTCAGTGGAGATAATTGTATGAAAAAAATGCAAGGAGAATTGTTAGTAAAATGTTTCTTTGTTTAAGATACAATGTCACAAAGGGACAATTCATGCATCTCTCATGTGCCTTTCTATGTTACTTTCATACAGTATGTCTAATAGGACTTTTACTTAGGGTTATTTCCAAAATCACAATGTGGTCTTATAATAATGTACTGATCATATACTGTATTCTTATCCATTTGTGCCACTATAACTAATTTTTAAATCTGCCCTTTATGCATATATCACGCTCTAAGGATGACCCTCCACAATCTATTTACCCTTCAGTTACAATTGGATCCAAACCCTGGACGAGTTCCAGCTCATGGTTGATCATGCACAATGCAGTCTCTCTCAGCTGACTCCCTGCCAGAGTAGTGGTGCTCTGGGACGAGTCTAGAACGGAGCTTCTGCTGTGAAGGATGATGTCATGGAAAGGGAGGAAACCTCCATTATTATAGCGAAAAATGCTAGCAGGTGCTTAGGATGCAGTGACACACAGGAGGCAGAGCAAGGGTTAACAGGTTCTTTATATACCGCATTTTCTGGTGTATAAGATGACTGGGCGTATAAGACGACCCCCAACTTTTCCATATAAAATATGGAGTTTGGGATATACTCGCCGTATAAGACGGGGGTCATCTTATACGCCCAGTCATCTTATACGGCGTGTGCGGTCCGGATGGTTCCCAGGGTCTGAAGGAGAGGAGACTCTCCTTCAGGCCCTGGGATCCATATTCATGTAAAAAAAAAGAATAAAAATAAAAAATATGGGATATACTTACCCTCCGACGGCCCCCGGCTCTCAGCGGTGCAAGCGGCGGCCTCCGTTCCTAAGGATGCATTGAGCGAAGGACCTTAGATGACGTCGATGGGGGAAAGTCAAATGCAGAAGAAAATAACAGGTTAAGGGTGGTTTCACACTTGCTTTGAGGAGGGCTGCGGATGGCAGCTTACTTCCTCCTTTCTTCCTCCGTGAAGCTCCGCCTACTGTCGCATGCGTCCTGCGTGTCACTGCATACCTATCTTTAACATTGGGTATGCAGGGATATGCGTTGTATGCGGATGTGTCCGCATGCGGTGATTTGAAGTGTGCGGTGACCGCATGGAAACACAAAATTTGTATCTTCAGTTGTACTGTTTGAGGGAGCATTATTTCTTCAGGTAGGTTCATTATTTAGGCCACCACACTGGGAATAACAGTAATGTCCTGATCTCCTAAGTTAATGCACAGCACCGGAACAGTCCCTTCCTGCACAATGGCTAATTTATGCATCACTAGGAGTCCCATGGGTAGTTGTTCAGAAGAGGATGGTTTGATTTGGACCTCAACCCCCTCCAAGGGGACACAAGCGCGAATAGGCAGGGACAGTACTGTTTGTCCTGGTGGAAGAACAATTTTGGTGGAGGCCGGGACAATTACTTTTCCTAACACTCCTCCCTCACAGTTAGACTCCTGAACTTGTGCCACTCATGCTGGTTGTTGGAAAATTCTTCTCTGTGGTGTATGTGGGCCCCACTGTTTCAGAGTCTCATTAGAGGGGTCTCGGAGGAGAAGGCTTCCAAACTCCTTCAGCACATTCATTCCCAAGGTGACAGCGGGTCCATAATTCACTTCTCCCTGTGTCAGTACCACGCCTTTCCTTCCCAGGTCTTTCCCACAGATAGACACTTGCATCCATACCACCCCTGTGACCGGGATGGGTAGTTGGTTGGCTGCCATCAACTTTATCTCAGAGACCCATTCAGGCTGGTTTGCCCAGGGAAAATGTTGCTGGTAGTAAGCCTCTGGCATCGTTGTCACCTGCAAGCTTGTGTCCACCAGGCTTTGCACTGCACGTCCGTCCATTTCTACCCATATCAGGGGGCATGTTGACACTAAACTTGTAAGACTTCCACTACTCTTCCTCACCTGTTCTGGCTCCAGAGCCCTCTAGTTTAATGGGCGGCGAGACACTCTGTCCGCTCTCTCCGCAGTTGTAACAAGTGATGAGCCTCTGCCGGCGAAGCATTCTGGAGTCACGGCGGGGCTCCGGGCCTTCCCTGTCCTCTGGAGAATTACTGGTAGCCTCCGTTTTTCACACTCAGAAGTTCTCTCCTCAGTTCTTTCACCCATTGGGGTTCAGCAATGGCATTTACAGACACCCTCACAGTCTGGACCTTCCCCACCAGGACTGTTACCCCCTGCTGCTGTTCTCGCATGCGTGCATCACTCCCTACTTCAGGAAAAGTCATTTGGGGGTTCACCTGCACACGTTCTCGCAGGGCTTGCTTTGTTAGCACGTCTCGCAAACCAGTCATTAGGAGGTCTCGTAACATTATATCTGTGGGTCCTACTCCCTTGCCATCTTTTCTAATAATCTCAGTGTGTAGCTCTTGTAATGCATTCATATATTGGGTTACAGTCTCCTCCTCCCTCTGCATTCTACTAAAAAGATGTGTTCTCAGTTCCCCTACATCTGTGTGGGTCTCCATGAGTCTCCTCCAAGATCTGCAACACCTTGTTAAAGGTATCCCGGTCTCGGGGGTCCGTAGCATCACTGAATCCGTGGCTTCCCTATCCAGTGCCATAATGGCCACCTCAGCCTCCAGCGCAGGAGTCATGGGGTGCATTCTCATCATGCCTCTAAGGTGTTCAGTCCAGCTCCACAGCATAGTTTTGCTCCCCATGAATTTGGGCAAATTGCTCAGCATTGCCCCTAGGGAAAGGCTAGTCCTGGGGCTTGGTCTGCCACATGCTGCCAACTGCTTGGTCTGACACATGCATGCTGCAGGTGCGTAGGATGCAGTGACACACAGGAGGCAGAGCAAGGGTTAACAGGTTCTTTATATATATATATATATATATATATATATATATATATATACACATATATATAGTAATGGTACAAGCAGGGGGGTAAAGGATGTGAACTTGAGGATGGGGGAAAGTCAAATGCTGAAGAGAATAACAGGTTAACTTATCAGTCTCTGTGCACTGGAGGAAGGTGGCTGGAAGATCCCTCAGCGGCTCCGCAGGCGGCGCGAGATGTCTCTGATCCGGTCTGGCAGAAGGGCAAAGCATTGTCTTCTTGTGGTGATGAATCCTTCGGCACGTGGTCTCCTGATCCGGGCACATGGTGGGGTAGAGATGAAGGTCAGCGGCACAGTGGAAGCAGATAGTGCAGTAGAGAAGGCCGCAGTAGAAGCACACAGTCCAGCGGACACAGCCACAGGCATGGGCCAGTCCTTAGCAGGCACCGTGAGGATGGGACTAAGCAGTGCCTCTGCGGTTGTGAGCGGAGCCAAGGTATGCACTCTTTCTTGGTCACTACCCAGTACGGATATCTCTCTGGGTTGAGGGTAGCACGTGTCAGCAGTCTTGTTTGTTCCCCACCAAGTGTCCCGTCTTCCCACTCACACCGCTATTTAAGTTGGATTCACCCCCACCAGTCAGGTGTTCAGAACTGTGGCAGACAGAAACCTCTTCGCTGGGGAATACTGATGACAGCCACCACAGTTCTGGCCCAGAAACTCAGGAGGGACCGCTGACTCTGTACTCCTTCCTACAATAGTGCAGAGTTTATACCAAGAAACAGTGGCGCATGTGCGCTGGTAACAGAGAGAAATGGTGTATTACTGGATCGACTGTATATAAATGCCAGGAGAGATATGTTGCAGGAGGGGGCAGACAGGAGCGATATGCTGTAGGATGGGACTGTATACAAGGACTGAGAGGAGCGATAGTTTGTAGGATGTGTTGTGTGAGAGAAGAGATATACTGCAGGAGGAGGCTCTTTGTATAGGGAATGACAGGATATACTGCAGGATAGGGCTTTGTGTCCAGTGGCTAAGAAGATATACTGCATGTTGCGTGCTGCTGAAAGAACAGTGATGTAAAACTTCAAATGCTCCTCTGTTGATGCATATGGCAAAGGATTATCTTCTGCTATAGGCATCACTAGAGCTGCATTTGCAGTTTAATGAAACTTATCTGACAAAGGTAAGCAACAAACACTGCTATACACTGTCATTGTGGAGGAGCGCAGGAGAGATGAGCTCTGATTGAATCAGCTAATAGTATAAAATCACACGGCAGCTATACTGATGTAGATGGCAGAAGATAAAAGCATTCAGGTTAGGGTGCTGCACAGGAGCAGAAAGTGCACAGAGGCATACAGTGAATTTAAAGATTAAGGTACCTTCACACGAAGCGACGCTGCAGCGATAGCGACAACGATGCCGATCGCTGCAGCGTCGCTGTTTGATCGCTGGAGAGCTGTCACACAGACCGCTCTCCAGCGACCAACGATGCCGAGGCCCCCGGGTAACCAGGGTAAACATCGGGTTGCTAAGCGCAGGGCCGCGCTTAGTAACCCGATGTTTACCCTGGTTACCAGCGTAAAAGTAAAAAAAAACAAACAGTACATACTCACCTGCGCGTCCCCCAGCGTCCGCTTCCTGACACTGACTGAGCTCCGGCCCTAACAGCACAGCGGTGACGTCACCGCTGTTTTCACTTTCACTTTAGGGCCGGCGCTCAGTAAGTGTCAGGAAGCAGAGGCTGGGGGACGCGCAGGTGAGCATGTACTGTTTGTTTTTTTTACTTTTACGCTGGTAACCAGGGTAAACATCGGGTTACTTAGCGCGGCCCTGCGCTTGGTAACCCGATGTTTACCCTGGTTACCAGTGTAAAACATCGCTGGTATCGTTGCTTTTGCTTTCAAACACAACGATACACAGCGATCGGACGACCAAATAAAGTTCTGGACTTTATTCAGCGACCAGCGACATCACAGCAGGATCCTGATCGCTGCTGCGTGTCAAACGAAACGATATCGCTAGCGAGGACGCTGCAACGTCACGGATCGCTAGCGATGACGTTTCGTGTGAAGGTACCTTTAGATTGATGATAACTCAGAGAGGTGGTGCTAGTGAGGAGCACACATGCGCTGCAGCTAGGGGGGTGGGGAGGCTGGTGCCAGCTCTAACACCAAGCCTTCTTTCAGCATTAAAACAAGCATCCTTCTTTTGCAGTGCTTGTATCTGTAAGAAGTTTTGGAAGAAAACTTGGTACAATATTAGTATTAAGGCATAGTGAGTGAGGTGGGGAATAACCATAGTGGGTGCAGTCACACCTGTAGTCTAAGAGGGCCTTAAAGGTTTCTGTGATCCATATTTCAAAACCAGTGCAATTAAAGGTCTGTATTATTTGGGGGGGGGGGGGGCAGTTAGAGATTTTGCATTAGAGCCAACGAGCTTGAAGATACGCTGCTTCGCTACTTTAAACTGCAGCTCTACTTGAACAGGTCCAGCAGATTAATAGTTATTCCATGGATGAATATTAAGAAAAAATTACAAACTGCAAGTACAAGTTAGAAAAAAAAGATAATCAAGAGGTTGTCACATACATACTAAAGCAAATGAGCCTCAATAAAGAGAGACCATGGAGAGGCGCTTTAACTCAGACAGCCTTGTCAGGCTTCAAATAATGGTGAAATAACATCTTTATTGTAATATTTACATATCTCTATATATAGGAAGTGTAAGGTTATCTGCATGGTAAGCTCTTCTCCATTAAGATCAGGGGCCCAAGGTTTACATAGAGATAAAATGTATCTGTGATTAGGACTGAGTTTGGTAAAGTGCACATTTTAATGATTTTAGACAAAACTGAATAATGTTGTTGACCATATCCTTTGCTTGATTGCTGAAGCGCTCGATATTTTAGAGTGTCAATTCATCACTGTCCACCTGGTTGTACTTAACACTTTCTCCTGCCTCCAACATGTCCAATGAAAGACATTTTCTGTGTCATTTAATATATGCTTTTACAAAGGGGTCAGCAGGGCACGGTGTAGGTTCATGCATTGTGATTCCTAGCTGCTCATTTACGCTCATTATTTATACTTATAGTAACACATGTTCCTGTTCAGCATAGGGAATGCATGCTGCACACATGAAACCTATTGTAACCTGCTTCTAATGACTAGTCACTAACTTTTTAATGGGTTTTCTTTTTTTCTTTTAGGAATCAAAATTAAATTACTACGACATCAAATGGAAATACAATTTTCTTTTCAAGCCTTAAAGGGGTTGTCCTATGGAGACAATGAACATATGGATTTCTGACAGCGTTGTTCCCAGCTCAGGGCCCACTACATTCGCTAATTATCTGTTTAGTGCTGTGGAATATGTTTCCGTTTTGTAAACAACAGACATAAGTAAGAATGTATTGTGTGTCTCATGCTGAGCAGGGACTCCTCTATATGGTTAGAGATGATTTTTGCTACTGTGCTTTCAGCATATCCTGTCAGCCATGTAACAATGTAAGAGAGGCCTAAGTAAAGCACCTGTATTTGTATGTGCTGGACAAATAGAACACCCAATCAGTCTGGTTGTTGTAATCATTATTGATTAAGCCAATCAGCCTAAATGCTTCAGAAGATTCCTTGTAGTGTTCTGTATGGATTTTAAAGGATGTCCATCAGCCCAAACTGACTGTATAAACTAAGCAGATAGTCTTGCAGGGCATATACATAGCTCCCAACCGTCCTGGATTCAGCAGCACTGTCCCAAATTGAGGGTTCAGTCCCACCATCCCGGCACATCAGAGCTTTGTTCTGGACTTCTAATACTCACCTCTCGACAATGTCTTCATGGCTCCATAGCTCCTCCTCCTCCTTGAGGGGAGGGGCTGCATCTCTATGTGCATAAATTAAATTAAACTATTCCATTCTTGTTATAACACTAATGCTGGCATGCTCACCCCGATATATTCACCTCCCGGCCACCCAGTGATATCGCCATTTCCTACTTCTTGCTTCCTTGCACGCACGTCTCCCGGTGGCACGCACACTCCCCTGTTTTTAAAGGGGAAGCATGCGCACCTTGAAAATCCCCAGCAGCCAATAACTTGGAGACATCTAGTATGAAAAGCACCCTTCCCAGTTGAGAGATGTCTGCAGGAGACCTTTGTGGTTGTCATAGCCGGATAGCTATGAGCGCCACCCAGCGGTCGGCGCTCATAGCAAGTGAACATTTCTGCTACATAGAGCAGGGCTGCAGTACAAGCGACTGGATGATCACAGCTTCTAGTCTCCCATGGAGACTATTGAAGAAAATAAACAGTAAAAAAAAAGTTTTTTAAACTATTCAAAAAATTAAAAAAATATAAAAGTTTAAATAAACCCCCATTCACCCCATTCAAAATAAAATAAAAAAAACCATATACATATATGTGGTATCGCCGAGTTCAGAATTGCTCGATCTATCAATATATAAGAAGAATTAATCCAATTGGTAAACGGCGTAGCGAGAAAAAATCTAACCGTCAGAATTACGTTTTTTTTGGTCTCTGCAACATTGCTTAGGCAGGGCCACCATCAGGGCATTACTGCCCTTAATGCCCGATCCAGGCGCTCTCTTGTGCTCACTGGGCCCCAGCGGCAGAATCCTAGTTGCTAACACTAATTGTTTAGAGTTACTTTAAATCACTGTATATAGAGTTACTACTATCCCTGACTTTTTCCGCCTCGTACCCTCTTTGCGTTGCATCCAGACCCCTGTGTTTACACTTTTCCGCTGTGAAAATGCACTAAAAAACATGTGCGTTTTTTTTTTTAAATCTGCGGATTTTCCACATCTAATGCAAGTCTATATGAAAAATCCGCACAGAAAACTCAGCATACTCACTGGAGAAACTGACATGTTGTGGATTTGAAGCGCCTCGCAGGTCAGTCTACGCTGAGTAAAAAAAAAAATAAGAGTGGCAGGAGATTTCTAGAAATTCCATCCACTTTGCTGGAACTGTAAGATGCTGCATTTTTAAGACAGTAAACTTACGCATAGTCAAAAATGTACCAAAAGCTCATCGTGGGAACGTAGCCTGACAGTTTTTTTCCATGAGAGAAATAGAGGTGAAACCCTAACCAAACTCTGACGATAAAAACTGACAAAAAAATGCTCATTCACATGTCTAATTTTGACGTATGAGTACTATCCGTGTTTTTCACATACAGCGCTTGCACCTGTGATAGTCTATATGCCTTTGATTTGTCAGGGACCGAGAAGTCCGCCGAGAATAGTGAAGATATGCCCAATTTTGTTCCAATGGTCAGATCAATATCGGAAATGCAAGTCAATGGGTTTGTGAGGGAATCGGCCCGCGCTTTGAGGATCACATGATTTTCCTGGACTGTCAGTATGAAGAAGGTGGATAATTTTTCTTTATTTGTCCACATAGAAAAAAAATGGAAACTCTCAGACCACACTCTGATCAGAACAATTGGTCTGTTTTTCTCGTACATGGAAAAATCGGATAAGTGATGAAATTCAGACCACTTTTTATGTACAAAAAAAAAACCTGAAGTCTGAATGAGACCTTGTTAAAAGCAGCATGTATTAAAAAAATCACTAATTTTACAAAAAAAAAGATGTGCACCAATTTTTTTGTGACGTAAACCTTGCAGATGAAGAGCACCAAGTCCAAATAATGATAACCAAAATAAAACTGCCTTACATTTCTACGGGGCATAGTTTAAAGGAAAACAAGAACTTTGATTTAATGTATGTCAATGTTCACCATTGTCCCACAACAGCTGGCAAACCGAATGGCGAGAATGCCTGCATTGATCTATACTAGGCAATCTCAGATATTGTAATAGCCCCTTATTGATGTTTGGATGCTCTTTAAAATTCAGTTGTAACGCTACAATAAGCAGTAAAAGTTGTATTTCATTTCTCCTAAATAAGTCCCATATATTACCTGTTACTATGTATCAGGCAGCCGATACATTTAACAACATAGATGGTTTATATTAACTTTAAAAATCTTAATTCGTCAATCCAACAAAGTCTGTAATCCACAGACTCAGCTCTTGCCACAGACAAATGGCTACACAAATTTAAAATCAATCATTAACAGATTAGCTGTTGGTGCAAAGTAAATAGCAATCACCTTATTAGGCATCAGTCAGAGTGAGATAAAGGAGCGGCGATATTGGAAATGAGGATGTATGCTATGCTGATGGTGCAGAACAGAGGGAGCTGTTTCTTTGTTGCAGCTGTCGCTGGCTCTGAGCGTAGGATCAGCAACACCCAATCCAGCCCCGTCAAACGACTGCAAGGCACTTGTTTCCTATCGGTATATATTTTAATTATAAAGTCATTTCACTGACACTTTATTTCATTAATTTGCTTCTGAATCATTGCTGTCCTTAGCGATGTTGAGGGCCGACGGGTTTTATGACGATAGAAAGCTTCAGGCCAGTAATATAATATAATGTCATGTGGTGGGTTCATTTTCTGTAACACTAGCATGCACTTATTCAAGCTAATTAACTAAATTCAGCTAGACATAAGAGTGCCATGCATGCACTCTCTGCCTCCACATTGTTTTATGCTGCATTCTCCTGTCTCTCGAGGCACAATATAATTGAAACACTAACTTATTACTGAGAGAGTCATAACAAATTGCTTCAGAAGGTTTTACTTAGAGACTGGCATCGCATTCTTACATACATAACAGAAAACAACTTATGGTGTATAAATCTCTCAGTAAAGCCAGTCATATAGCTTTAAATAGTACACCCTCATTAGGGAATTACTGTCAACAATTTCTGAGGCCCCCTGAAAGCTTAAGTGTCGTCTAGATTTGGAAATTCTACAATAAAGCCATATGTAGTAAGCGTGCTGCCATATTAGGCCTCGTTCAGACATTTGTGATTTTCACATCTGAAAAAATAAATAAATTAGTAGCAAACATTCCCGTATCCACATGTTAATCAGCATGGGTACATAATGTATCTGTGAAAAATATAGAAGGAACACGTATGTGATTCATGGATGTCTGAATGGTGCCTAAGGGGGATATTTGCCTCAAGTAAAATACTTTTTAAAAAAGGGAAAATCTTCATTGTATGGTATTTAATGCAAAATGAGACAGAACCCTACAGAAAAACGTCGACATGCCGGTCTCATAGGAGTCTAAAAGTACAATTTTAAGGCTCCACACATCTCAGAGGTCCTACGGAGCTGTAATACCGTCATGTTCATAAGGCCATTATAGTAGGCCCGGTGTCAATTCCCAGCTGTGCGTTGTCTCTAAATGGGCCCTTTACCAAGCCGCTCCCTAAAAGCTTTGTGAAAAGGGTAACAGTTCAGTGCTAAAAAACAAATTGTATTAAAGTTCTGTGGTATCTGCCCCCAAAGAAGACACCAGACACTTGAGATTATGACACAATTCTTAGTTTTGTACAGTGTAAATGGTATATTGGTGGAGGATGCGGGTTAGTTTTAAAGACTATGATAAGAGTCGTCCTTTTTCAGCCAGTTAGCTGTTTACTGCTTATGTGCATCCAAAGTTTGAAATAACTAAAATAATATTGGATAAAGATATTTTATCATGTTGCATCTACAGCCACTAAACAGACCTATGAGTCTCCATGGTTACAGACTACAAACTCTGTGTGTAGTCTGATCCTGAAGTGATGTGATACTCACTTCTATGTCAATTAATGCCGTATGCTTTGCATGGGCACTAAGGCCCAGATTCGGTCACCAGTCTTAATAAAGGGGTGAGCAGGAATAAGATGTGCCAAATTTATTAAGAGTGACCCTCCTTGTTCCTTGCCAGAAATGTTACTCCATTCGTAAACTGGAATAACTTTGTTGGAGTAAGAAAGGCTGACAGTATTGATGAATTTGATGATCGGGCATAAGCCATACCCCGTCCCACTCCAGCTCCACATGTTGTAAGAGCTGCTAGAAACTTCATGTTGCGCAAAAATTTTGCGACTTTTCAAAATGTTTTATACCAGTTTTCAGGTTTAAACACTTTGATAGATCAGCCCCTATACGTTCATCAGACACATGCTTTCAGGATAATCATTGTGGGTCTGGATCCTGACAAGCAGCTACTTTCACAGTCCTATATGGCCAGACAGAAATGGAATATTACTGTATTACAGGACAGTGGTGCAGCTGAATAGTAGTTGATGTAATAAATGGCTTCAAGCATGCACAAAGGAGTTATTCTTACAGAGTAGCTCACATTTCTCGCTCATAGAGCATGGTCCTACATGGGCTCCATATGTCCGATGGTACATCCTCTATAAGACCTGGAAAACTCCTTTACATCGTCAAAAATGCCCAAGGTCCCACCTATTTAAGAAATATATTCAAGTCACAAACATAGTAAATGATGTCAGTTTAACAATCCATTGTGTTTAAGGTGACCTATTAGAAAAAATTAGAAAAATAATAAAAAATACAACCTCACAGCCAATTAAATTATTTTGCAAAATGTAAGCAAGTTCAGATTTGTACTGTTGACAAGTAGGGCAAGGACATCATGTTCAAGAAGAATGTTTCTTAATTAGTCTAATGCATCACAGAGGTCAATGCTAACCATTCCCTGCCGCCTCTCTAAAACAACACTGCAGAGTGTAGAGTATAACATTTTGTTACATGTTAAGGTATTAACTCACTGAAGAGGAAAAAAGCAGTAAATGTCATGTAATCTTGATTTTAGCTCCACAATCCTAATCCTTCTATAGAAAGCACACAACCTCAATACCCTGGATAGATATCAAGAGGAAACGCAAAGTGTATGACCACTGGACCCCGGCTAGTAGAAGCAGATTTCAAGGTTGTACTACAACATTGTGTATTTTTTAATTAGTTACTGTCCTCTTTCAAAAATTATGATGATGATGATGATGATAAGTATTATTATTATTATTATTATTACTAGTAGTACAAGTAGTAGTAATAATATTAAAACACAATTTGATCATTTGATCTGTAAGTAACCACCCCAATATTTGGCCTCTGTTGCCCTCTTCTCCATGGTGTACTAAGAGTAACTACAGTACATTCATTGTTATCTGTATAGGCTATTCCTCTGTCCTTCTTCATTCTTTACACTGCAGCCTATCCTCCTTAAATATAATATAAAACTTTTGGGATGTCATTTTAAGCTCTCCTGCAATTAAACCAAAAGATAAAGGTCTCACTAAAGTCCACAACATTTTCCTCAAAACCTTGTCATGTGACAGGGCTCGTTAAAGGGTCAACATTGACTGTTAGGATTGCTACTTCCAATAGGTGGCACTAGAGTTCTAGTCCTCTTCCTCTCTGAAGAGACAATTTGCATATTTCCCAGAGGAGCATTGCGGCTTTAAGTCTCCTCATCTCAACATGCTTAACATGTCACTCTCCGCAAGGAGAAAAGATACTTCTTGGATCCCCAAAACCTTGAAACTTTTACTATGAGTCCAAAAACTGAGAATGGTGATGTTCTGGTGTCTTAGCTGTGGGTGTGACCGAGGTACCTGCAGAAGGGATTTCAGGAGAGCAAAGTTATTCCTGGTGAATTTTATTTTTTCAACCTCATGCCAACTATTATTTTGCTGATCATTAATGCCACCTGCCTCCTATTTTGTGGACTCAGAAACAACTGTCTGGGATCTACAGAACACATGAAAGATTGTCTAAAACAGATCCAATACCTCCAATATCGGACTGGGATTACAAAGGCCCAGAAGTAAAATTGATTCTTGGGGTCCACTGTTCAGTTACATGCAAAAATAACCTGACGCTGGTGCACATATTTACTTTTGCTTCTATGTAATATTAACTTGGCTGGCTTGTTTAATGAATGATTAGATTATACCTATTTCTGCAAATTGTGAATCAAGGGTAATAACACTACTCATTAGCACTCCTTAAAGGGGCCTGCCGGAGGATCCTCCTGTTCTCCTGTGGGCCAGTCCCCGCCTGCTTCTATCCCACTGATATGCTTTGCACTGTAAAGACAGTAATATCATTTGTTGCTATAGGTTAGCATTGAACCTGTTGTAGAGGTGATACTACCACACTATCATAGTTGTTTCATTACTATGCAAATGTTATGTCATACTTTGTTCTATTTTATGTCATTTACCTGCTGCACACTGCCAGACATGGAAGAGAACTGTGGAATAACCAGACCACCTGCATGAGAGTACAGTCATTCAGTGGCGGACACAGACAAAATAGTGCCCCTCTGCAAGAACAATATATGTACCCTTTGCAGTCCAATAGCAAATCATAATGCACAAATCCTTCCGTTTTGGAGGTGAAAGTAGACCCCCTTATGTCTTGGGCCCCTATACGGCTGCACAGGTTGCACCAATGATATATGCACCCCTGCAGCCATTGCATAGTAGAGGGTGAGAGTGGCTTTCACATGGGAGCAATTATAAAACTGAGATACTTAAGAGCACAGTTTGATCAAACATTGAAAGCCTATGTGCCACTGATACAGTGACCTCTTTTAATGTGGGAACCTACGTTATCAGACTTACCTCCCCTGGGCCTTACTCTACAAATTTAAAAGGAAGGTAGTATCTAGGTTTAATTAAAGAGTAATTAAAGATTTGACAGTTTTTTATATTATATGCCTGCCAATCGTTCAGTGCCTGTGTCCTGAGACGATCAACAATCTGAGTTGTACACTTCTCAACCATCTTTTAGGAGATTGTTGTGGCCTCAAAACCCAGACCCCCAATTCACAGGTCTACAAAAAAACAGGTGACTTTGTACTTTTCTGAATCATCTTTTTGTCTTGATTTCAAAAATGCGTATAGTTTTTCTGTAGCACATGGAGCAGCATTATTATTATAAGGTATAGGAAATATACTGGCAACATTAAGAAAACAGTATCTAAACAGTATCTATATATCAGAAAGAAAATGCTTCACCTTACAAAACAGCTTTTATTGAACCAAAATAATTTCACATGTAAAACAGAAACCAAAATATGAGCAGAAATTAAAAGTTCTTGACATTAGACTGTTGTTGATACGATTTTTCAGGTATGTCACTTACATTCTCAAGATTTTGAGGGAAGAAATCTAAATGTGAATGCAAAAAGTGCATTTCCAAAGACATCCAAGACACCGGTATGCATTAAGCAGTTCCTCAACACCTTCAACACATTCTGTAAATTTTGGTTTTCCTAAGAAGTTTTCACAGATCCACTTGAAGCTTTTCCAAGATCTCAGTTCCTTAACATTTAGAGTTCCTTCACAAACATCATCTCTCATAAGCTCTCTGATCTGAGGATCAACAAATACCCCTTCCTTCAGTTTTGCTGGTGAAATGCTGTAGAATTTCTGTGAAATGTACTGGAACCCTTGTGAATTTGTCTTTGCCATGGCTTTCACAAAGTTTTTAATCAATTCCAACTTTATATGTTGTGGAGGAACATTGTCGTGATTAGGGAAAGAGAAACATCTATGCTCCAGGTAGAGACAAACATAATGCTCTACTGTATTTCTACTGTCCCATAAACACAAGAAGCAACAATATTTCGTGAAACCTCTTTGCGTTCCCATTAGCAGACCAATCACTTTCGAATCTCCACAGATATTCCATTGATGATGCTTATACTATATAGCATCCAAGCAACTGACTGGTTTTCATAACTTTCTAGATGACATGAGTGAGCAATAGTCAATAAACAATCGCCAATCTGCAACAAAATACTCTTGATTCAGTTCTTCAAAATACGAGTGGCACTCGTGCTCGGCGCCTCCACACCATCCAGGCATGAATGGAGACTAGGTCCCATTACCTTTGATCTCCTTCTACAGCAGATTCAGCTTGAGAAAGGCATATTCGTGCCAAAACGTTGCGAAAGTTAATCTGTCTTTCAATCGGGTCATCCCGCATTTTTTTTTGTTGTATGGTGGTGGTATTTGCCTCATTGGTCTACATTGGACAATATATTGACAAAAAAAAAATAAGATATATGAATTGATAAGCATTTCATAGGTGCACCCTCCATTGATGTCCCCTCTTGTGCTAATGCCATGTAAATGTTAATTAAATTGTATCAGTCACATAGAAGTTAATAGAGCAGTGGTCAAATATCTGCATTACTTTTCTTCATATAGAAAACTTTGAATCTCCCTGTTCATGGGATTAGTGGGGGTCTCAGTGACAGGATCCCTTTGGGTCTTACATGTGGATGGATGATAAATGGAATGATAAGTAAACCCCCTTTATGAAAGAATATTTTTTGTGTGTTCTAAGATCTAAGATATTTGAAGCAGTAATGAACACATTGACATCTGGCGACCATATGGTGGATTAAAAAAAAAAGGAATACTTAGGGGAGCAATAGGAATAAATTAGGGGCAAAAACTGGCCACTTTTGACCTGGTTACAGGTCCAATTTAAGAATATTTATCATGAAATATAAAGATCTGAACAAAGCTAGAACATTTCATGAACAAGCTAAAATATTAGAAAGACCTTCGTTGTAGGATATGTATCCACAGCTGGAGATCAGGCTCCTAACACCCACATTGAGAATGAGGAACATTAGTGAGAATGTGCAAGAACTGATCCATTTACTCTATATAACTCATATAGACAGCTAAAAACCAGTTAATGAAGCAGGGGTTGCACATAATCACTAAGGGTCTGATTCATCAAGACCGTCCCTGTTCACACCGGTCTTGATGAGGGGCGTGCTGCAGTCAGACACTCCTGATTCATTAAGAAGTGCATGCCTCTTAATAAATCTGGTGTGTCTGAAAAATGCCACTAACCTTACTCCAGTTGGTGACTGGAATAAGATTTGACCAGAGGGGGTTGTCACGCCCCTGTACCACCCCATCTGTGCCCACTTTATCAAAGCTGGACAAAAGGGGCTTGAGTCCACCAAAAATCGCAAAATTTTAGCGCCACCTTGCATTGCACCAAAATTTTAAGACTTTTTTAAAAATTTTAAACCGGAATTCTGCCGTAAAAGCTTTGATGAATCTGGCTCACTGTTTGTGCAACTTGTGTACTGTGTCCTCTTTAATACAATTATCCTACACATATCAGTAACCCCTTCAATACTGCAGATTACTGCTTGTCCAGATATCCAGATTTATATTTTAAAGTTATTATCATAGAAGGTGTGAGGTGGTAGTCGCTTGTTCACACACAGGGATTCAGTTTGTCAGTTCAAAATAAACGGGTAATTTATTCAATGTCCATAAACCGTCTGGTTAGCAAAATAAAACAACCTCTTCTGGGTACAAAAAGATATAGAACAAAAATGTAAAATAACCAGTCCATAGAAGGCACGGGCTCACCAGTTGTTTAAATGGTAAATCTTCACTCATATTCTAGCCGGGTCTGAGCAGCACATTCAAGGCCTCATCATATTGCACACACTCAGACAAAGTAAGACAGCACCAGCTGCCTTAAATTGGAGATTCCAAGACCTGGACTGTAGGTAAGTGAGCAGCTCATCCTACCCAGCTCTTTCAGCTGCTCGTAAAACCCAGACCTTTAATTCGTGCCCATTAAAACACCTCTTAGCACTATGTGTGCTGAATCCTGCTTCTCTGTGTCCTACATCACCGTGGCTTGGCACCTCAGGAACACATATCCCCATTCGCGACCTATCCAGCTGTCACCTTACAAAGCGTATTGAACACAGACAAGAGAGCCACTGTGAAGAGCAGGCTGCACTCTGTTGCACCCCTGAGGAAGCTGCATGTGAAACGTGTGTCGAGGTACTAGGCAGAGTAATCTTTACTTATGATGGTATATGGTGGATGTAGGTTGTTGTCTGTCATTCATCTACTGTAAGTGCTATTGCAGGGGATCTATTAGCTCTTTATCCCCTGACTTGATTAGTTATTTATAGCTTTAGTGCTCCATGTACTCACGGACTGGTCTTACTGTCATTCTTGTGTTGTTAAATAATTCCAAGTCTCTGTAATCTATGATTATTATATGGCTTCCTATGTCCCCATCATTTTGATATAGTGATTCTATTGTACCCAGGGCCGTACTGGCCATTTGGCAATTCTGGCAAATGCCAGAAGGGCCTGTCAGGTTATGGGCCGCCTTGTCTGCTATGTTGTTAACAGAATTTGTGTTCTTAAGACACCCATACTGTTAAGAGTTGTGACGGAGCACAAAGTGGCTGACTCAGTCACTTACCCCCAGCAGGCCATGGGTATCATTAGAAATATTGGTCGTGTAGTAAGTCTTACTTTCCACCATCCAGGGTAATATTACAACCCCTGGCAAAAATTATGGAATCACCGGTCTTGGAGGATGTTCATTCAGTTGTTTAATTTTGTAGAAAAAAAGCAAATCACAGACATGGCACAAAACTAAAGTAATTTCAAATGGCAACTTTCTGGCTTTAAGAAACACTAAAAGAAATCAAGAACAAAAAATGTGGTAGTCAGTAATGGTTACTTTTTTAACCAAGCATAGGGGAAAAATTATGGAATCACTCAATTCTGAGGAAAAAATTATGAAATCACCCTGTAAATTTTCATATCCAATAATAACACTTGCATCAAATTAGATCTGCTCGTTAGTCTGCATCTACAAAGGAGTGATCACACCTTGGAGAGCTGTTGCACTGTCACGCTCATGCCCTGACTAATGGGCGTGAGCCAAGGGGGTTTGTAGCCCCACTGTGCCACGAACCAGACTACCATGGAAGGGGCGTGACTATGACAGCTGCCTTGATCTTCTCTTGAGCCTCTGATGGTGAGGTCAGACTTGTGCAGCAGGCAGCTGCCACGTGCTACTCCAGGGTGGTGTCTGGCGGAGGCTGCTGATCCCACTTGGAGAACAGGAACACTAAGACAGGTGCGGGCATCAGGCAGGACTAGCAGATGAGCACAGATGAAACTCAGACAAGTAGGCTGGCACGACTGAGACACAGGGCTGGCAGAGACACAGGACTGGCAGGAACGGCAGAGACACAGGGCTGGCAGGACCGGCAGAGACACAGGGCTGGCAGGAATGGCAGAGACACAGGGCTGGCAAGAACAGCAGAGACACAACTGTCAGGAACGGCAGAGACACAGAGCTGTCAGGAACGGCAGAGACACAGGGCTGTCAGGATCAGCAGAGACACAGGGCTGGCAGGAACAGCAGAGACACAGGGCAGGTTGGTGTGGTGTATGAAGGAACAGCTAGGGTGCTGTTCACACAGGAGGTGCAGGTACAGATATGAAGTATGAAGGAACAGGTTGGGACCTGTTCACACAGGAGGTGCAGGTAAGGAAACAAGCAGGAAGGAATGAAGTATGAAGGAACAGGTTAGGACCTGCTTACACAGAAGATGCAGGTACGGAAACAAGCCGGAAGGAAAGGAGTATGAAGGAACAGGTTGGGACCTGTTCACACAGGAAGAGAACCGCAAGGCTGCAGATAGGAGCGGTAGAGCAGCAAGAGATAGAGCAGAAACAGAAGCTAAGCAGAGCAGAACCGCAAGGAATGCGGAGAGGAACTGCAGCAAGAGATTTCTGCAGCAGCAGAAGCTAAGCAGAGCGGAACTCCAAGGAATGCGGAGAGGAGCTGCAGCAAGAGATATCTGCAGCAGGAGCAGAGCAGAGTAGAACAGAGCAGAACCACAGGAGTGCGGGGCAGAGGTAAAGTTGCAAGAGAGTGGAGCACAGGCAAAGCCACAAGAACCACAAGAGTGCCGAGCATAAGCAAACAGAGAGGACACAAGGAAAGACTCAGCAGGGAAAGAAGCCACAGACAAGGAGACAGAGGTAGGACAAAGTTCAGACAAATTTCAGACAAGGTAATGGAACAAGACAAGGTACAAAAACAAAGACACAGGGACCAGGATATTCTGCCTCCTGGAGGGCGGACAACAAGATCAAGGCAAGGCTAGAACAGAAACACTGAGACCAGGATAAACAGCCTCCTGGAGGGCAGACAGACAAGATCAAGGCAAAGCTAGGAGTAGAACCTCCAGAGAAGGAGGAACACAGAGCAAGGCCTGGCAGCTCAGAAGCAAAACACTAACTGAGTTAACACATTGCACAGGCCCAGTCCACAGGGTGGAGCTGCCCTAAATGCTGGAGGCCTCTTGGTAATTGGTCAGGAACACATTAGACAGGTGCGCCCTGATTCTATAAGAACCAGAGAGTTCTGGCGCCGCCCCCCTATGCACACAGCCATAAAGCATGCAGAGAGCAGGTAGAAAGCAAGAGACACAGAGCATGGAGCCGGCAGCAGACAGAGACCACAACATGACCTGGAGAAGTGGGTAAGATGGTGTGTGAGAGATGAGAGGCCATGCTGTAATGCCAGCAGAGTTGTTACATGCACCAAGTGGACTGAAATGAATCATGGCTCCAAGACGAGAGATGTCAATTGAAACAAAGGAGAGGATTATCAAACTCTTAAAAGAGGGTAAATCATCACGCAATGTTGCAAAAGATGTTGGTTGTTCACAGTCAGCTGTGTCTAAAATCTGGACCAAACACAAACAACATGGGAAGGTTGTTAAAGGCAAACATACTGGTAGACCAAGGAAGACATCAAAGCGTCAAGACCAGAAACTTAAATCAATATGTCTCTAAAACAGGAAATGCACAACAAAACAAATGAGGAACGAATGGGTGGAAACTGGAGTTAATGTCTGTGACCTAACTGTAAGAAGCTGCCTAAAGGAAATGGGATTTACATACAGAAAAGCTAAACAAAAGCCTTCATTAACACTTAAACAGAAAAAAACAAGGTTACAATGAGCTAAGGAAAAGCAATCATGGACTGTGGATGACTGGATAAAAGTCATATTCAGTGATGAATCACGAATCTGCTTTGGGCAAGGTGATGATGCTGGAACTTTTGTTTGGTGCCGTTCCAATGAGATTTATAAAGATGACTACCTGAAGAGAACATGCAAATTTCCACAGTCATTGATGATATGGGGCTGCATGTCAGCTGAAGGCTCTGGGGAGATGGCTGTCATTACATCTTCAATAAATGCACAAGTTTATGTTGTTATTTTGGACACTTTTCTTATTCCATCAATTGAAAGGATGTTTGGGGATGAAAAAAATCATTTTTCAAGATAATGCATCCTGCCATAGAGCCAAAAAAAGGCACATAAGGTCAATGTCATGGCCTGCAAATAGTCCAGATCTCAATCCAATTGAAAATCTTTGGTGGAAGTTGAAGAAAATGGTTCATGACAAGGCTCCAACCTGCAAAGCTGATCTGGCAACAGCAATCAGAGAAAGTTGGAGCCAGATCGATGAGTACTGTTTGACACTCATTAAGTCCATGCCTCAGAGACTGCAAGCTGTAATAAAAGCCAGAGGTGGTGCAACAAAATACTAGTGATGTTTTGGAATGTTTTTTTGTTTTTCATGATTCCATAATTTTTTCCTCAGAATTGAGTGATTCCATAATTTTTTCCCTATGCTTGGTTAAAAAAAGTAACCATTACTGACTACCACATTTTTTGTTGTTGATTTCTTTTAGTGTTTCTTAAAGCCAGAAAGTTGCCATTTGAAATTACTTTAGTTTTGTGCCATGTCTGTGATCGGCTTTTTTTCTACAAAATTAAACAACTGAATGAACATCCTCCAAGGTCGGTGATTCCATAATTTTTGCCAGGGGTTGTAGTAATATATCCCATCTGGTGCTTGAGGTCAGGGACATCAGGGCCTGAGTGATTTCAAATGCCAGGGCTGAATTTCAGCCCCATTCCATACCTGATTGTACATTTATGCTATACAGTATATTATCTTGACCACATCTTCTGATTTTCTTTTATCTGGCTTTTATGGGGTTTCTTTTAAGTCTTTTTATTTTAGTTTTGTGTAAATTAACTCTCTATCAATAAAGTTTAGATATATTTTGATAATTTTTGCCCTTTATCTTATTTATTTTGGTGGTAGTTATATGATTATGTATTGACTTTTTGGTACGCTCAAAATTTTGTGTTGTAAAATGTAGTTATTTTGAGCATAGGTCTGGCTTTCCAATTTTGGTTAATAATTGTACTGTGAAGAACAGCCTACACTCCATTGGGCCCAACCTGTCCACCAATTGATTTGATTGGACATCTTGTACTGCTTCATTTATTGTACAGCAATTCAGAATTGAGAGTTTAGACTAGTTGGCCCATTTCCCCAGAGATAAAAATAAATAAATATTCATTAAAAGTGATTATTCATTTCAGTTATGATTACGTAAGCTGCAGGCATTTTGGTGGAAGGGATACCTTATGTTATTCTTGCACTGAGGTTTTCATTTATCTGTGTCTGCTTGTGACTCCATCTACATATACTGTATTAATTGTTTTTAAAAAGCTTTATCTTGTAGTATATTCTTTTTTTTCTCATCATATAGTAGATAATGGATCTGAATCCGTACTGCATTTTCTCTTTTTTTTCTGTCTATATTTTGGTGTTTTGCATTTGTGCCTAAAATTTCTTTTAGATTGAGTCTTTTTAATGTCCATTTTATGTATTTTTTTATGTTCACCATTGTGATTGTAGTTTGCGGTTTCAAAATGTTTATGAGTGATTCATCAGTTGCAACTTTTTAAAATGACTTAAAATTAAGAGCAAATGCATTCCTGTCACCCACTGAAGTCTTTTTATGGACATCAATTATTTTTGGCGCAAATTAGCAGAACTATATATATGTTTTAATTCATTAACCATATGCCTCATTTTGAAAATGTAAAGTGTCCAAGAGAGGTAGTCGCTGTCCGATTGCGCTTTGGCACTTTACAGACAAGGGGTACCCCAGTCCTAGGTTTTTTTAATGTTTTTTCTGTTAACTACTAAGAAATTTGGATTTTGCCTGGTTGGTAATCCGGACATTCATCCTTTTCCCTCTACTTGTCCCAGTCCTAGTGTGCTGTAAGGTGTGGAGTGCATCACACTCACTTGTAGGCCGCAAGTATCCGCTGCCTCCAGGCTTCCGTCCTCAGGAGACGCCACATACAATGCATGGCACACCAAGCTTGTTGTAACAGTCAAACATTTACTATACAGTCCAAGTTGATCAGGTGGGTACAAGCGGGATAGAGCACAGTAAGTTGCATTTCCTTCCTCCTTAGTACAACTCCTCTTCTGTCTTGCCATCCTTCGTTCTGGACTGCCTCCAAGCCCACTGACTCCATCAGCCTCAGAAATTCATTGTCCATTCTGGCAGTGAATCCGGATCGACCACTTGCTCCCCACGCAATTACATGCCCACCGACCTTGTGATGTCAGAAGACTAGGCCCACTCCATGGTACCTGATCTGAGGCCTAGGCTCCAGAAACTGTTGGAATGTCCATCAGAGAAGTCAATTTGGCCTCCCAGTACCTCGAACGTTTGGCCGATGTAGCTCCTAGCAACTCAACTCTACTGTACACTTCACTAGCTGGCACAGAAGTCGTTTCAACTAGGAAGTGGCCCCCTTCTTATCAGCACTAGTGCCCACCCACTGGGCTATTCCTTACCTTTACCATTTCCTATACCATTCTAAGCTTATCCTTATGTAATATTCACATTATACATTAACATATTATATATTGTACATCACCATAATGCATTACATTACATTAGACACACATTACTTTTACATATAAGGCCACAGAGTAAGACGGTTCATAGCCCTACATTCCTCCTCGCTTTAAACATGGTCGTCCTTTACCATTCTGGGCCCTGGAAGACAATTTACTGCATGCAATGATCACATAAAACATTAAAAATGTTACTCTCCTCTCTTCTGGGGAAAGAGTGTCCATTACCGCTGAGTTCACTGACCCCAAAATCAAAGAGCACAAGTTCCTGGGACAAAATGCCAACTTAACAACTGCCAAACAGACCTAGGGTGCATACCATGTCCTTCTCCTACTCAGAACTTTAAGTGGGTGGTCCTCTTGGTCAGAACCACACATCAATGTCCATCTGAGTCCATGTTCCAGAAAAACAATGGCCCATAGACCCACACATTAACAGTTGCCCGACAGTCCATGAGGATAGTTTAGTTCCTTCATGGGTCTGCATGACCATGGTCTCACCAACTTGGAATCCCTTGTACTCACAGGCCAGTTGGCCAACACAGCAGCAGCTCCAGTAGTTCTGAAGCACCTTCAAATAAAGGAAAATAGAAAACCGGCACTTGATAAATATCCACTACTCCATATTGACTTCAGCTGGCGAGGAATGAAAGCGGGCTCACTGGAGCGCATAGGGAATCAGCTGTGGATGGTGCTCAACCAGAAAATGCTGCCAGGTATTTCCAAGAAACAAATACGAAAGGAAAGTGGCACTCACCCAAATGTTGCTGAAGAAATAAATCGTCCTTTATTGAACTTTACATGGAGAGGCGGCTGGTGAGGAACGAGGGTGCGGGGAGTGAAGAAAGGACTACGGCCGTTTCACGCTTATGCGCTTCTACGGGTCCATGTGCACAGCTAAAAACGTCATTTCCTTTATAAGGAGGCAGACGTGGAGACGTGAAAAACAGGTGAAATTATCAAACAGAAATATACAAAAGTATATATAAAATACATAAAAACTGTGCATTTCTAACATCAATCAGTACTGTATGAAAAGATAATTACAACTTTAACAAATAACGTTGAAATATATCATCAAACCCAATTTCAGAGAAAAACCGCCATATCTAGCTTGTCATTAAGACCTAGCGGCCCTTGCGCGTTCGTTTTAATAATCCACCTTGCTTCTCGTTGAAGTAGTAATTTATTGTGGTCACCACCCTGCTGGGGATATTTGACCACCTCCAAACCTGCAAAACGTAACGTATCTGGGTTTGAATTATGGACGTCCCGCATATGCTTAATCAAGCGGGGACAGCCTTTACCTGTGGATATAGAGTTATAATGTTCTCTGAATCTATGGACAAGGGGGCGGATAGTTTTTCCGATATAGAAGAAAAGGCACGGACAGAAAATAATGTAGACCACGAATTTTGTTTTGCAAGTAATGAATTGGCGAACTTTATGATTAATCCCCCCAATGCGCATCGGGTTATTTAGGTATCTCAGATGACAGAAGCTACAGCTCCCACACTTGTGATTACCTGCTGGTATATATTTCTGCATCCAATTGCTTTTGGCAGGCAATAAGCGATTTTTTACCAAAAGATCACTCAGATTCTTGGTACGCTTATATGCAAAACGTGGGTGATTTGTTGTAATTTCTGTCAAATCTTTGTCACCTTGGAGTACATGCCAATTTTTGTTAATGGCTGAATGAATTACCTTGTCCACTGAGCTATGAGTAAAGGTGAACACGAATTTTTGGTGGTTATTTATTTGCCGACCCGGTTGATTCCCTTTATTATGGTTTCTCAAAAGATCAATTTGTTTTAGTTTCCCCACTCTCTTTTCCGCTGTCGCTAAAATACTAGACGGGTAATTTCTTTCTAGAAAATTTGTTTTTAACATAGATATTTGCTCATTGAAAACTCCATCATCGTTATTTAATTTCCTATATCGCACCATCTGGCTGTAAGGTATACTTCTTTTTGTGTGAGCCGGATGTGCGCTATTAAAGTGGAGTAGACTATTTGTCGCAGTCAATTTCTTGTGTACCCGTGTATTAAGCTTACCGTCCACGACATCGACTTTATGGACTGCAACCATAAAGATGAGTTAACCTTAATCAGTACAAAGACTTTAGAAATGAAAATCCAAACCCTAGCAGAGAAGGAAATAAGGCTTTATTGGAATATTAAATCCCTTAAATCTTATGTGGACTGTGAACGTGTACCGAGAGGGTTGCGGGTATATAAGGATATCTCCCAATTTATGGAAGATCCCTCTTTCAAAGAAGCATGGGAAGCTATACACCTGCAATGCTCACGCAATCTATTGGCGTTGGTAATAGCACAAAACGAAAAGGAATATATATCTTTATGTGAACAATTGAACAAAGCTAAAATAGAACTAGCCACACGAGTTACTGAAGATCATAATAAACAGTTCCACAAGAAGTTAGAAAAGAAATTGATAGTAATTCAGATGGACACGAAACAAAAGAAAAAAGAAAAATTCTTGAGAGACAAAAATGATTTTGCAACCGGACAAATATTCTCTTGGAACAAAAATAAAAGAAAGAACTTCCAAAGGAATAGTTTCTCTAAGAGACCAAATAAATATAGAGCCTCACGAGATGGTTGGGTTACGGACTCCGACTCAAGTGGAATTGATGATGTGGAGATTAATGCACCTTCTGCTTCTGCATCCATCATAACTAGCGTCCCTTTAGAAAAAAGATCCGACGGGGAGGTCGCAAACACAAACGCGCGAAGGAAACGCAAGCAGGTGTCGTGGAGGAGCTAGACATGAATGGCCGAATGCGAATTGTTAACTTGTCCAATAAAAATTTATCCAAAGAGCAGACCAAAGTACTTTCCATGGGTCTAAATTTTTGCATCCCTACCGAATTTAGCCTAACTGACTTTAAAATAGACTTATTTAAAGCCACTAGAAAATTGCACCTAAAAAAGTTCTTTTCCAGCATTAAAAAAGACGGCAAGGATAAAGTCCCAAGTGTGACATCTACTGAGTCCCCGGCGATGATAGGTCCTTTGGGCTTTATAGCCTCTGTAGTACCAGATTTAAACGCCATTGAAGACGCACGACTTCTAGCTAATCTGTGTGAGGAAGGATCTGACACGGAGGACACATTACCTGATGAAACAAAGACAGCGGTCCCTGAATCCTTCAGGGGTGGTATTAAGTCCACCTTTATGCCCCCCATTACTCCGGGCAACCATATCGACTTGTTTTATGATTTGGTGGTTAAAGATGTTGAAGCAATTCTATATCGAAGACCCCCTAAGAATCTCTCTAGCGGAGAAGAACAAGCGATATATGAAATGCAGCAGTGGGATGATGTGGTCATAAGAAAGGCGGACAAGGGGGGTAATATAGTTTTATTGGAAAAAAATTACTATATTCAAGAAGCACTTTCGCAGCTCAATGATCGTACCACGTATGTACCCCTGGACCATAATCCTACAAATAAATTTAAAGAAAAATTGAGATCGCTGCTCAATAAATATGTGGCAAAGGGTACTTTAACTAAAAACAAAGCCGAAAAACTATTTCCAATTTCCCCCAATATACCCCATTGGTATAGTTTGCCTAAGATTCACAAAAACGCCACTTCACCGCCGGGACGCCCGATTATATCGGGTATTGGATCACTTACGGAACCCTTGTCCAAATTTCTTGATTGGCTACTTAAACCCCTGCTGCATAAAATTCCTTCTTTTGTCAAAGACTCGGGGGAGTTTGTGTCTGTTCTGCAATCAGTTGACTGGCAACCGTCTTTTTCGCTAACATCTATTGATATTGTCAGCTTTTATACGAGAAAACCGCAGGCTAAGGGTATAGAAGCAATATATTCCATCTTGACCAACACCGATAAGGATCGGGATTTTATTGCCTTTATTATGGAAGGGCTTGAGTTTGTGCTTGCGCATAACGCATTTAAGTTCATGGATAAGTGGTTTTTGCAATGCACAGGCACTGCAATGGGTACGCCCGTTGCATGTGTCTTTGCTAATTTGTTCTTAGCGGCCTTCGAGGAGAAATTTATAATGTCAGTTCATAATCCCTTTCTGAAACATGTACGTAATTATCTAAGATTTGCAGATGACATCTTCATTATTTGGGATGGCTCGAAAGACACCTTTGATGCGTTTGTAACACATCTCAATAATGTGAATGACGAAAACATGCAATTTACCGCTTGTTTCGGGGGTAATTCGTTAGATTTCCTGGACGTGAAAGTCGATGTCGTGGACGGTAAGCTTAATACACGGGTACACAAGAAATTGACTGCGACAAATAGTCTACTCCACTTTAATAGCGCACATCCGGCTCACACAAAAAGAAGTATACCTTACAGCCAGATGGTGCGATATAGGAAATTAAATAACGATGATGGAGTTTTCAATGAGCAAATATCTATGTTAAAAACAAATTTTCTAGAAAGAAATTACCCGTCTAGTATTTTAGCGACAGCGGAAAAGAGAGTGGGGAAACTAAAACAAATTGATCTTTTGAGAAACCGTAATAAAGGGAATCAACCGGGTCGGCAAATAAATAACCACCAAAAATTCGTGTTCACCTTTACTCATAGCTCAGTGGACAAGGTAATTCATTCAGCCATTAACAAAAATTGGCATGTACTCCAAGGTGACAAAGATTTGACAGAAATTACAACAAATCACCCACGTTTTGCATATAAGCGTACCAAGAATCTGAGTGATCTTTTGGTAAAAAATCGCTTATTGCCTGCCAAAAGCAATTGGATGCAGAAATATATACCAGCAGGTAATCACAAGTGTGGGAGCTGTAGCTTCTGTCATCTGAGATACCTAAATAACCCGATGCGCATTGGGGGGATTAATCATAAAGTTCGCCAATTCATTACTTGCAAAACAAAATTCGTGGTCTACATTATTTTCTGTCCGTGCCTTTTCTTCTATATCGGAAAAACTATCCGCCCCCTTGTCCATAGATTCAGAGAACATTATAACTCTATATCCACAGGTAAAGGCTGTCCCCGCTTGATTAAGCATATGCGGGACGTCCATAATTCAAACCCAGATACGTTACGTTTTGCAGGTTTGGAGGTGGTCAAATATCCCCAGCAGGGTGGTGACCACAATAAATTACTACTTCAACGAGAAGCAAGGTGGATTATTAAAACGAACGCGCAAGGGCCGCTAGGTCTTAATGACAAGCTAGATATGGCGGTTTTTCTCTGAAATTGGGTTTGATGATATATTTCAACGTTATTTGTTAAAGTTGTAATTATCTTTTCATACAGTACTGATTGATGTTAGAAATGCACAGTTTTTATGTATTTTATATATACTTTTGTATATTTCTGTTTGATAATTTCACCTGTTTTTCACGTCTCCACGTCTGCCTCCTTATAAAGGAAATGACGTTTTTAGCTGTGCACATGGACCCGTAGAAGCGCATAAGCGTGAAACGGCCGTAGTCCTTTCTTCACTCCCCGCACCCTCGTTCCTCACCAGCCGCCTCTCCATGTAAAGTTCAATAAAGGACGATTTATTTCTTCAGCAACATTTGGGTGAGTGCCACTTTCCTTTCGTATTTAGTTCTGAAGCACAGCCCACACAGTCCATCATCCCTCTTGTAAGACGATGGTATAATTAACACAGTCCTGACCCAGCTCGATCCTTGTGTCATCTGTTTCTATTCATTCCCTTTCCCTTTTGTGAACAATAGTCACTTTAAGTTGCACAGTCCATAGGGACAGAAAAGGGTTTCTGGCCCTTTAAGAGTTCACAGTCCCATAATTCAGCAGTAAGGTATGCAATGCGCATAATACAAACTTGGAGGGGGGAGAAAAACACAAACACTTTGGAGGTCTTGGCCAGAATACGGTGGTTCCCAGTACACTTTAGTGCCACTTCCCCTTAGGAACGTGGAACAGTTCCTTTTCATGCTTCCTTCCTGTGCAACAGGCACGACTAGGCCTTTTCTTTTTCAGGCCACATTTTTACTTACGCACGCCTTACACCTGGGAGTCTTTTGTGCCAAATTGCCCAACATAGGTACTGTAGTTGGTGGGGGCCCTGGGAAATAGTCATGATGGCTGACGCTCTGGCCACCTCAGCCAGAGCCAGGCCTTTGGAACTGGCAGCGGAGTATGCATTGCTGAACACGGATTCCCCGCTATTTTTCTGAGTTCGCTCAGTGGTGCTCAAGAGCACAGGACTGGGGGATGTTGAGGCAATGGTCATAGGCTGTACTGGTCGCAGCTGGTTGGCCACCTGGTGGTCCACTTTCCCTGGCCGCACCATCTGAGAATTTCGTCCTCAGGAGGGATCATGGTTACCGCGACCATACAGCACTCTTGCGGTGCGTTTTCTTTAACAAAACTGAGATGGTCTCCATCCACAGTGTGTAAGGCCCGTATGGCAAGGAACCGGCATTCCCATACACTTTGTCACCAGTGACAGCCTCCTAGATAAACACAAATCCCAAAGGATAATTGGTTAGCATGTAAGATAGGAAATGGTAAAGGTAAGGAATAGCCCAGTGGGTGGGCACTAGTTCTGATAAGAAGGGGGCCACTTCCTAGTGCTGCACTACTCCCCGTGTCATCTGATGGCCTGAGCTTGCGACCTCTGGGATGCTGTAACTTGGCCCCCACTTCTTTCTTTTGCTGGAGCAGCTGGGAGCTGTTCAACATAGACGCGGGGCAAGGGCGCCATCTGGGTTGGAACTGGGGCAGAGGTGTACTTACTGCGAGGGCCGCTACCATTGCCTTCAGCTGTGCCGCCCAGCCACAGGTCTTCAGCCACACTGACACAACCAGTTCCTTCTATAGGTCAGGATCAGGTTTGGGGGCTGATCCGGAAACTTCGGCCTTGAGGTCCAGTTCTGGATGTTGAAGTTTTCTGTCAGGCTCGGTCAGATCCATCAGAGGCTGCATCTCCTGCACCAACAGCTTCACTTTCCTCTGCCATTCGGCCCATCTGGGCCCACTACGATGTGGGATGCCATGGCGCTCTATTTTCTCCGGCTGCTCGCTTCCACTTCCTTTCACCAACAATGGCGCTGGGCTGTTCCCCTCAGGGTGTACTTTTCCAGGACTCCGCTCTTCTTTGGGTGAGGCCATTTCTGTCTGTCCTGCCCTTTCTCTATTGACTGGCTGTGATGGGTATGGTCTCTTTTTCTTTCATCGTGCTCATTGGAAGCAGACACTACTTACCATGCGCCGGCCAATTTTCATGTTGTTTCTCTTTGGATATGCCCACTATAGGCGGGTCCATCTAGCCATTTGTGCCACTCACCACCATCTTGTCATTGATGTTCAGCACCATCTTTGTTTTCTCTGGATCTTTCCTCTCATCTATCAAGTTTTTTTGATGCATGGATCGATTCTGCCAACTACGCCAAATGTAAAGCATCCGACCATATATATCGTACATCACCATTATACATTACAATACATAAAACACGTTACTTTTACATATAAAACCGCACAATATTATTCACATAGATTGTATGTTGCCTTTAGAGGCAGGAACAGGATGAGATTGTCCACATCTCTACAAAACAAAAGATGAAAAAATATTTTTCAGATGTGTTGGCCCCAAGAGATCACACAGTACATTACTTACTTACATAGATTAGTAAACATATCCAAGCATATCCAAAAACTCTGTAAAGTTATTTATATATATAACTTGTACATCACTAAACACAGCTTAGCAAAAGCTCAAGCCCATTTACCAAAACTTTCTGTCCATTCAGTTACCTAAATGACCAACCTCAAGGCCATGAGAAAACTTAAAACTCAAGGAGCGGGTGGTGGGGCACCTTTCAGGTAGGAGACAAGTCACCGGAGGTCTAGACAAACATCCAGAGTCGCCATCTTTTAACACTGAGCTGCCTTTTGTTTGTAAATTCATAATGAAAAGGCCCCCCCAAAGCGCTTAGCTAGGGGGACACATGGGGGCACAGGCCCAGTCATTTTATTTTAATTACTGTTATGAATTTTTGTACCCCTCTCCCTCCTTTTTCCTCCATATTGGTTTCTCCCACTCCCCCCTCTCCTCTCTATTACTGTTTTAATTTGAATGGTACTTACCTATCTTTGAGGTCATCTACAGGTCACCAGAATCTGCTAGGAAAAAATGCAGGAAGAAGGGGCCATTGGTTAGAGCTGGAATGTACCTTCAATATCATTGGAGCAGGACTTAAAAGTGCGGGAAGATCAACCGTTTATAAGGCCTTCTTCTGTGCAATCCAGGCAGTCCGTGTACAACAAGAAAGAAAAGTGCCCCTCTCTCCCTCCCTAAAAAAAAAATTCTGTCCAGATATTTATTAGAAGGTATAGTCGCTCAGCTAATGCTGGGTGGACTTGGTTCTTTTTAAAGGTCATATAAATTATTTGATTATTATTTATTAATTTATTGATGAATTTTTAATGTTTTTAATTATTTGGTTTTAATTGGTTATTATTAAATTATTTGGTATTGGTAACCCTTAATAAATATCGCAGCCTATTTTATCCAAATGATTTGTTGGTGTCTTTTATTTTAGTTAAGTTATATATTATTGTATATCAAATTGGGCCTTGTGTCTCTGTGTCAATCACAGACCACTGCTGTGGAAAGAAACTTTAACCTTCACTTGTGACTACCATCTGATTGGCTACTTTATCCTATCAACTACAATCCTTGGACCTGCAGGAACATTTAAGGAAAAGATACCTTTCCTGCCAATTAACCCTTTCAGGTGAAAAACACCTGGCAGATATTAATGCCATGTGTTCCCCTCCTAACGGTCTGGCATCCACCATTCAGGTATCTGGGTAACACGGTCCATGTACGGACTAGCCACAGTTCTCCTGACCTGAACTTGACAGCCACATAGGAATATATTAAACTGCTAAGTTTAGGACGTGAGACCAGCAGCCAGGTTGTGCTTCATGGTCTGTACACAGACGTCTCAATGAGCCTTTCAAGCAGGAGTGAGGCAATGGTATAATCACAGCAATGCGCTTCCATCCCACACACGAAGACAGACGCAGCAGCCCCCGTGTCTCCTTTGATTATACCACAGCCCCAGCCCCAATATCTCCTGTGATTATACCGCAGTCCAAGCCCCAATGTCTAATGTGATTATATCACAGGCCCAGCCCCAATGTCTCCTGTGATGTGCTCAAGCCTCCAGCCCCAATGTCTCCTGTGATGTGCTCGTTCAACCCCAATGTGTCCTCTGGTGTGCTCCAGCCTCAAGCACCAATTTCTCCTGTGATGTGCTCCAGCCTCCAGCTCCAATGTTTTCTTTGAAGTATATGCTCCAGCACCAGCGTCACCTATGTGATATATATATTCCAGCTCCAGCGTCTCCTATGTGATGTACAGTACAGACCAAAAGTTTGGACACACCTTCTCATTTAAAGATTTTTCTGTATTTTCATGACTATGAAAATTATACATTCACACTGAAGGCATCAAAACTATGAATTAACACATGTGGAATTATATACTTAACAAAAAAGTGTGAAACAACTGAAAATATGTCTTATATTCTAGGTTCTTCGAAGTAGCCACCTTTTGCTTTGATGACTGCTTTGCACACTCTTGGCATTCTCTTGATGAGCTTCAAGAGGTAGTCACCGGGAATGGTTTTCACTTCACAGGTGTGCCCTGTTAGGTTTAATAAGTGGGATTTCTTGCCTTATAAATGGGGTTGGGACCATCAGTTATGTTGTGCAGAAGTCTGGTGGATACACAGCTGATAGTCCTACTGAATAGACTGTAAGAATTTGTATTATGGCAAGAAAAAAGCAGATAAGTAAAGAAAAACGAGTGGCCATCATTACTTTAAGAAATGAAGGTCAGTCAGTCCGAAAAATTGGGAAAACTTTGAAAGTGTCCCCAAGTGCAGTTGCAAAAACCAGCAAGCGCTACAAAGAAACTGGCTCACATGAGGACCGCCCCAGGAAAGGAAGACCAATAGTCACCTCTGCTTCTGAGGATAAGTTTATCCGAGTCACCAGCCTCAGAAATCGCAGGTTAACAGCAGCTCAGATTAGAGACCAGGTCAATGTCATACAGAGTTCTAGAAGCAGACACATCTCTACAACAACTGTTAAGAGGAGACTTTGTGCAGAAGGCCTTCATGGTAAAATAGCTGCTAGGAAACCACTGCTAAGGACAGGCAACAAGCAGAAGAGACTTGTTTGGGCTAAAGAACACAAGGAATGGACATTAGACCAGTGGAAATCTGTGCTTTGGTCTGATGAGTCCAAATTTGAGATCTTTGATTCCAACCACCGTGTCTTTGTGTAACGCATAAAAGGTGAACGGATGAACTCTACATGCCTGGTCCCCACCGTGAAGCATGGAGGAGGAGGTGTGATGGTGTGGGGGTGACACTGTTGGGGATTTATTCAAAATTGAAGGCATACTGAACCAGCAAGGCTACCACAGCATCTTGCAGCGGCATGCTATTCCATCCGGTTTGCCTTTAGTTGGACCATCATTTATTTTTCAATAGGACAATGGCCCAAAACACACCTCCAGGCTGTGTAAGAGCTATTTGATCAAGAAGGAGAGTGATGGGGTGCTACACCAGATGACCTGGCCTCCACAGTCACCAGACCTGAACTCAATCGAGATGGTTTGGGGTGAGATGGACCACAGAGTGAAGGCAAAAGGGCCAACAAGTGTTAAGCATCTCTCGGAACTCCTTCAAGATTGTTGGAAGACCATTCCCAGTGACTATCTCTTGAAGCTCATCAAGAGAATGCCAAGAGTGTGCAAAGCAGTCATCAAAGCAAAAGGTGGCTACTTTGAAGAACCTAGTATATAAGACATATTTTCAGTTGTTTCACACGTTTTTGTTAAGTATATAATTCCACGTGTTAATTCATAGTTTTGATGCCTACAGTGTGAATGTACAATTTTCATAGTCATGAAAAAACAGAAAAATCTTTAAATGAGAAGGTGTGTCCAAACTTTTGGTCTGTACTGTATATACTCCATCCCGAGTGTATCCAATGTGATATATATGCTCCAGCCTATGTGTCTCTTATGTAATGCATATGCTTCAGCCCCAGCATCTCTTATATATGATTTTTTTTGCCCCAGCTTCTCATATGTGATGTATGTGGTTCAACAGAGCATTTCCTATACGCTGATTTTGCTCCAGCATCTCCAATGTGATGTATATGTTAAACCCCAGCATCTCCTATGTGATGTATACTGCAGTCTCTGTGTCTTCTATGTGATGTATGCTGCAGACCTCTCACTGCTTGAGTTCTATAACTAATGTGAACAGTGATCAATTTCCCATGTGAGGAGACCTCTTGTGTAACACACATGTGTTCAGTACAACTTACTGGTGCGAGTTCTTTACAAAACTTAACACAAAGTTGACTGTACTCCAGACTGATGCAAATCTGGAAAAGCTGTTGTGAAAAGCAACATGATCACCTAACATCACAGCCGCAGCAAGGAGAAGCAGCTCCAGCCATCACATTGGGGGGGAGTTAATTAATTGTTTAACCAAATAATAGCAGGGCAATTTTCAAATTGCTAATTTATGTGACCCCCGAATAATGGTAGAAATTTCCAAATAGCCCTTGGCAAAAAAAAGAAGGAACCCCACCCCTGCTTTAAAGAGAGACTGTAATGTGATAGATCTAAATGTTTACTGTATCTCAATGCATAATTGAATTACTGATTTGTCCCTCTTAGGCCTTGAAATTGATATGAATGGTAATAATTAGTGATGAGTGAATATACTCGTTACTCGAGATTTCTTGAGCATGCTCGGGTGTCCTCCCGAGTATATTATAGTGCTCAGAGTTTTAGTTTTTAGCGCCGCAGCTGAATGATTTACATCTGTTAGGCCGCTTTCACATTTGCGGTTGTGTCCGCAGGGTTTAATCCGCAAATATCCGCATGCGTTGTGTATTCCTATCTTTAACATTATCGACGCATGCGTTTTTCTGTGTTCGCGTTTTGCCGCGTTTGACGACGCATGCGTCGTCTAGTCGTCTGCGTCTTGGCGCGGAAATGCAACATGTAGTAATTTTTAGAGGCGTCATTTTGCCGCCTGGAAACGTATGCGGCTGATTGCGCAAGGTTTGCGCCGAAAAAACGCATTGTAGTCTATGTAAACGCATGCGTTTTTCTGTACATGCGTTTGCTTGCGTTTGCCGACGCATGCGTCTCAATTGAGTAAAACATGTCTAGACACTGATAAGCCACCCCCCACATACAAGGTGATAAAGGGAGGGAGTGGACATTGGCAGTTCACTTCTCATCAGACTGCCTTGCAGACGAGACGCCCCACAGCCCCTTGGAGCAGCAAACAAGCCTCAGAACTATGTGAGTATATCCTATCCAATGCATTTCTTTTCTATAATCTGTGTCTATATGCCCTAATTTCTTTCATTTCTTTCTTTCTGCACGCATCAGAATGTCTTCTTCTTCTGATGAGGAAACGCCTGGGCCTGCACAAGGGGAACATGTCAGTGAAGTGAGTATTCACCTCCTCAGATTGGTAAGTATTCACTGTCACATCTACACATATGACAATGTATATTTTCCCTTTTTCAGACCACTTCTTCTAAAGCGGAAGAGACTGGGCAGGAGACTGGGCAGGAGCAGCATAGTCACGGTCGGGTGAAACGACGGCATCGTGTAAGTATACCTGGCTGACTGTTTATTGTATCCTCACTTTACAATTCTTGAATCTTCATTTCTTTCTACTTCTCTCTTTCTTTCCCTTCTGCTTCAGCACCAGTGTTTTTTTTTTATTTCAATATTCATGCCATTCCTCTGATTCTGTTTTCTGTCTTCCGTATGTGAATGCCTCCAAAATTAATGTCCTTTTTGTTGTTAGGTTCCAGAAGGGGATGAGGACCTCATTGAGAATGAACACCTCATCTCCCTGGTTCATGAGCGAGTCGCATTGTGGGACACCCGGGATCCACTGCACGCCAACAATGTGACGATCCGGAGGCTTTGGAATGAGGTGGCCGCAGCGTTGTGGGATGGCTGGGCCAATGCACTGGCTCGGGTCCGTTCTGCATTTGGTAAGTATCGCAATGCAGTGTGATGTAGTCAATACCTTGGCCATGCTCACAGAACTGTGTATGATGAGAGAAAGTCATTACATTCCAAAGACATACTGATAGGGAATTTAGATTGTGAGCCCCAACGGGGACAGCGACGATAATGTGTGCAAACTGTAAAGCGCTGCGGAATATGTTAGCGCTATATAAAAATAAAGATTATTATTATTATTATTATTATTACTTTTTCACAGCACATACAGTTGTGTGACCACGGTCAAAAGACCATTGTCCTAACAATTATGTTTTGTTTTGTCAACAGTGTCAAAAGTCAAAACACGTTGGCGATCGATGAAGGACCGCTTCAACAAGGACCTGCGCCAAGAGAGCCAGCTTCCAAGTGGTTCTGCAGCAAGGGTACGCAAATACAAGTACCACCGCATCCTTGCGTTTTTGAGACCGGTCCTTGCACGAAGAACGTAAGTATATTGGTTAAAAAAGAAAAATAAAAGTTGTGTATAATGCTAGTTTTTTTGGGTCACTATTTTGAATCAGTATTTGTAATCCAAAACCATGAGTGATTGATACATGCAGAAGTGGGATACGTGTTCTTTGAATACTTTCCCTCACATAGTTCCTCTCCAGGTTTTGGCTTACCAATACTGATTTGAAATACCGAGCAAATACTGACAGTGTGACGGCAGCCTACACAACAGATCTATAGTCATCAAGTCAGGTGTCAGAAATAATGAACTCAGGATGCCAATGGCTCCTCAATTCATTTTTCCTGACACTTGTCCTGGTGAGTATACAGGTGGCTTGTATGTAATCCATCGTCAATTCGTATTTTCCATCAGTATTTGTAATCCAAAACCATGAGTGATTGATACATGCAGAAGTGGGGTACGTGTTCTTTGAATACTTTCCCTCACATAGTTCCTCTCCAGGTTTTGGCTTACCAATACTGATTTGAAATACCGAGCAAATACTGACAGTGTGACGGCAGCCTACACAACAGATCTATAGTCATCAAGTCAGGTGTCAGAAATAATGAACTCAGGATGCCAATGGCTCCTCAATTCATTTTTCCTGACACTTGTCCTGGTGAGTATACAGGTGGCTTGCTTGTATAGAGATATGGCTTGTATTGCCTCCATCGTCTCTTCATATTTTACATCAGTTTTTTTAATCCCCAAGGAGTGGTCGATGCATGCAGAAGTAGAGCATGTGGTTTTATGAAACTTTTCTTCCTACTGTTGAACTCCTGGCTTGCAAATTCTGATGTAAAATTCACTCCAAATAGTGCTAGTGTGACCTTTCCCTATCTGAATGTTTATCTAACTGTTGAGTTATCTTTTTGTAAATGTTTTGTAATAATTTTTTATTTTTTTTCGCAGCACTTGGAGCTCCACTGTTGGCCCAGGTTCTGGAGCAGTCCTTCATCAGTCAGCCACGGACCCGTCCCAGCCATCCTCCAGCGCTGCAGCAAGTGGGCCTGCCACACAACCTGGAGACCAGGAAGCTGGTCCATCAGGTGTTCCCCTTCCCCAGTCCTCTGCCTCTAGCCAATTTTTTATGGGCTCCTCCCGGCAGCGGCAGAGGGCCGCAGACAGGTCACTCATGCCCGAGTTTTTGCACTTGAGCTCAGTCTTCCATGAGGGACTCAAGGCGATGGGTGACCGACTGGATACTGCCATTAGTCATATGAGCACACGTATCCAGGAGGTAACCACAGCCCTTGCCCAAGTGAAAGCCGACCTCCAGAGGCCAGCACATCATTTTTTTAATCAGATAGAACAGGGCATGTCGGAACACCTTAGTCCTGAGCTCCAGATTACTATTATGCAGGCCTGCAATGCTGCTTACGTGCAGGCTATGCAGCAGAGTCGGTATTTTCAGCAGACAGTGGGGGCATTTCCAACAGTGCCCACACTGTCACGCTTTACATCAATGCCGACATCTGCTGCATAACACTGCACGGCACCTCCATTCCAAACACTGCCGGACCGTATTATAGCACCACCACCATGCCCAGTGCAGTGGGTCAGCCCACCGCCACCAACATGACAACTGCTGCTCCTGCTTGGGCCTCCTCCACTGCCACCACCATGCTGCCGCCGCAGGACCCTGGCCTGGCGTTCCCCGCTACCACCACAAGAGTTCCGCCGCAGGACCCTGGCCTGGCGTTCCCCGCCACCACCATAAGACTGCCGTTGCCGGACCCTGCCCTGGCGTTCCCTGCCACCACAACAAGACTGCCGTTGCCGGACCCTGCCCTGGCGTTCCCTGGCACCACCACAAGACTGCCGTTGCCGGACCCTGCCCTGGCGTTCCCTGGCACCACCACAAGACTGCCATTGCCGGACCCTGCCCTGGCGTTCCCTGGCACCACCACAAGACTGCCGTTGCCGGACCCTGCCCTGGCGTTCCCTTGCACCACCACAAGACTGCCGTTGCCGGACCCTGCCCTGGCGTTCCCTGCCACCACAACAAGACTGCCGTTGCCGGACCCTGCCCTGGCGTTCCCTGCGACCACAACAACGAACCCGCGCCAAACAAGGAAGGGGAAAGGCAAAAAAAAGCAAAAAACAATAGCTATCCCTCCCCCCTCACCTCCCAATGTGTCTGTAATGTCTGGTTTGTCTCATCCTTCCAGTGTGTCTCAGCCCTCTCATGTGTCTAGCCCAATCCCTGAATTTCCTGACCCCAGCAGTTTCATAGCGCCTTCTCCTGCCACCCCTATGTCGGCTACAATAAGCCAGACCTCACAACTTGACACCCCACAATATCGGCACTCAACCCCAAGCAGGCGCAGTTAATTTTTTTGTTTGTGTGTGTTTAATAAACCTGTGTTTTGCCCCAATAAGGTTTGGTTCATTGTGTATTTCACCGCCGTCACCACACACCGTGCGCCGATAAAAAAAAATGCGTCGAACACTTTTTTGGGGGCCACCTCCAACCTCCAGTACTTAATTAGCAGAACACTGAAGCTTGGTGTGTGTTTGGTTGCCCCCAAAAATAACACTTGTATTTTCTCCAAAAACAGTTCTTTCTGTTTACTCCGTGACTTTTGGTCGCACACAGAAGACAAAATGGTGGTAATACACAGCACAACTATACTCAACAGGTCGTGTCTTATCAGAAACATTATTTTTGACCCCTGACCTGCTGATTTTAGAAATGCATTGTATTACCTCCATTTTATCTTATGGGTACATATACATATATTTCACACAAAGTGAAGGGACAATGTACGTCATACATGGCATATCTATACTCACCCGGACAAGTAAAGTAAAAGCAGGGAATACAGATCAGGTAAAGCAAAATATACCATCTGCTCATGATGTCATAGATATAATATAGATAGGAGATAGCTAATACCTAATGATGGAGTACTGCAGGACACATCAAGTACTACTAGAGCAAAACCAAAAAAGAAATTGGTGCAGCAAAGTCCGATATATTTATATATGCATTTAATAAAGATTTTTTTTGCACTTTCTTCGGACTTTGCTGCACCAATTTCTTTTTTGGTTTCACCCGGACAAGTGTCAGGAAAAATGAATTCAAGAGCAATTAGCATCATGAATTCATTAGTTCAGACACCTGACTTGATGACTATAGATCTGTGGTGTAGGCTGCCATCACACTCTCAGTATTCGCTCTGTATTTTACAGCACTATTTGTAAGCCTAAACCTGGAGTGGAACTATGAGAGGAAAATTTCAATAAATACATATGCACCACTAAACATTTAACTACCACTCCTGGTTTTGGCTTACAAATACTGATGTTAAGTACTGGACAAATACTGCGACACCCAACAGCCATCGTCTATACAGTCTGCGGCAAATAGCTACTAGTGAAAAAAGACAGGACGCAATGACGTCAACAATCTAAACCCAAAAACCCTAAGTGGTTTGTTAAGAAAATAGATCGGAGACATGGTTCAGAAAGTAAAACACAATTATTTTATTAGAAAAAACATTAACATTTCAAACATAACTTTACAGACCTGAAGCCACCAGTACATTTTACACCATATTGTCCTGCCATGGCACACGCCCAATGTCAGAATCAAATAAGGCAGCAAATTGGTCTCGCATGTGGCCTACTTCAACTGTTGACCGCAGTGGGTGATGACGGTAATCAGGCAAAGGGTTTGCAACAGGTTCCTCAAGTTCTATGGTGGGTCGCTCCTTAGCCAGAATGAAATTGTGGAGAACCACACAGGCTTTTACCACCTCATCCACTGTCTCCATTTTTAGATTTATGGCAGTTGCTAGAATGCGCCATTTGGACACCATAATCCCAAAGGCACACTCTACTGTTCTGCGGGCCCTGGTTAGTTTGTAGTTATAGATCCGTTTTGTGCGGTTCAAGTCCCGACTTGAATAGGGCTTCAGGAGATTTTCACTCATCTGAAAGGCCTCATCCCCAACCATTACAAATGGCAGCGGTGGGCCTTGTGTGTAGGGGAGTGGTCGTGGCTGTGGGAAATTAAAATTTTTGCCATAAACACGTCGGCCCATATCAGAGTTTTTAAAAGTCTGTGAATCGTTGCCACGGCCAAAAGCACCAATGTCCACAGCAATAAAGCGACAGTCCGCATCGGCTATTGCCATGAGAACTACTGAAAAATATTTCTTGTAGTTGAAGAACTGTGATCCCGTTCTGGCTGGTTTGATAATCCGGATGTGCTTCCCATCCACCGCACCCAAACAGTTGGGAAAATCACAAACAGTCCAAAATTTTTCAGCAATTTCTTTCCACATGTCCTCCGTGGGTATGGGTATAAATTCCTCACGGAGAACGTTCCATAAAGCCCGGCAGGTGTCAAAAACAATTCCGGACAGCGTGGAAATTCCAAGGCGGTACTGGAAATGAAGGGATGACAAGCTCTCTCCAGTTGCAAGAAATCTGTAGAAAGAATAAATAATTTACAAAAATGCAAAAAATACATGTCAGACCTGCAAAAATTATGGCTAGCTTTTGTTTAGAATTATTACGTACCTTAAGGTAACCAGGAGACGTTCCTCTGGTGGAATGGCTCTACGGAGCTGTGTGTCCTGTCTCCGGATGGCTCCTTGGACACGATCAAGCAAATCCCGGAAAGAGTCTTGTGACATCCTTGTATATTCCGGGAATTTTTCTGGGTTCTCATTGAGCTCACCATACAGGGTGTGATATGCACCACGGCTCTCCCGCAGTTCTACAATGGGGTGTTGCCAAAACCGCCTACGCCGTGTCCTTCTCTGTCTTTCCCGGTTTCGGTGTTGCTCCCAAGCAAATGCACATGCCAGAAAAATCTTGATGCTCAGATCCAGTTTGAAGTAAAAGCTATCCATGTGAAGATCCATCTTGTCACAGGATACAGGAGCAAAATCTGAAGATTTCAGCTGTCCTAGGGTCTATATATAGATTTCACATAATACACGCCCTCTGTAGTCCCATTGGCTGTTTCTTGTGATCTAGATTTTTCTCTAGTAAATTTTTGCAACATGCGCACAAAAAACGCAAACGCATGGAAAACGCAAGCAAAAGCATGTAAACGCAGCGTTTTAATGACGCATGCGGTAACCGTAAGTGGTTTTAAAACGCTGCGTCTACACGCGTTTTCGTGCGTTTTTCGTGTCCTTGCGTTTGCAGATTAAACGCTGCAGATTAAAACGCAAATGTGAAAGTAGCCTTAGCCAGCATAAGTACATGTGGGGATTCCCTAGCAACCAGGCAACCCCCACATGTACTTATGCTGGCTAACAGATGTAAATCATTCAGCTGCGGCAAGAAAAACTAAATCTCTGAGCACTAAAAAATACTCGGAGGACACCCGAGCGTGCTCTGGAAATCTCGAGTAACGAGTATATTCGCTCATCACTAATAATAATCATTAAAAAAAAATCACATCGGTAGGAAGGTGATTTTTTTTTTTTAATAAATAGGAATATATTGTGGAAATCAATTTACTTATAGTATATATTTGCTTCTCGTACATTTGCCTAACTGGAATTGACTGTACTATAATAGCCAATTTCTTTGGTCTATTGGTTGTTAACCTTGAAGTGAATAGGGTAGAGCTGGCGAGGCCTTCCCTGTCAGGCCTGACCTCTCCCTGTGCGAGAAAGCGGCTACCATGACAACGGCGACAGATGTCAGCTAAAGCAATATGTACCATAGAAAGACTCCTGTATTGAGAAAATCGATCTTGCCGTGGTACTAGTGTGCACATTCTGTGAACTGCCAACCATTCTGGGTTTAATCATTTATTTCATCTAACTCAGGAAAGAAAACATAAAAGAAATGAAATGAATTTGACCTCTGTTTCAGGTTGACGATAATACTACACTGAATTAAAAAAAAAAAAATTACATTAAGAAAAACATTTTGAAGTGAAATGACTCTTATAATGCCAACCCGGCAAAACATGTTATTTCAAATGTCAGATGCATAATAGACATTTGCTGTTTATACAAGTGTCTGGAGGCTATCCGTAGTCTTATATCCAAAGCAGGCTTATGGAAAAATAAAGAAAATGCATTTTTATTAACGGTATGATTATATTATTGCAGAAAATATCGCCATTATATTCCTCCAGAAGCATATTCACCCGTAAGTATAGGTATTCATTACCCGTCTTCATTATCTTCATTATTAAAAAAGAATTTGCTGCTTTGTGAGTCTTGATAATTGGATTTTACGATAGACAATAGAGGAAATCTGCAGACTTTAGCAGGTTGGAAACCTGCAGTATATTTTACGCCGCTGTCCTCAAAAAATCCGAGTGTCTAAAGGTTTTGATTGTATCTACAGTGAATAGTGTTTATTAACAAGAGCGCCTTTCCGGAAATTATTGCATGCCTAGTTAAGCTCTAACAAACATGGATTTGAAGAATTCATCGCTCTTCTGACCCTTTTACAACCATTGGAGGAAATTAAGATTGGTAAGGTAGAAATCAGATAACCTTCTCAAATAAATAGCACCGATATGGCGAAAACAAGCTGTGGAGATGTTCTGGGTGATATGTCCGCTCTGGGAGATGCAGGATATTTTATTGCACGTTTGCCCTCAAGTGAAGCCGATGGGAGCCAGGCTTGTAATTTAAATCAATAAGGACCTTTTTACTGTGGCTATAAAATACTTGGATAAACCATGGAAGAGGCCACAGTTGAATGCTCCGTGACCACCACGCATAGACTCCAGGAGATATATCATACAATAGTACCATGAATGGAAATCTACTGATTTAAGAACATTTTTATGAATTATGGGTTATTGTCCCACCCTTTTTTATATCTTTTTTCATTCACCGTTCACTATCAGCATGCAAAACTGTTAAAAACAAGCAGTCGTAATTGGCACATTACCCCAGCTGCAGCTGTCAGCTTCCCTCGCTGAGCGCTCTCTCTGTCTCTTTGACAGCTTTCTTGGGATCTGGATCAAGTTCTAAACCAATAATCCACATCTGATATGTTTTTATGTCAATTAGCTTTTTATATTTCAGTGATGGCTTGGGGAATATAAAAAGGATACCTTGCTCGTAGCTTTTCATCACATGTGATATGTTGCTAGTCTACTGTGGTTAATGTTTTCTCTGGTTTTATTTTCCACTTTGTTTTACTCAGACTTGAATAATGATGCAGTGTGCAATAAATATATTACATTCTGGATTAGTGAATTGCATAATTATTGGAAAATTAATGATTATGAAATTAGATCGTTCGAGTGCGAGCCGACAAAACATCGGATCACACTTGGACCAATGTTAGTCTATGGGGCTATGCACATGTCAGATTATTTCCTTGGACTGTTGCGGTGTAATCGCAGTTTGATTCGACATTCCGATCTCAGCCATGCAAGTCAATCAGTCTATGAAAAACATTGCACTTGGATGATATCTGAGTGCAATCTGATTTCCATGGACTGACAGAATTGAGAAGACGGAAAACATTTTTTCTCCATCTTCTCCTCCCATCTTCTCCTCATCCAAGAGAATTGGATCACACTGTGATGACACTCTGATCAAGAGTTTGATCAGAGTGTGTTTGGCATAATCGACCAAATTCTTTCCGATTAAAGAATATACACCCATGAGACCATAGCCTTATAGTGATGAAATTTTGCTGACAGTCATTTCCTATAATGCAGTATGTACCTGGATATAGGTGTATGAGATATTACAGGTATGTATGCATGACTGCACTATCCTCTAATTGTTCGTTGCAGTTTAAAATGAAACTGAAACTTTACAAAAATTACATGTCCCACTTGTGTAGATTTATCATATCTGTGACAGCTGTAAAATTGAAAAACGGCCAAGTTCACACAGAGTTTTTTTACATTTCTGACCACTATACCAACTTATCAAAGATATTTTGCAGGAGATGGGGGATATTCATTTACATAATACATATCCCTTCTCAGGAATGCCACGCCATAAATATACCTTTGAACAGTAGGACTCAGATGAACAGCAAAGAAAATCTTGGATGAGTATTGCTTTCGATGAAGTTCTGGGAAACTTTTGCGACACTTCAAATGTTTCCCAGCTCTACCAGGAGTCAGGGAGTATGCAGGAGACAAGTATGCACTATAGTGATCAGATACCAGATGCTATAAGGGAAGAGACAGAATTTTTAAAGACGTTCTCATTGCAAACTTTCCAAGATGATTTTGACGCATTTCTGCCCGCTGACATCATTTAAGGAAAAAAACTCATTAGAAAAGCTGCTGTCAAAAATTAACTAGTGTTTTTAAATTTAGTACGTTTCTGGTTTGTCATAGATATAATTACTATGGACTACTTTGTGTTGACGGACTTCCAGGAATAGCAGTAGGTTATGACAATGCACTGACACTCAAGTATGAATTAGACTGATTTCACACATCTGACATTCTCAGTATGGATATGAGTCTGCCATGAGTCTCCTGGCTCAACATTCTCTTAGGTATATATCAGGTTATTGAATTTGGGTCAGGAGAACTGCTGCTGGTCTGAACATCATGTTATGTACTCGGACGGTGAATAATGGACATGTGCACCAACCTTAGGCTACATTCTGTTGTCCATATTTCATGTACATGTTCTATTTGTATTTTTCACAGATAAAACATGCCCAATATAGTGTATGGTGCTGTTCACATGTCTATATTCTTTTTGTGGATTGTGTATCTGCATAGAAATCATAGATCAAATGGAAACAACATTTTCAAAAACATGGCTTAAATGTGCTTCTATGGCCTGCAGTGTCTCTGAAATTTCACTCATCGAACACATCTGGGACATCATTTGTCGGCAATTGCAAAGGAAGGTGCCAACATTGGATCTTGATGATTTGTACATCCAAGTGCATTTAGTGTGTGCAGAACATTTCTCATACAATCATTAATTAATTTATTGATAGCATGCCAAGGCGTGTAAATGCATATACTTATGCACATGTGCTCATACTTAATACTGAATAAATTGAGATACTTTCAAAATTGTATCCATTTTCTAATTTTTTGCATATGATTAACATGTCTATTGATCCTGTGATTTCCTGACTTCTACAACCTTTCTTTCTCGGTGTTGCAATTTCAATGTTGAGGAGTGAACATAGACAACTACTTTTCATTTGTGTTATTGAAATGTATTAAGCTTCAGTTAGGTCCACTGGGGGCTTCTTCTATCTGCTATAGCAGAGACTTACCTCCATTGATATATACAAAGTTGCTTAGGATACAGAAGTAATATGTACTAATACTGTTTACATCTACTTAAAGAAGTTGTCCAGGACATTACCATTGAATGCCTATTTTTAGGAAAGGTCATCAAAATCAGATCATAGGTGGTGCAAGAACCGTCACACCACCAATCAGCTGTTCCCAGTTTCGGCAGTGGCCAGAACTGCTCAGTTATGAACCTGCACAGCACAGCTCCGTCAATTGTATAGTGGCTGCGGCCAAGTACTGCACATCCACCACCTATTCAAATCAATAGGTGGCGGATGTGTAGTACCTGGTCACGAACAATATTCCATCGATGGAGATGTGCTGTGTAGCTCCGTGACTGAGCAGTCCTGGCTGCCTCCAGCACTGGGAACAGCTGACCGGTAGGGGTGCCAGATGTTGAACCCCCACCAATTAGATATTATTGACCTGTCCTAAGGATAGACCATCAATGTTAACCCCTTTACCCCCAAGGGTGGTTTGCATGTTAATGACCGGGCCAATTTTTACAATTCTGACCACTGTCCCTTTATGAGGTTATAACTCTGGAACGCTTCAACTGATCCCGGTGATTCTGACATTGTTTTCTCGGGACATATTGTACTTCATGTTAGTGTTAAAATTTCCTTCACATTACTTTAGTTTATTAGTAAAAAAAATGGAAATTTGGCAAAAATCACAGAGATATGTCACACTAAATACTTAATAAGAAACATTTCCCACATGTCTACTTTACATCAGCACAATTTTGGAACCAAAATTGTTTTTTGTTAGGGAGTTATTAGGGTTAAAAGTTGACCAGCAATTTCTCATTATTACAACACCATTTTGTTTAGTGACCACACCACATTTGATGTCACTTTGAGGGGTCTATATGATAGAAAATACCCAAGTGTGACACAATTCTAAAAACTGCACCCCTCAAGGTGTTCAAAACCACATTCAAGAAGTCTATTAACCCTTCAGGTGTTTCACAGGAATTTTTGGAATGTTTTTAAAAAAATGAACATTTCACTTTTTTTCACAAAAAATTTACTTCTGATCCAATTTGTTATATTTTACCAAGGGTAACAGGAGAAATTGGACCCCAAAAGTTGTTGTTCAATTTGTCCTGAGTACGCCAATACCCCATATGTGGGGGTAAACCACTGTTTGGGCACATGGCAGAGCTCGGAAGGGAAGGAGCGCCATTTTTTGACTTTTCAATGCAAAATTAGCTGGAATTGAGATAGGACGCCATGTCGCGTTTGGAGAGCCCCTGATGTGCCTAAACAGTGGAAACCCCCCAAAAGTGACACCATTTTGTAAAGTAGACCCCCTAAGCTCAACCCTAACCACACCCCTAACCCCAACACACCCCTAAACCTAATCCCAACCCAAACCTCACCCCTAACTCGAACACACCCCTAACCCTAATCCCAACCCCAACACACCCCTAACCCTTATCCCAACCCTAACCATACCCCTAACCCTGACACACCCCTAACCCAACCCTAACCGTATTCCAAACCCTAACCCCAACTCTAGCCCCAACCCTAACTTTAGCCCCAACCCTAACTTTAACCCCAACCCTAACCCTAACTTTAGCCCCAACCCTAACCCTAACTTTAGCCCCAACCCTAACTTTAGACCCAACCCTAACCCTAACACTAATGGGAAAATGGACATAAATACATTTTTTAATTTTATTATTTTTTCCTAACTAAGGCGTACACAATGGGGGGTTTGATTTACTATTTATAGCGGGTTTTTATGTTTGGCAGCTGTCACACACTAAAAGACGCTTTTTATTGCAAGAAATATTTTTTGCATTACCACATTCTGAGAGCTATAATTTTTCCATATTTTGGTCCACAGAGTCATATGAGGTCTTGTTTTTTTGCGGGATGAGTTGACGTTTTTATTGGTATCATTTTCGGACACATAACATTTTTTGATCGCTTTTTATTCCAATTTTTTTTAGGCAGAATGAGCAAAAACCAGCAATTTGTGAATTTCTTTTGGGGAGGCGTTTATACCATTCCATGATTGGTAAAATTGATAAAGCAGTTTTATTCTTAGGGTCAGTATGATTACAGCGATACCTCATTTATATCATTTTTTTATGTTTTGGCGCTTTTAGACAATAAAACTATTTTATAGAAAAATAATTATTTTGCATTGCTTTATTCTGAGGACTATAACTTTTTTATTTTTTTGCTGATGACACTGTATGGCGGCTCATTTTTTGCAGGACAAGATGATGTTTTTGGCGATACAATGTTTATTTATATCCGTCTTTTTGATTGTGTGTTATTCCACTTTATGTTCGGCTGTATGATGATAAAGCATTATCTTTTGCTTAGTTTTTTTTTGCTATTTTTTACGGTGTTCACTGAAGGGGTTAACTAGTGGGACAGTTTTATAGGTCTGGTCTTTACGGATGCAGCGATACTAAATATGTGTACTTTTATTGTTTTTTTTATTTACATAAAGAAATGTATTTATTGGAACAATATTTTTTTATTTATTTGGGATTTATTTTTTTTTTTACACATGTAAATATTTTTTTTTACTTTGTCCCAGTGTGGGACATCATGGTAAAGTGTCAGATCGCTGATCTGACACTTTGCAATGCACTGTGTCAGATCAGAGATCTGACTGGCACTGCAGGGGGCTTGCCGGCGCCTGCTCTTAGCAGGTGCTTGCAAGCCACCTCCCTTCAGGACTCGGAAGGAGCCCCGCGACCATCTTGGATCCGGGGCCTTCAGGGAGGACGACGGAGGAGATTCTCAGGGAAGCACGCAGGAAGGGGGCGATGCTTCCATATGCCGCCGGAACGCTGCGATCATGTTTGATCACAGTGTTCCGGGGGTTAATGTGCCAAAAGCGGTCCGTGACCACTTCTGGCACGTAGTGCTGGATGTCAGCTGTGATAATCAGCTGACTCCCGACCGCAATTGTCTGCGCTCCCCCCGTGAGCGCGGCTGATCGCGTTAGACGAACTATCCCGTCGGTGGTCATATGGGCCCATACCACCTCGACGGGATTGTACGTCTAATGTCAGAAAGGGGTTAAAGTCTCAGACAACCCCTTTGATAGAAAATAATTTTTACCCCCTACCACCAATTTAGGCTGTTTTTACTTTACATGTATTCTTTTCTACTCAATTATCTTTTTTTTAGATGTAAAAACACATTTTATAATTCTGACATCTCAAACATTATAACTTTTTATCCTTACATCAGAATGTGCGTAATTTACAGAAATGAGAAGAAACAGAGAGAATGATTCCTTTAATAGACTCTAAAGATTCCAATTTCTGTTCTGCCACACAAGAGTGAAAATCCACTTGTGTTCAGTTATCTGTATCAGTACCTCATCTTCACACCACATCAAGACACAGGTTCAGGTGTAGGTTAAAAACATGCATTTACCTCGCGAACATATTAAGTGCCTGCTCACAATTAGCATTGCAATATCAATAGGAATTATTGCTGTCAATCATGGGCACAATTTTGCTTCAGGGAAACAAAACAATCTAAATTATAGCAAAAACCCCACCTCTGTATTTCCCTTTACAAGCTTCCCTTTAAATTAGATAATTATGCAGCTTTTCATTAGCTTTCTACGTGCATAATAGATCACAATTTTCACCCCATGACCTGAGTGATGAATGTTCGCAAAGAGAACATGTGATGAGCAAAGTCCTCTATAGACCTCAAAATATCAGTAAAATTTGTATAAAGGAAGTAAAGGGAAAGAAACAGAGAATTTTATTTTTTAAATCAAAAGTACTGCGCAAACCAAGATAGTTGAAATAGTCTGCATCTGTTTGCCCTGTAAGTGGTTTTCTTATGTTCCAATTATTAAAATTGAAACTAATTCCATTTTCACATATGCCAAACCTTTTTATTATACAGACATACTGCAGGGGATGATAGATAATTTTATTGTTAATGTCTAGCGTAATTTAATTTCAGCTGAAAATAGATTTTTGTCTGCTGCTCCTCTCAATAATTTAGTGTCTGGTGTAGTTTGGTAAATTCCAATGTATTTCATTATTCCTGCTATTGATTCAGATCTAATCAGACTTTTCTTGTAATTATCATTTTATATTTGGTAGTAATGTCTGTAAATCAAATAACTAAAGGATGAGAGAGTGTAAAAATAAATTATATTAACTCGTGCACTTTTCTAAAATATGAAAAAAAAGAAATATCACATCAATATTGCGAAATACAGTGTATATACATAAAGCGAGTGAGACGGGGAGAGAAGTCTATAACTGCGAAAATTAGGGTAAGAAGAGCTTTTATGGGTTACACCACCCCCTTGTACTTGGTAGGCTCTGTAGTACCTAGAGAAGGTACACTGGATTGCTTGCAATAGCATCACTTTAAAATTTTGATTATAAGGGGCACATTTATTCTAGTTGGCTTAGAGAGACTTATGAAATATTGGAAATTCTAAAATCAAAATTTTCTGTAGGACTCCTTTCTTTATGCCTCTGAAACCTCTATAGGTGTCTCTAGTTAACTTTTTTAGCAATATTGCCTACAGTATCTGAAGAGGAGTAATAAACTGGAAGGCAAGAAGTGCAATAGAGCAATCCAGATAAAAGGAAGAAACATGTGAGGAGGAGTGCTCACCTGGTAAGGTTGTGTGATCACAACCTGTAGAAAGGCTTAAAACTGGCTGCTGTAGACCCATGGCTTGGAGAACATCAAATTCTGGATATGAATGAGTTGATATGTGCGCTGCCAAAAGATCAACAATGACCAGGCATCAGATGTCCAGGTATGCGGTTTAATTGTCAACGCGTTTCGGAGTAGCACGCTTCTTCATCAGGACAAACCACAGTGATCCTATACTACCTTAGATGAGAACCACATAGAGTAAAAAATGCTTTGTGTATAGTTTAACCAACTGATGTATGTAGATAACTGTATGGACGCAAGTACCTGCCTGTCGAACTGCACTTCCCTCAGGGCAGAAAGAGATAGGTGTATGACAGATGGTTCATGATTGTGCCTCAAAAATCATAGTCGGCCAATGCTTTAGGCCATCTAGTAGGCAATATTTGTTAAATAGTTTATGCTAGCAGAGGGAAAAATAGTTTTGTGACAAGGTATCATGATTAGTGTGTCGAGAGATTATGCTGATTTAGCACCATACATTAGCAATAAATAGCAATTGGTTAAAATGGGGACACTGAACAGAAGAACACTAAAGGGGAAATAAATAGCAAATGGGTACTCTTCCTGTATGCCTTTTTGCCCTTATATGTGCCACCACCTTCAGATCTCATGAGCCCCATTATTTAGCTTGAATGAACCTAACTCCCGAGTCCCTGTTCCCCTAAATCTTTTATGGATTTGGAAAGGAATTTTCACTTAATATGGGGCAATTAGCATCTGCCTCAAGGGGTTTTTGCATTCCACATGTTAGGAAAGGATGTAGGTTGAAGTCAATGGAGTTATGTCTACCTTCAACCTTAAAACTATGAAATTATTTGCTGTGATAGAAGGTACAGAAGAGGCTCTGTTTGGTGAACCTGACCCTTCTGTCATCCAGGAAGGCTGATGCAAGACTGAGGTTGATGCAGCTGTTTCAAGGATGAGCAGCTCAGCAATAACAGTCGGATTTGCTGACTTCCAATTGCAGTCCAGCCCCCAGCACACCGAATGACAGGTTGCACATAGGGAAGATCGGCCATGAATGGTAGCAAATTGTAAAAAGTACAGAGGTAGTATATCAGATTTGAAAATGTACAGGTGTAGTAGTCGCTAAAGTGTATAAGAGTAGTTTAAGTTTTAGTTTAAGATTGTTTAAAGCAAAACTGTCACCTGATTCAAGCTGCCCAAATCACAGGCAGGATAAATTAGAGCCTGTCTGCACAATTGCTCCAGTATTTCAGAGAAAATATACTTTAAAGATCCTAGGATCCATAAGAACAGACAAAACTAGATGGGCTCTGTCACAGGGCAGTTTCTCTTTGCACTGCTCTTAGTGATTGACAAGGCTCTCACTGTAGGAGAGACCTGTCAATCAATTCTATCAGCACTGGGAAAAGCTGCCTGGGGGCGAAGCCGGACTAGTCTCATCTATTCCTGTTATGATCCCAATGGCAGGGGACCTCAAAGATTACAGCAAAGTCTGCAAAACATAAATACCAGCTCATAGGGGAGTAGTAACTAGGCTGACCATATACCTGATCCTAGTGAAAACACTAACAGTAGCCGGGGAACGTGCCTACGTTGATTCTAGACGTCTCGCGCCAGCCGGAGAACTAACTACCCCTATCAGGGAAAATAAGACCTCTCTTGCCTCCAGAGAAAAGACCCCAAAGTAATACAAGCCCCCAACAAATAATAACGGTGAGGTAAGAAGAAAAGACAAACGTAAGAATGAACTAGATTTAGCAAAGAGAGGCCCACTGACTAATAGCAGAATATAGTAAGAAGACTTATATGGTCAGCAAAAAACCCTGCAAAATATCCACGCTGAATATCCAAGAACCCCCAAACCGACTGACGGTGTGGGGGGAGAATATCAGCCCCCCTAGAGCTTCCAGCAATAACAGGAATCACATATTGTACAAGCTGGACAAAAAATATGAACAATGCAAATGATCAAGAGTACGAAAGCAGGACTTAGCTTATCTTGCAAAGAACCAGGACCTGAAGACAGGAGCAAACAGAAGTGAACTGATTACAACGAAGCCAGGCACTGGACTGAGAATCCAGGAAGTTTAAATAGCAACACCCCAGGCCTAACGAAGCAGGTGAGCACAAACCTGGTAAAAGACAATCCAAGTGCCAAATCACTAGTGACCACAAGAGGGAGCCAAAAAGTATAGTTCACAACAATACCCCCCTTTAAGGAGGGGTCACCGAACCCTCACCAAGACCACCAGGGCGACCAGGATGAGCAGCGTGGAAGGCACGAACCAAATAGGCCGCATGAACATCAGAGGCGGCCACCCAGGAATTATCCTCCTGACCATAGCCCTTCCATTTGACCAAATACTGGAGCCTCCGTCTAGAGAGACGAGAATCCAAGATCTTCTCCACCACGTACTCCAACTCGCCCTCAACCAACACCGGAGCAGGAGGCTCAACAGCAGGAACCACAGGCACAACGTACCGCCGTAACAAAGACCTATGGAACACGTTGTGAATGGCAAACGACACCGGAAGATCCAAACGAAAAGAAACCGGGTTAAGAACTTCCAAAATTTTATAAGGACCAATAAAGTGAGGCTTAAACTTAGGAGAGGAAACCTTCAGAGGGACATACTGAGAAGACAACCAAACCAAATTCCCAACACGAAGTCGGGGGCCCACACCGCGGCGGCGGTTGGCAAAACGCTGAGCCTTCTCCTGTGACAACTTCAAGTTGTCCACCACATGATTCCAAATCCGCTGCAACCTATCCACCACGGAATCCACCCCAGGACAGTCAGAAGACTCAACATGACCCGAGGAGAAACGAGGATGAAAACCAGAGTTGCAGAAGAATGGCGAAACCAAAGTAGCGGAACTAGCCCAATTATTAAGGGCAAACTCCGCCAATGGCAAGAAGGTCACCCAATCATCCTGGTCCGCAGAAACAAAACATCTCAAATAAGCCTCCAGTGTCTGATTAGTTCGCTCCGTTTGACCATTAGTCTGAGGATGGAAGGCAGATGAAAACGACAAATCAATGCCCATCTTAGCACAAAAAGATCGCCAGAATCTGGACACAAACTGGGATCCTCTGTCGGACACGATATTCTCCGGAATGCCGTGCAAACGAACCACATTCTGAAAAAACAAAGGAACCAGATCGGAAGAGGAAGGCAACTTAGGCAAGGGTACCAAATGGACCATCTTGGAAAAACGATCACACACCACCCAGATGACAGACATTCCCCGAGACACCGGAAGATCAGAAATGAAATCCATGGAAATGTGCGTCCAAGGCCTCTTCGGGACGGGCAAGGGCAAAAGCAACCCGCTAGCACGAGAACAACAAGGCTTAGCCCGAGCACAAGTCCCACAGGACTGCACAAATGACCGCACATCCCGTGACAAGGAAGGCCACCAAAAGGACCTAGCCACCAAATCTCGGGTACCAAAAATTCCCGGATGCCCTGCCAACACCGAGGAATGAACCTCGGAAATGACTCTGCTGGTCCATTTATCAGGAACAAACAGTCTGTCGGGTGGACACGAGTCAGGTCTACCAGCCTGAAATCTCTGCAACACACGTCGCAAATCCGGAGATATGGCCGACACGATCACTCCCTCTTTAAGAATACCAGCTGGCTCCGAGACTCCAGGAGAGTCAGGCACAAAGCTCCTAGAGAGAGCATCAGCCTTAACATTCTTCGAACCAGGCAGGTATGAGACCACAAAGTCAAAACGAGAGAAAAACAATGACCAACGAGCCTGTCTAGGATTCAGGCGCTTAGCAGACTCGAGATACATCAGATTTTTGTGATCAGTCAAGACCACCACACGATACTTAGCACCCTCGAGCCAATGACGCCACTCCTCAAATGCCCATTTCATGGCCAACAACTCCCGATTACCAACATCATAGTTCCGCTCAGCAGGCGAAAACTTCCTAGAGAAAACATGGTCTCATCACAGAACAACCAGAGCCTCTCTGCGACAAAACAGCCCCAGCACCGATCTCAGAAGCATCCACTTTAACCTGAAAGGGAAGTGAGACATCAGGCTGGCACAAAACAGGCGCCGAAGTAAACCGGCGCTTCAGCTCCTGGAAGGCCTCCACGGCTGCAGGAGCCCAATTAGCCACATCAGAACCTTTCTTGGTCATATCCGTCAAAGGTTTAACAACGCTGGAAAAATTAGCGATAAAGCGACGGTAGAAATTAGCGAACCCCAAGAACTTCTGAAGACTCTTAACAGACGTGGGCTGAGTCCAATCATGAATAGCTTGGACCTTGACTGGGTCCATCTCCACGGCAGAAGGGGAGAAAATAAAACCCAAAAAGGAAACCTTCTGCACTCCAAAGAGACACTTTGAGCCCTTCACAAACAAAGCGTTATCACGCAAAACCTGAAACACCATCCTGACCTGCTTTACATGAGAATCCCAATCATCCGAGAAAACTAGAATATCATCAAGATACACAATCAAAAATGTATCCAGATACTTCCGGAAGATATCATACATAAAGGACTGAAACACTGAAGGGGCATTAGAGAGCCCAAAGGGCATCACCAAGTATTCAAAATGACCTTCCGGCGTATTGAATGCAGTTTTCCATTCATCTCCCTGCCTAATGCGCACAAGGTTGTACGCACCACGAAGATCTATCTTGGTGAACCACTTGGCGCCCTTAATCCGAGCAAACAAGTCTGACAATAGCGGCAACGGATACTGAAACTTAACAGTGATTTTATTCAGAAGCCGATAGTCTATACAAGGCCTCAAAGACCCGTCTTTCTTGGCCACAAAAAAGAATCCCGCACCGAGAGGGGAAGAGGATGGACGAATATGCCCCTTCTCCAAAGACTCCTTGACATAAGAACGCATCGCGGCATGCTCGGGTACAGACAAATTAAATAATCGTCCCTTAGGAAATTTACTGCCAGGAATCAAATCTATAGCGCAGTCACAGTCCCTATGAGGAGGAAGAGCACTGGACCTGGACTCACTGAATACATCCTGATAGTCACACAAATACTCAGGAACTTCTGAAGGAGTAGAAGTAGCAATAGACACCGGCAAAGAATCGCAATGAATTCCCTGACAACCCCAACTTGAGACAGACATAGCCTTCCAATCCAAAACAGGATTATGGGTCTGTAACCATGGCAGACCTAAAACGACCAAATCATTCATTTTATGCAGAACAAGAAAACGAATCACCTCCCGATGTTCAGGAGTCATGCACATGGTCACTTGTGTCCAATACTGCGGTTTATTTTCTGCCAGTGGCGTAGCATCAATTCCTCTGAGAGGAATCGGAACCTTTAAAGGCTCCAGGACAAAACCGCAGCGCTTGGCAAACGACAAGTCCATAAGACTCAGGGCAGCACCTGAATCCACAAATGCCATAACAGGGTAGGAAGACAATGAACAAATTAAAGTCACAGACAAAATAAATTTAGGCTGCAAATTACCAATGGTGACAGGACTGACAACCTTGGTTAGGCGATTAGAGCATGCTGATATAACATGTGTAGAATCACCACAGTAAAAACACAGCCCATTCTGACGTCTATGATTTTGTCGTTCGGTTCTAGTCAGGATTCTATCGCATTGCATTGAGACAGGTGTCAGTTCAGACAACACCGCCAGAGGTTTAGCGGATTTGCGCTCCCGCAAATGCCGACCAATCTGAATAGCCAGCGCCATAGAATCATTCAGACTTGTAGGAATTGTAAAACCCACCATCACATTCTTAATGGCTTCAGAAAGGCCATTTCTGAAATTTGCGGCCAGAGCACATTCATTCCATCGAGTAAGCACGGACCATTTCCGAAATCTTTGGCAGTACCTCAGCTTCATCTCATGAGAGATGGCCAGTAGAGCTTTTTCTGCCTGAATTTCAAGATTAGGCTCCTCATAAAGCAATCCGAGCTCCAGAAAAAACGCATCAACATCCGCCAATGCAGGATCTCCTGGCGCTAACGAGAAAGCCCAATCCTGAGGGTCGCCACGCAGGAAGGAGATAATAATTTTAACTTGCTGAGCTGAATCTCCAGACGAACGAGGTTTCAAAGATAGAAACAATTTACAATTATTCCTAAAATTCCTAAATTTAAATCGATCTCCAGAGAACAGCTCAGGAATAGGTATCTTAGGCTCTGACATAGGACTGCTAACAACAAAATCCTGAATGCCCTGCACACGTGCAGCAAGCTGATCCACACTAGTAATCAAGGTCTGAACATTCATGTCTGCAGCAAAGCTTCAAGCCACTCAGAGATAAAGGGGAGGAAGAAAAAAAAAAAAACAAACTCAGAACTTCTTTTCTTTTAATCCCACTTCAGCAATGCATTAACTATTTATAGGCCTGGCTTACTGTTATGATCCCAATGGCAGGGGACCTCAAAGATTACAGCAAAGTCTGCAAAACATAAATACCAGCTCATAGGGAAGTGGTAACTAGGCTGACCATATACCTGATCCTAGCGAAAACACTAACAGTAGCCGGGGAACGTGCCTACGTTGATTCTAGACGTCTCGCGCCAGCCGGAGAACTAACTACCCCTATCAGGGAAAATAAGACCTCTCTTGCCTCCAGAGAAAAGACCCCAAAGTAATACAAGCCCCCAACAAATAATAACGGTGAGGTAAGAAGAAAAGACAAACGTAAGAATGAACTAGATTTAGCAAAGAGAGGCCCACTGACTAATAGCAGAATATAGTAAGAAGACTTATATGGTCAGCAAAAAACCCTGCAAAATATCCACGCTGAATATCCAAGAACCCCCAAACCGACTGACGGTGTGGGGGGAGAATATCAGCCCCCCTAGAGCTTCCAGCAATAACAGGAATCACATATTGTACAAGCTGGACAAAAAATATGAACAATGCAAATGATCAAGAGTACGAAAGCAGGACTTAGCTTATCTTGCAAACAACCAGGACCTGAAGACAGGAGCAAACAGAAGTGAACTGATTACAACGAAGCCAGGCACTGGACTGAGAATCCAGGAAGTTTAAATAGCAACACCCCAGGCCTAACGAAGCAGGTGAGCACAAACCTGGTAAAAGACAATCCAAGTGCCAAATCACTAGTGACCACAAGAGGGAGCCAAAAAGTATAGTTCACAACATATTCCTGTGGTCCCTGGCTGAATCTTTAAAATACATTTTCTCTGAAATAAAGAAGCATTTCCAAGAAAATTCTATCTGTCTGTAATCGTGCAGCAGGTGACAGGTTCCCTTGGTTAGTAAATTTTAAAAGTGTCCAGGAGTAGTGGATTGCTTAATGTACAGGGGTAGTAGATTTGAATGTATGCGTGGGTATTAGATGCCATGATATGGTCCGCACTCATTTTTACTGACGATCTGGTGCCAGATCTGCTCCACGAGATGTCTATAAGCATTTGCTGATCTGTCTTCTATTCCTGATTACAAGAGCAAAAAACAAGCATCTAAGTAATCTATTGTGCCTGTTCCTTAATAGAAAAGTTAAGAGTTTCACCCTCCTTTGGTAATTGCATGGAACATTTAATATGCTGTCATTTGTACATTGTACTGAACTTTATGAGAAAATGTATTTCTCCAATTCAATTGTTTAAATTAGACCAATTTACCAGTCCGATATGTTGGAAATAGTCTCCCTGACTTGCCTTGACAGATTCACATCAATTCTACAAATGTCTAACAATAATTGAAGAAAAATAGTATTGTGTTTCAAATCTGTGTTTAGTATATTTCTAGCTAGACATCATATGAAAAAGTGGATAAATAAACAAGTGAGAATCATTTGTATCAGGCTCATTATATAAGTCATCCTTTCAAACACAATGATACTTTTATCGTGCACTATTATTCTTTGTTCCCAATTAGCAAGTTATGATTTATTTATAGTGTTGAGCATTCCGATACCGGGTATCGGCCGATATTCGCTGTATCGGAATTCCTATACCGAGTTCCGATATTTTTGTGATATCGGAAATCGGAATCGGAAGTTCCTATAAGTTCCCAGTCATCTTCGGCGTGTGCGGTGCGTATGGTTCCCAGGGTCTGGAGGAGAGGAGACTCTCCTTCAGGCCCTGGGATCCATATTCATGTAAAAAATAAAGAATAAAAATAAAAAATATGGATATACTCACCCCTCCGACGGACCCTGGCTCTCAGCGGTGCAACCGGCAGCCTCCGCTCCTAAGAATGTGTAGGACCTGTGATGATGTCGCTGTCTTGTGATTGGTCGCGTGACCGCTCATGTGACTGCGACGTCATCGCAGGTCCTACACTCACTGCATTCTTAGGAACGGAGGCAGACGCTTGCACCGCTGAGAGCCAGGGGCCGTCGGAGGGGTGAGTATATCCATATTTTTTATTTTTATTCTTTATTTTTTACATGAATATGGATCCCAGGGCCTGAAGGAGAGTTTCCTCTCCTTCAGACCCTGGGAACCATCCAGGATAGCTTCCAATATTTGTGTTCCATTGACTTGTATTGGTATCGGGTATCGGTATCTGCGATATCAGATATTTTTTGGATATCGGCCGATCCAATCCGATACCGATACTTTTGAATATCGGAAGGTATCGCTCAACGCTATTTATTTATGGCAGCTGAGACTTATCTAGCTGACACTCGCCTTTAACTGCTGTGTTTTTAGGTTGATCTGATAAGTAATCTAACCTCTTAAAGTCAATAGCCAATGTGGGATCTAGGTAAACAAAAAGAGGGGGAAATCCTTTGTCATCCTTTGTCATCATGGATGATGTCCTATGACGTCACCTACTGAAAAAGCTCATGTCGGCCTTATTTGTACACATATATAGACCTTTCATAAGCGATTGTTAAAACTACACTGTAAGGCCACAGTCACACTATCAGTATTTGGTCAGTATATTACCTCAGTATTTGTAAGCCAAAATCAGGGGTGGGTGATAAAGACAGAAGTGGTGACGTGTTTCTATTATTCTTTTCCTCTGATTATTCCAATTCTGGTTTTGGCTTACAAAAACTGAGGTAAAATACTGACCAAATACTGATAGTATGAACGTGGCCTAATACAGATGCAGTTTACTGTACTCGCGAACTAGTCATCGCATTTTAAAGTCATCTATAAAAAAATATAAAAAATAGAAGTTAAAAATAAAAAAAAAAGAACTGTGTGCAACAAGAATGGGGTGATTTAAGAGATGTGCACATTTACTTGAGTGTAATTGAACTACTCGTATTTTATAAAAATCCGCTCTGGAGAATATAGAGTTTTTGCAATTTGCTCTGTGCAAACTCAACAAAATGGTAGCCAGTTGCAGCTACCATCTTGCTGAACAGTAGAGGGCTGGCAAAAGGTTAAAAAACGAACAAACAATGAAAACTCCATACTTCACGGCTCACCTCTCTGGCTGCTCCTGCAGCTTACTACCCACTGTCTGGGCCTCTACACCTCAGTTGCGTCAAATCTCTTCCCCAATGTTTTCTCTAAATTGGGGCTTCCAGCCATGAACAGGTCCAAGAGTTCACTTCACCTGCATAGTTAACTCTGGGGCTTGCTCGTTGTCGGAAGCCCTTGTCTAGAGTGAACACATTGCTCAGGGGTGACGCGATGGGAAGGGAGCAGCAGGAATAGCCAGAGAGGGGACTATAAGTATTCTTTAAAATTTTTTAATTCTTACATTTATTATACTCTACCAACCCTATTTACCCCCAATGAATCTCATGTAAATAATGTGAAGTACAAAAAATGAATATTAAAATATAATTTATTCAAACTAATTAGAATAAAAAATAAGAATAAGAAAAGGTGCTAGGACAAAAAAGAGGGAACTAATTCCAAGGTGTGCAACACAATCCAATAGCAGTAAAACAACTGAAATTCCCCATCTACTCAGATTGAACTAAAGAGATGTCTCTAACTAGCAAAAGAAAGTGTATTGGTGCTATAGGGTTAATAACCCAGGAACCTGGATGGAAAAATCAGAAAAAAGGCCTGACAGGAAATGCCTATGTAGTTTGGAAATAGACCTTCAAAAAAACCCCTACTGACATACCCATAACACAGTGACTTCACAGAAGCAAAGAAGCAAAGCAAAACGTGCATCGGGGCAGAGGGACACCATCATGTGACACAGCATTACTGTCAGGACAGGTATAGAACGTATCTTTTGTTTATTTATAACCTGCTATCCCGCACCTTAACCTTATGACTCTTTGAAGTCACAGTGTTATGGGTATGTCAGTACGAGTTTTTTGAAGGTCAATTTCAAAACTACATAGGCATTTCCTGTCAGGCTTTTTTTCTGATTTTTCCATCCAGATTCCTAGAACTTCTCCCTGCAAATCACATTTCCTGGTAAAATCTGTGCGAACAGGTGTGTTTGAATTTTGCTCCATCTGCTCATCTTTGGTTAATTTAATTTCTGGTATTTTTCATGTAAAGCACCACTTCAGTGTTAATTTTTTATTATTTCAATGCTGCCATGGAGTCACTAATATAATTTCTCTGCAACTAGTCCTTTACTTACCAGCCAACATCTTCATCTGTTATTAGCACTGCAACATGTGACCTGCTGTATAGCCCCAGTGTTTGCTGGGCCAGCAGAAAGTCACGTCTCAATGCAAGTCTATGAAAGCCAGACTGAGGTTCTCATAGACTCACACTGAGATCTTGCGACCGTTACCTCTGATTTCCAGTCAATCAGAAGTTACAATCAGAAAATGTAACTTTAAGAGCAGCTTAAAGGGAAGGTATCGCGTTTCTAGGTCATTAATAAATCACTGTAATGTAGCATAACATGCTGCTATAAGCAAGTTTTAAATGCATGTGAAACAGATTTTGTGTGTTATATGAGTTTAAAGAAGGCACTGGGAGCTGACATCTTGGTTTCACAGCAGTTCACGACACTAACAGTGTCATATTACGGCACCCCATGGACATAGGAGATAATAGACCGGCGCTGACCCTATCTCTAACATTGCAGCTGCATTAGCAGTGAGCTGGGCACGCCTCTGTGGGCTGCACAAATCACTGCTGTAGGTGTGACTAGCCGCCATTTTATTATAGCCCAGTGCTATCTGCTGAGCTCCACTTACTCTCTTGTTGTGAATTCCGTTCTCGGGCTCCCTCCTGTGGTCGTGAATGGTACTTTGGTGAGTTCTGTCCTTGGACACCCTCTGGTGGCTTTGAGTGGAACTGCTGATCTTTGAGATTGGCTTTCTCAGCTGCCCTCGTTTATTGCTTCTGCTCGCTTCCCTATTTAACTCTGCCCAGGTCGTTAGTCCATGCCAGCTGTCAATGTCTCAGTACTGGTTCAGATCTCTCTTGGAATTCTCAGATGACCTGACTACTCCAGCAGAAGCTAAGTCCTTGCTAATCATTTGCTGTTCATTGGTTTTTTGAACAGATTTTTCAGTACATGTTATGTTTCAGTCCAGCCTGCTATTATGATATTTCCTTGCTAGCTGGAAGCTCTGGGGGTGCAGAGCTGCACCTCCACACCGTGAGTCGGTGTGGAGGTCTTTTTGCACACTCTGCGTGGTTTTTGTAGTTTTTAATACTGACCGCATAGTTCCCTTTCCTATCCTCTGTCTTTCTAGAGAAGATTCGGCCTCCTTTGCTAAAATCTGTTTCATTCCTGTGTTTGTCACTTCCCTCTTAACTCACAGTTAATATTTGTGGGGGGCTACCTTTACTTTGGGGAATTTCTCTGAGGCAAGGTAGGCTATTATTTATATCTTTAGGGGTAGTTAGCTCTTAGGCTGTGAAGAGGCGTCTAGGGAGAGTTAGGTACGCTCCACGGCTATTTCTAGTGTGTGTGATAGGATTAGGGATTGCGGTCAGTAGAGTTACCACTCCCTCAGAGCTCGTCCCAGGTTTTCTGTTTTAACCATCAGGTCATTTCGGGTGCTCCTAACCACCAGGTCATAACACTCTCTATCGCAGGACAGAAGCGCTCACTGGAGATGTGAGCCAGAGGATGGAGAGTGGGGAGTGCGGGTGATTTACCTCTGTGCTCTTCTGTATAGGCACTGTGCGTCCTGGGCAGACATCCTCTTCTCCTCACACGCTGCCCTGTGTCCTCCTGCTCTGTCTCTGCCTCCTCACACACAGTCCCTGTGATCTCCGGTAAGCTGCACTCACAGCCTGCAGAGAGGGAGCTGACACCTGGAGAAAGAGCAGGGCAGCTGACAGGACAGGGATTAAGGTGGGGGAAGGGGGGATGGCAAGAATGTTAGTCACAAAACAGGAGAGACATAGCATGCACACAACAGGGATCACATACCCTTCCCCCATATATCTCTTCTGTGATCTCCCATAGGCCAGCACACTGCTCTCCTGAAATACTCTGTGCTGCAGTCACCCTGCTCCTTCCCCTATATATCTCCCTCTGTGACCCTGGAGGTGACTGTCTCTCCCCATGGGTGCTGTCTCTCTCCCCATGTATGCTCTCCATCCCCCTGTGCCTGTTCGCTCTCGCTCCTATGCACTCCTCTCCCCCTGCATGTCTTTCCCCATTGCACACACAGCTCAGTGCTTGCGATAACAGGAGCTGCGGGGGTCATGCTGTCGCATGTCAGCGTGACCCTCACAGCTGTGATTGTCACCTACGGTAACGCTACAGCCGGTACTGTCGGTCACAGTGCTGCGGGATCATGCTGGAAGATGTCAGAGTGATTCCGCAGCTGACTGTGACCTGCAGCAGTGACTTGCGGTAAAAAAGCAGGCGCGGACCGATGATACTACTGCTCCCATTGGGCTATGTCTGATGGGAGAGTAGTATCATTTGCCGCTACCTGTGCTCACAGTTTAAAAAAAAAAGTTACATTACATACACATTCACATAAAAATTAAAAAAAATTATACTCACGGCGACGCAGTGATCCACTGCAGGGGGCGATCTCATCCTGTCAGTCTATCGCCGGCTGTCTTTGAGAGCAGTCATATCACTGATGTTACTGCTCTCAAAGTGATCAGGATCGTCATGGGACATTATGGATTATCTTCTCGGCAGGCAGGTGAGGAATATTTGTGTTTTATTTTATTTTTCTGGCAGGAGACGAGGACGAGGGATTCAGGGATTATGCGTTCGGTAAGTATAGTTTAATTAAGATTAAGAAAGGACTTTATTTGGGCTGTGTCTTTATTTACAATACAACTATAGGATTAGTAATGGATAGGTGTCTCATATACACCTCTCCATTACTAGGCTGTGGGTTTGATGTCACCTGACAATAGAAAGGTGACATCAACCCCACAAATATGAAACCAACTTGCCACCGCTACAGGGCAAGTGGGAAGAGCCAGGCAAAGTGCCAGAAAAGAGGCATCTAATAGATGCACCATTTCTGGGGCGGCTGAGAGCTGATGGTTTTTAGCCTGGGGGGGCAATATCCATGGCCCCTTCCTAGGCTATTAATATCCCACAGCTGTTTGCATAACCTTTGCTGGTTATTATAGGGAAACCCCACGTAATTTTTTTGTTTGGGGTCCCCCATTTTAATAGCCAGTAAAGGCTAAGTATACAGTTGTGTGTGTGTGTCAGCGCGTGAGCGTCAGCGTGTGCACACTCCCCCCATAGACCAGCACACTGCTCTCCTGAATTACTCTGCTCCCTCCACCGTATATCTCTCTCTGTGACCCCCCTAGACCAGCACACTGCCATATGGATCACGCATAATGCTGCCATATCTATTTATCACATAATACTCCCATAAAGACCACACATTATACCGCCATATATATTTATTACATAATACTGCCATATAGATCACACATGATGCCACCATATATACTTTTTACATAGTACTGTCATAGACTACACTTGATGCGAACAAGTATTATGTGTGATCTATATGACGGTATTATATGTGATCTTTATGGTGGTATTATGTTTGATCAGTATGGTGGAATAATGTAAAAAATATATGACTATTATATGATAACTATATTGTGGGATTATGTGTGATCTATGTGGCATTATTATGTGACAATTATATGGTGGTTTTATGTGTGATCTACATGGTGTTGTGTGTGATCTATATAACGGTATTATGTGTGATCTATATGGCGGTATTATGTGAGAAGTATATGGCAGTATTATATGAGAACACTATGGCGTTATGTGTGATCTATATGATGGTATTATATGAGAACTATATGGCGCCATTATGTGTGATCTATATGGCGGTATTATGTGAGAACTATATGATGTTTATAGCCTAGGAAGGGGTTAATACCCATGGATCTTCCCAGGCTATGAATATCATCCCGCAGCTGTATATTTAGTCTTTACTGGCTATTAAAATAGGGGGATCCCCCAAAAAACAATGTGGGGTCCCCCTATAATTGATAACTAGAAAAGGCTATGCAGACAGCTGCGGGCTGATGTTAATAGCCTAAAAAAGGGCCATGGATATTGCACCCACCCCCTTCCCCAGCTACAAACACCAGTTCAAAGCCACCCCTGAAATGGCGCATCTCTAAGATGCGCCAATTCTGGCACTTAGCCTCTCTCTTCCCACTACCCTGTAGAGGTGTCATATGGGTAATTTTTGTGGGGTTAATGTCACCTTTGTATTGTAAGGTGACATCAAGCCGGCTTAGTAATGGAGAGGCGTCAATAAGACACCTATCCATTACTAATCCTATAGTTGTTAAGGGGTTAAATAAACACACAGCCAGAATAAAGTATTTTAATGAAATAAAACACTACACACTTTCTCATCTTTATTAGTCAGCTAACCGTGCAACGCCATCAATCTCCTGAAAAAAATCCCAAAAAACAGCAGTATACTCCCTATTCCCGCACACACACACGTAGATACACACGGACACCTGCACACAGACACGCACATATTCACAGTTCACAGTCTCCGCCCACACAATCTTCCTCCTCCCTATCTGCAGCATTAATCGCACGCAACTCTGCAGCAAAACCGCAGATTTTTACACCTGCTGTTTTGCTGCGGATTTGCCTAACTCAATGGTAGTCAATGGGTGCAGAAACGCTGCAGATCCACAAAAAGAATTGACGTGCTGCGGAAAATAAAACCCTGCAAGTCCGTGCGTATTTTTCCACAGCATGTGCACAACAATTCTCAATTTCCCATTGACTAACATTGGTTGTGCACTACACTGCGGATTTGATGCAATTCCGCGCATCCAAAAACGCTGCGGAAACGCATCAAAATCATCCAAGTGTCTCACCCCTGCTATTCCATGTGTATCTCTCTCCCCATCACGCTCCGTGTCTCACCCCTGCTATTCCATATGTATCTCTATCCCCATCACGCTCCATGTGTCTCACCCCTGCTATTCCATGTGTATCTCTCTCCCCATCACGCTCCATGTGTCTCACCCCTGCTATTCCATGTGTATCTCTCTCCCCATCACCCTCCATGTGTCTCACCCCTGCTGTTCCATGTGTATCTCTCTCCCCATCACGCTCCGTGTCTCACCCCTGCTGTTCCATGTGTATCTCTCTCCCCATCACGCTCCGTGTCTCACCCCTGCTGTTCCATGTGTATCTCTCTCCCCATCATGCTCCATGTGTCTCACTCATCATTCTACATGTCTCTCTCCCATCAGTTTTCTCAGCCATACCAATGTCTCTCTCCCCTCCCTCCACATTGCCTGGGCATTCACTGCAGACCTGGAGCTCCTACTTATCTTACTGAGGGATGAGTCACAGACAGCTCCACTCAGATAATGCTGCTCCATACACCCCACATGTCTTCACTCTTCCTCCAGTCCACCATGCTGCTGAGCCCACTGTGTTCTGCTCTTCTGTAAACTCTGTAGCTGTGCTTCTGATGCAGTAACTGCTGGTGATAGTAGATCACAGGGCAGTCACACACAAAATGGCTCTGCCCTGTGATGCTGCTCTTCATTCTGCCCTAGGGATATTAGACCACCCAAAAGGGGAGGGAAATGGTGATGTCAGCAGTTACTGCCCCAATTTTCCAGCTAACAGTAAAGCTGGTAAGTCTTACTATAGCTGCTTGAGGTCTAAAACAGAAAATGCTCCCCCTAGTGGTCAATATATATATTTGTAAGAAAATATATAATATTTTTCATATAGAAATGTTTGCAAACAGTGCTAACATTGCATTAATACATTTTATTTACTATTTTAAGCTTAATTTCACAAAAAATCAAACTACAAGAAAACTGGTGGCACCTTCCCTTTAAGGACTAATCTGAGCTGGAGTAGTGATATTGCAACCTCTAGGGGCAGCACCGGCAGGTAGCATCGTCAGGATGTAGCCAGAGGTCGGTACACAGAGCAGCAGTGTAGTTGGAAGGATAAGCAGGAATCATAGTCAGGATATAGCCAGAGGTTGGTAGACAGAGCAGCAGTAGGATCTTGAGGATAAGCAGCAGGTGGGAAGAAGCTAGACTAATGGCTGGAGCACAATAATCTAGCAATGAAGGAAGTGCAGTGCCAGGTTTAAGTAGGGTGCTCAATCACGAGATCACAGGGTGAGCCAATCAGGAACTTGGGGTGGAGACATCAGGAACTCAGGTTGGAGACATCAGGAACAACACAGGTACTAGTATCTGATTTAGCAAGGAACTGTCCAGGGAGCTGAATATCTCAGAGGGAAGAGCTGCCGCCTGGTGCACAAGAGCTGCTGGGTTCAAATCCTGACAAGCAATGTACATGTGATGTTTCCTGAAACAACATGAAGTTATAGTCTAAAAGAGACCCAGTGGCCAGTGTGAAAATTGGTAGATAACTATTTTTTATCTCTAATACAGGTTGAGATATGGAAACATTACCAGCATTTAAAAAGAAAAAAAAACATTTAACAAAAAAACCCTGATTTAATCAATAGCTCAATTTTTGATGATAATCTCCCTTTTATTCCACCATCCTAGATTTGACCCCAGCAATCCATTTGGCTTCATCCCTACCCACTGTTTTTTTCCAGGTACTGTCTCCCTACATACATACATACATACCTTTACCTATATACTGGACTGAATAAAGCAATTACTGCAACATTTCAGGTAATAAACAGTTGATCAGTTATGTGCAGATGGAATTGCTTAATTGAATCGTATTTGCAAAAGAGTATAAGGGTATGTTTCCACGTTCAGGAAACCCAGCACTTTGGAAGCAGCGGATACCCCGCTCCGCCCAAAGTGCCGCCCCCTGTTGTATGCGCGGTGATTCCGGATGTGTTCATTGAGCACATGCGGAATCACCGCATCGTATTAATTGAACATGATATTTACGCTCCATCTCCGCCAGATAAAAAGACATGCTGCGGTCTATAAAGACGCGCCGCATGTCTGGATGCGGCCGTGCCTACGTAGTGGAGATGGGATTTCATAAAATCCCCTCCACTATGCTGTAACATCTGGACGCTGCAGATTGGACACTGTGGCTGTACGCAGTATCCAATCTGCTGCAAATCCTGATGTAACCCGGCACATGGAAACATACCCTTAGTGTCATCCTACAGAACATCTATGGTACAAAACAGAGCATTGAATCCAAAGAAGTGATGTGGCTGTCCAAATTTGCAGAATTTTTTGACACTTTATAGGGATATTAAGTGACTATCATCTGATTGTAAGTTTGAGCTGTCAGTTTCCCTTACATATATGTTTCTGTATTATATGCTGTTGTACATAGTAGCCACTTTAAGAAGGTGGGGGCTTAGTATTATGTTGATGTGCCTATTTTGGCAGAATTTGAAGTTTCCTCCATTACTTTACTAAGTAACCTGCCTGACAAGGGTGCAATGTTTAGGTCACATGGGTGCAAGGCTACTGTAGGGCTGGTATTTCCATCACAGTGAGCATACAGCAAATGGTAAGCTGATTGCATAGTAAAGCAAGAGACTTACTGGTGAGGGCTACCAAATGAGGGGGGGGGGGGACGTATACATCAAGGACTGGACAGAATAGAGATTACAAAATGATGCATTTCGTTTTTTTTATGCTGCTTTGCTCTATTACCCAATTAATTATGATCCTTTTATCCATGTATATAGAGAGCTCTGCTTTGAATTCTAGGTGTGAGTAACATATTTCATTATCCAGCTTTTCTACATCATGCTTATTGCTGTGTGAGAACTCCAGCTACTTTGGTACAAAAATATGGCTGATTTGCGAATGAAATGAATGCTTTGCTCTTCTCATCATCTCCTCTTTCAATACATACATTTTATGATGCGTAGTTTTCGAGGTTCAAAGCATTTCAAAGTGGCTGACATCTTTTCAAGCCACTTGCCATAAAACCAAATACAAACAGCACATGTTTTAGAAAAGCTCTGTCAATCATCTCTCATTCAGCATGTTCTCCATGACACTTCTCTCTCTGCTTGATTTATTTCATATTAAAAAGACTGTCAATCTACTTCAAAATAACATTATTATGGAAAATTCCAATGGATTTTAAATCAAAAATACTTTGTCCGCCCACTGGGGTAAGCTAGCTAATAAAGTCCATGTGCTGCACTAGTACAGAGGAATAGAATATGACATTTTGTTATTAACATGCTAGTGATGTTGTATTATTATAGATATTGCTAGGGTAAAATATGTGCATGAAACACATTCATTTTCCTGTTACGGTAAATATGTATTCAAGCATAAAGCCACTATATTAAAAGTACTATGCACCTAAATTGGATAGTAAGTACAGTGGGGCTCCATCACTCGTGGTCAGTAAGAGATTGTTTGCTGCTTCCTTCGATTTATCGCGGCACGTTACTGCTGTAGAACACATAGTATGTTGTGCTGTAGCACTTCCATTTTCATAACAAATAATGGTTTAACCTGTTTCTGACCTCGGATAGGATAGTACATCCGAGCTCAGAACCCCCGCTTTGATGCGGGCTCCGGCGGTGAGCCTGCATCAAAGCCGGGACATGTCAGCTGTTTTGTACAGCTGACATGTGCTTGCAATAGCGGCGAGTGGAATCGCGATCCGCCCACCACTATTAACTAGGTAAATGCCACTGTCAAACGCTGACAGCGGCGTTTAACTAGCGCTTCCGGCCATCAAGCCAGAAATGAGCGCATCGCTGACCCGTCACGTGATCAGGGGTCAGCAATGCCTCGGCATGACAACCAGAGGTCTATTGAAGACCTCTATGGTTGTTGATGCCGGATTGTGGTCGGTGCTCATAGGAATGCAGTAATTCAACTACATAGGGGCGATCCGAGGATCGCTCCTATGTAGCAGAGCTGATCGAGTTGTGCCAGCTTCTAGCCTCCCATGGAGGCTATTAAAGCATGGCAAAAGTAAAAAAAAATGTTTTAAAAAATATGAAAAAATAAAAAAATATAAAAGTTTAAATCACCCCCCTTTCGCCCCATTCAAAAGAAAAAAAGAAAAAAAAATCAAACCTACACATATTTGATATCTCCGCGTTCAGAATCACCCGATCTATAAAAAAAAGGATTAACCTGATCGCTAAATGGCGTAGTGAGAAAAAATTCAAAACGCCAGAATTAGGTTTTTTTGGTTGCCACGACTTTGCATTAAAATGCAATAACGGGCGATCAAAAGAACGTATCTGCACCAAAATGGTATCATTAAAAACATCAGCTCGGGACGCAAAAAATAAGCCTTCACCCAACCTCAGATCACGAAAAATGGAGACTCTATGGGTATCGGAAAATTGTGCAATTTTTTTTAGCAAAGTTTGGAATTTTTTTTACCACTTAGATAAAAAATAATCTAGACACGTTAGGTGTCTATGAACTCATAATAACCTGGAGAATCATAATGGCAGGTCAGTTTTAGTATTTAGTGAACCTAGCAAAAAAGACAAACAGAAAACAAGTGTGGGGTTGCACTTTTTTTGCAATTTTACCGCACTTGGAATTTCTTTCCCGTTTTTTAGTACATGACATGCAAAAAACAATGATGTTGTTTAAAAGTACAACTCGTCCCGCAAAAAATAAGCCCTCACATGGGCATATTGACTGAAAAATAAAAAAGTTATGTCTCTGGGAAGGAGGGGAGCGAAAAACGAAAACGCAAAAAACGAAAAAAGCTGGGGTCATGAAGGGGTTAAGGTAGTTGCATTGGCATACTGGGAAGCTACTGACCTCCGAAGCAAAATCTGTAGCTAGGCTCTTCTCCTATCATTGATAGCATTACAGAACATTTGTGAGCTTATATCCCTGATAAGAAGAAAATGTGGATAATGTTTGAAATAAATCCTCTACCCTGTTTATAGCTAAGTACAAAAAATCTTTCATTTATAATCGTACAAACAAGACATATTGATATAAATTTTGCCACATATTACATAACAATTATAAAACAGGCGGGCAACGACACAACTGTGGAGCAACAATATAAGCAGGACATAAAATATGGTAAGGGACTGACATAATATATAGAGTAATAGATTTAATATCTCGTCATGTGAGGGAGACAAAATGTAAATGGTCCTTTAAGGTCCCCGTAGCAACACTCACAGTACATCTTAAAGAGCCTCAAGTATAATAGTAATTAGCATATTGATATTAGGTAACACACTTAACCTGATATGCAGCCAGAAAATATTATGTGATGTATGAATACACTCATCAGGGTATGGTAGACACGTCAGCTCCCTGACAACGACTTGGCCAAGATATTTAGAAAGTCCTCTTACCCATTGTTATAACGCCTATATGTAGCGCTGAAGCCCTGACACACGTTTCGCACTTGCTTCTTCCCCTATCTTTGCCATTTATAGTACTGGTGTCTTCTAATGCAGTGTGTGTCACCCTTTTCACGGCAAGGCATAAAATCATAAAATTCAATAAAAGTTCCTGCAAGGAAGCGATCAGTCAAGAATCTCGTCAAAATAACATATGTGGAAATTAAGTAGATCTGTTTCATCAATCTAAAATAAGTAAAATATCATTGATCCATTAGATTAATTTAAAGGGGTTTTCCACTTTTATGAAAGTGGATTCCAAATGCTCTAAAATATCTAAAATACCAAACAGAGCGGGTCCTTTGCTAGCTTTCCCCGCTGCTTGGGTCTTGGTGTTTTGGCTGCAGTGGTTACGTTACAATTGACAGCCGGTATCACTGCTGTAGCCAATCACTGAGCTTGGCGGCTCATTCCATCATGCAATGTCAACACTGCAGCCAAAACACAAAGACCCAGGCAGTGGTGAGGAACAAGCACTGGACCCAGGGAGGGTGAGTACCTGTTCTGTTTGTTATTTTAGTTTTTTATTTTTTTACATTTTTAGGTATTTATTTTAAGTATTTTAGAACATTTGAGATCTATTTTCTTGAAAGTGGAAAACTCTTTTACATGATGGTACATGTCAAATTTCTGTTTGGTAGCCACTTCTTGCTGCTTTGCCACTCTGCAGTTCCAAGTTACAGAGGTTAGACTAATCTCAGAGCCATCTTACGTCCCAGGCCAGCTGCCATCTCACAGGTATGTTTCATTAACTGGGCAGCCATACTGATACCGTCACTTGCGATCACTCAGTGGAATTGTCTCTGCAAAGAAGATTATTATTGACCTCCTTGGTAAAGGCTATTTCAGATGGCCATCATGTGTGCCAGTATCAGCATGGCCACGTTAGCACCATTTAGCAATGACTTGTCCAGCAACATGCGCACCCCCGCAGAAACCTTGCACACCTAGACGCCCACACACTCTCTGACTCTATCCTACCACTGGCATCCATATCCTCACTCCACGACACAGACACTGCCACTGCTTTCTACAATGCCACTCGCATCAGCTATTGACACGGTAGCCCCTCTCGTTCATGGCAGAGTGCAACGTATGAATAGACAACCCTGGCACAATAACACCACTGAAAAGCTCTGGCAAGTGTCCTGGGTTGCAGAGCGGCATTGGAAGAAAACACATTTGCAAGACGACTTCACTGCATTCAAACAGGCAACACTCACTTTTAAATCTGCTCTCACCTTGGCTAACAGGCCTACTTCACAACCCTCGTATCTTCCCTATCCTACAACCCCAAACAGTTATTCAAAACATTTAACTCCCTCCTCTGCCCCCTCCAACCTCCCTCATCTCTGCTGAGGACTTTGCCACACACTTAAAAAATAAGATCGACCAAACAAGGCAAATCTTCATTGTTCAAGCACAACACCTTTGTATACCAGACCAATGCCCAAACCCCATAACCTCCCTATCCAACATCACTGAAGGGGGCTTAATTGTCTCCTCTCCAAATCGCACCTCACCCCCTGTGCACTCGACCCCATCCCATCCACCTTCTCCCCAACCTCACCACCACTCTTATCCCATCCCTAACACACCTCTTCAACCTATCACTAACTTCTGTCTCCTTCCCTTCTGCTTTCAAACATGGCACAATCACACCTATCCTTAAAAAGCCAACCCTCGATCCAGCAGCTATGTCCAGCTATTGCCCAATATGGCTGCTCCCATTCGCTTCCAAACTCCTGGAGTAGCAAGTCCACCCTTAACTTTCATCCCACCTCTCATCTAACTTGCCCTTTGACAATCTATAATCTGCTTTCTGCCCCCATCACTCAACTGAGACAGCCTTGACCAAAATTACTAACGACCTACTTACAGCCAAAGCTAACGGACAATATTCTGTACTCCTCCTTCTAGACCTGTCCTCTGCTTTCGACACAGTTGACCACTGCCTCCTACTACAGATCCTCTCCTCCTTTGGCATCAAAGACCTCGGCCTATCCTGGATCTCCTCATACCTTTCCAACCGCACATTCAGCATCTCCCATTCCCACACTACCTCCTCATCCCACCCTCTCTCTGTTGGAGTCCCCCAAGGCTCTGTTCTAGGACCCCTACTCTTCTCAATCTATACACTTGGCCTGGGACAACTTGCAGCGCCCCAGAGTCCTGGTCGTTGCAGTAATGTCGCTCTGCCGCTAAGGGGGGTGATGTTACGTCTGATTGCACTAAAGGAGTTCACCTGATCAGGTAACACTCACATTACACTTCACACTCCGGCCACCAGGGGGAGTGGTTCTATCTAGTAGGCCACTCCTCACACTCTGGTAAAACTGGGGGTTGGACAGGAAGACAGAGAGAAGTAACTGGGAAGAGCTAGTGTGAGGACCTGTCAGGGATGGGATCCTGGCAGACTCCTAAGAATAGCACAAACCAGTGAGCAACGGGGACACAGCAAAGAAGTGATAGAACCAGAAGGAGTCGTGCTGTAAGATCGAGGCAACATCCTTCTGAGGGGCAACAGTCGGTGGCCGGAACGCCGAGCAAGTAAGAGACTACAAGTATTACTTCAAACCACGGCCGGACAGCCAATTATAGGTTGGCTGTCTCACTAAAACACCTAAGCCGACAACGGAGGCAGCTGTGGGAGAGGGGCGACTCTAGAGTCCCGGAAGAACTCCAGGCCTACCCTGTCATACGGGTGCGTCCTAGCCATATCATCTGGGGGACGGAGAGAACGAGCATCAGAGACAGACAGAAGCAGTTGTGAGGACTATCCCGGGGTGCTCAGCAGGGAAGGACTACAACACACAAGCGCTAGAAGGTAGACGCTGATTCCCACCTGTGAAGGGGACTCCTGATGTGCCTTCGGACCGGCCGGTCTCAGACAGCCCGGTTAACAGTGCCCTGGATTGGACACCTGAAGCCTTCAGTAAAGAGGTAAAGAGACTGCAACCTGGTGTCCTCATTATTTACTGCACCGCACCACCACCACCATCCACACCCTATTATTTGGGTGCCCCTCAGCAGGGTCACGGACCGGGTCTAGCCACCGTGACAACCACAGAGCAGAGACTCAGAGGCCCGGTACCGGGTACCCCTCGGCCCTGCGGCAGTGGGGGCGCTACAACTTGGCGTCACGAACAGGATCTACTTAAGCCTGAAGAATCAGGTCATGTGTGCCTTGGAACTGTGATTTACTGTGCTTGGAACTACTGTGACTTATTGCAAGGACTATGTATTGTCATTTACCGCCAAAATTCGCCATTGCCGCGCACGGAAGGAGGAGCCTTAGCTTCGTGGGCGGAACCGGCCAAAAGAAGCGCGGAACGGAAAAGCGCGGTAAGGCGCCAATCCCGGAAGAGGAACTCCGACCTCCAGCAGGTTAGTGGGAGGAAGGGACAGCCATGTCCGAGTCGGGAGGAGAGGAGGTGGCGGCCGCAGCCGTGGACGCAGGGGCACCTCCGGTCCCCGCAGCGGGCGAAGCCGCGGCCCTAATACCACCACTGGCAGCCCCGGAGCCCGTTTCCCCCATCAGCCAGTCGGACACCGCCGCTACCGCAAAGGCTATAATGCCCTTCTCTAGCCATACCTGCCCGGGGCGGCCTGGCTCCCACGATACTCCGGGGATTCACATACATTCACTGACTTTAAAGAAGGGATCTGCAGCCTGCTCGAGTTCTATCCCCTGACAGAGCCTCAGAAGGTTCATCTGATAACAAACCAACTCTTTGGGGCGGCTCTGAGAGAAATGAAATCCTGGCCCGCCGCGGATAAGGAAACTGCACAGCAGGTTTTTGCAAAGCTTAAAGCCACCTTTGATACCCGCACTGCTACCGAAATTAAACTGACTTTCTATGGGTGCAAGCAGAGGCCGCAGGATAGCTTACGGGATTATGCCCTTAATCTTCAGGAGGCGATGCGGGCCATTAAGCAGAGTGACCCTGACAGCATGCAGGATGAGGATAAACTCCTGAAGGAGCGGTTCATTGAGGGGCTCCTGTGCAGCCACCAACGGGGTCAACTGCACTTCCTGGCCATGCAAAATCCAGACTTGACTTTTGCGCAATTCAAGGATAAAGCTATCCAGGCATGGCAGGAGCGACAGCCTAGCCGTGCAGCACCTCCTAGGCGTCCCGCTCTCACATACCACCAGGAGGTGGTGTCGGATGTTCCAGTCGCCGCCGAGGCCGATGCCCAGAGCCTAGAAGACGACTCCCCTGCAGGACTCCGCCTTCAGATGCAGGAGCTGACCAACAGCGTTGCTGCCCTGGCCCGGACGGTGCGGTCCCTACAGGAGGCCCCCAAGGAGAAGATCCAGCTGGCCACCAGACCGGAGGATGTTCCTTGGATGCGACAGCGGAGGACCCCGCCGACCAGAGGCCGGTCCAACGATCGCTTCCATGAGGATGGACGACCCATCTGCCGCCGCTGTCATCAGGTGGGCCACCTTGCAAGGTACTGTCCTTTAAACGAGCAACCCCTGGGGCAAAGGGCCAACCCCCAGGAATAGGACGGTCAGGCCCACAGCATTGGAGAGCCAAATACATTGGAGGGCGACCAGTTCTTCCTGTAGTGGTTGACGGCATCCCCCTGAATGCTTTGCTGGACATCGGTTCTCAGGTGACGACTATGCCTTATGTACTCTATAAACGGTATTGGGAGGACACCGATATTACTCGTGGCCCCGATGACGATTTCACCATAATAGCCAGTAATGGTTAGCCATTGCCACAAGTGGGGTATAAAGAGGCCACTATCAAAGTGGGGCGGGTGGAATTGAAAGCTCAGGGGATTGTGATTGTTGATATTGACCGCCGAGAATGTAATCCCATGATGACTATCGGTACCAATGTTATAGAAAATTGTCTTGCAGAAGTTATTGTTTTGTTGCAACAGGTAGCCGAAACCGCTGGCCACAGCGAACAACGTGCCCTGCAAAAAGAAATCAGAGCTCTGATGCAGAGACAGCAGGTAGAGCTGACTGGTGGTGAGATTGGCTGTGTCACTGTGAGTGATTCAAACCCCATTGCGATACCCCCAGGAGTGAAATGTTAATATGGTGTCGGGCAGCCATAGGCCTCAGGGGAAAGGACTACCAGGCCTTGGTAGAACCCGTGTATTCAGACAATAGGCCTACTATTCTGACAGCCCGGGGGGTGGTCGACGTGCGTTAGGGGAGGGTGCCCGTACGTGTCCTCAATTGTGGGGAGGAAGAGGTTCATCTCACCAAGTATGCCACGCTCGCCAAACTGTTCACTGTCAACAATAGTGTGATAAGGACACCTGAACCCTTGGTCCCGTCAAACGTGGCGGAGGACAACGGTTCTGCAGGGCACACGAAAGATTGGTGTCGGGAATTGCATGTGGACACTGACTCTACCCCATCCCATCAAAAACAAGGGGCTTACGGGGTGGTTCACGAGTACGAGCGGGTATTTAGCAAACACCCCTTAGATTTTGGACAGGTGAAAGGGATCCAACACCATATCCCCACGGGAGATCACCGGCCCATAAAAGAGAGATACCGCCCTGTACCCCCAGCTCATTACCAGTGTGCCAAGGACATGTTGCGAGAAATGAAGGAGGCTGGGGTGGTGAGAGACAGTTGTAGCCCCTGGGCAGCTCCATTAGTCCTGGTTAAAAAGAAGGATGGTACAATGAGGATGTGTGTTGATTATAGACAGTTGAATCGCATTACACATAAGGACGCATACCCACTGCCCAGGATAGAGGAGTCTCTGGCTGCCTTAAAATCTGCTAACTACTTCTCTACCTTAGATCTCACCAGTGGGTACTGGCAGGTTCCCGTGGCGGAGGCGGACAAAGAGAAGATGGCCTTCACGACACCGATGGGTCTCTGCGAATTCAACTACATGCCCTTTGGATTGTGCAATACCCCGGGGACGTTCCAGAGGATGATGGAGTGCTGTCTGGGACACAAGAACTTTGAAACCGTGCTGCTGTATTTGGATGATGTCATTGTCTTCTCTAAGACCTACGAAGACCATTTGAAACACCTGGCTGAGGTGTTTGAAGCCCTGTCCAACTTTGGCTTAAAGGTGAAACCGTCCAAATGTCATCTGCTGAAACCTAAAGTGCAGTACCTGGGCCATGTGGTGAGCGCTGAAGGAGTGGCCCCAGACCCCGACAAGGTCACGGTGATCCAGGATTGGCCGAAGCCCAGCAACCTCCACGAAGTCCGGCAATTCCTTGGGCTGGTAGGCTATTACCGGAGGTTCATTAAGGACTTCACCAAGAAGGCCGCGCCCTTGCAAGACCTGTTGGTGGGGCAATCAAAGAAGACCAAAGGGAAGAACACCCCATTTGATTGGAACGAGGGGCTGGAAGGGTCCTTCACTTGCTTGAAGTCGGCACTGACGGGAGAAGAGGTACTGGCCTACCCCGAATACGACCAACCATTTGTGCTGTACACGGATGCCAGCAATGTAGGATTGGGAGCCGTGCTGTCCCAGGTCCAGAAGGGCAAGGAGAGGGTAATCGCTTACGCCAGCAGGAAACTTCGTCCCACGGAAAGGAACCCTGACAACTACAGTTCCTTTAAGCTGGAATTCCTTGCCATCGTCTGGGCCGTGACAGAGAGGTTCAAACACTACCTGGCCTCAGCGAAGTTCACTGTCTTCACGGATAACATCTGGACACCGCCAAGCTCGGGGCCTTGGAACAGCGGTGGATGGCCCGGCTGTCCAACTACAACTTCACCATCAAGTACCGGGCAGGACACAAGAATGCAAATGCTGATGCCTTGTCTCGAATGCCCAATTTGCCAGAAGCAGAGGAAGACCCGGAGGCACTTGAAGAGGTGGAGCTACCTGCATTCCATCGCCCTAAAGCCACTCAGAACTCCCATCATGTGAGGAACAGGCACAAAAACCAACCGGGTGCCACGCTCAACCCCCTGCCCCACCATGGGTGGGCGGAAACCCAGGATGGTGACCCCGCGGTCCGTTGGGTGAAAGAGCTCTTGACGCAGGCAGGGTTGCATCCCGGCCCAGATGATCCACCGGAGACCCAACAGCTGTGGAAGGGGAGAAGCAAACTGTTTATCCATGATGGCAAGCTGTGCAGGAGAAGCATCGATCCACGTACTCATGAATTGGTGTGGCAGATAGTGGTGCCAAGGCAAGATGCGCCCATGGTTCTGGGAGCCTACCACGATGGAGCCGGACACTTCGGATGGAGGAAGCTAGAGAGGCTGCTCCGAGGGAGGTTCTATTGGATTGGCATGAAGAGAGCCATTGAGAAGTGGTGTCGGGAGTGCGGTCCATGTAGCCTACGCCGGAAGGACCGTGACAGCCAACGGGCTCCCCTGCGGCCTATCATCACCAAACGGCCGCTCGAACTGGTCACGCTGGATCATGTGAAGCTGACACCTAGCCGGTCAGGCTATATCTACGCTCTTACCATCGTAGATCACTACTCCAGATTTTTGGTGGTTGTACCTGTCAAGGATCTAACGGCCAGGACTGCCGCCAAGGCCTTCCAGCAGTACTTTTGTAGGCCCCATGGCTAACCGGAGAAGGTACTGACCGATCAGGGACCAACCTTCGAAGCAGAAGTGTTCCAAGAGTTCTGCCAACTGTACGGGTGTAAGAAGATCAGAACCACACCGTACCATCCTCAAACCAATGGGATGTGCGAAAAGATGAACCAAGTGGTGATTGACTTATTGAAGACCTTGCCCGTAGAGGAACGGAACCTGTGGCCGACAAAGTTGCCTGACTTGGTGGATATATACAATCACATCCCAGTAAATTCTACCAACTGCACTCCAGCGTACCTAATGCGAGGAAGGTCTAGCCAGTTACCCGTTGATTTGGACATGGGGGTCCTAGTCCCCGAAGATACCTCACCGGATGCAGATTGGGATGTAGAAAGGCAGCAAAGGTACCGCAAGGTACAGGAGTGCGTAGAGAGAAGTCTCGCCCAGGCTAGGCAAAAACAAGAAAGGGACTACAACCAGCACACTCCTGCGATTCCCCTGTCACCTGGTGAGCAAGTACTCAAACGAAAGAGGAGACTACACAAGCTCGATGACCAATGGGAAGCGGAACCGTATACCATCCTGCCATCCGATTTCGACAACACGAAGGTCTGTCTCATCAGCAAGGACGGAGGGGAGACCTCAACGGCGATATCCAGGGATCACCTTAAGGTCTGCCCTGATAAGTTGAGAGAGAGGGAAACGGCTCCAGGAATCTCCCCACCTGAAGAAAAGGAGAAGATGATCCACACTGTCCTTGGTGACTTTCCCCAGTCCTGGACTCAGATAAATCAGGCCATCGTGGTACCTGTTCTAATGTTCCAACAGCCGGACCCACCAGAAACAATGGTGGTACCAGATCATCCGGCCCCGCAGCCTCAGCCAGCTCAGCAGATCCAATCTGAAGATGCCATGCCAACCGCTGAATCGGCAAGTCTTCCCTCTGCTATCGGCGAATCTGTCGTACCCACTGTTGGTAGCAGCAGCCCTGAGAGCTCTAGCCTGCCAGTGCTACCCAGACTCACTAGAAGTGTAGCCAGAAGACAGTGCACTACACCAGCGGTAGCAAGCATAGCGGGCCCGGTTAGGTCAATAGCGACCACTGCGCTGCGAAGGTCCACACGCAGCACTCAGAATCAAACTCCACTCCGCTACAAAACTTGGAGGTATTAATGAGGGCTGCTATTTAGTTGAAAATGTTTGTGTGCATATCTTCTGTTACAGGTTTTAAAAATGGACAGCGGAGTAATGGACAGTGAATTGCTCCAAAAACTTCTAAAAGGGGACCCCTTTGTTTACCCGGGGTCCCCGCTGTTTCAACCACTGAACTGAGAGTCATAAACTGTGCATGACCTAACCTTTGCAACGTTCAAGAAGTCCTCACCTCCCATAAGGGGAAGCACTGTTATGTTTAATTGTTTATAACCTTTCAAATATTTGTGTGTTTCCTGTTAACATGTATTGTTGTTCTTGTTTTCCCAGTCCGGGAGTACTGGATTTAACCGGGGGGGAGTGCAGCGCCCCAGAGTCCTGGTCGTTGCAGTAATGTCGCTCTGCCGCTAAGGGGGGTGATGTTACGTCTGATTGCACTAAAGGAGTTCACCTGATCAGGTAACACTCACATTACACTTCACACTCCGGCCACCAGGGGGAGTGGTTCTATCTAGTAGGCCACTCCTCACACTCTGGTAAAACTGGGGGTTGGACAGGAAGACAGAGAGAAGTAACTGGGAAGAGCTAGTGTGAGGACCTGTCAGGGATGGGATCCTGGCAGACTCCTAAGAATAGCACAAACCAGTGAGCAACGGGGACACAGCAAAGAAGTGATAGAACCAGAAGGAGTCGTGCTGTAAGATCGAGGCAACATCCTTCTGAGGGGCAACAGTCGGTGGCCGGAACGCCGAGCAAGTAAGAGACTACAAGTATTACTTCAAACCACGGCCGGACAGCCAATTATAGGTTGGCTGTCTCACTAAAACACCTAAGCAGACAACGGAGGCAGCTGTGGGAGAGGGGCGACTCTAGAGTCCCGGAAGAACTCCAGGCCTACCCTGTCATACGGGTGCGTCCTAGCCATATCATCTGGGGGATGGAGAGAACGAGCATCAGAGACAGACAGAAGCAGTTGTGAGGACTATCCCGGGGTGCTCAGCAGGGAAGGACTACAACACACAAGCGCTAGAAGGTAGACGCTGATTCCCACCTGTGAAGGGGACTCCTGATGTGCCTTCGGACCGGCCGGTCTCAGACAGCCCGGTTAACAGTGCCCTGGATTGGACACCTGAAGCCTTCAGTAAAGAGGTAAAGAGACTGCAACCTGGTGTCCTCATTATTTACTGCACCGCACCACCACCACCATCCACACCCTATTATTTGGGTGCCCCTCAGCAGGGTCACGGACCGGGCCTAGCCACCGTGACAACCCCAGAGCAGAGACTCAGAGGCCCGGTACCGGGTACCCCTCGGCCTGCGGCAGTGGGGGCGCTACAAACTCATAAAGTCTCATGGATTCCAGTACCACCTTTATGCTGATGACACTCAAATCTACCTTTCTGGCCCAGACAGCACCTCTCTGCTGTCCAAAATCCTGGCGTGTCTATCAGCCATATCCTCCTTCTTCTCCTCTTGCTTCCTCAAACTCAATGTGTACAAATCTGAACTCATCATCTTTCCTCCATCTCATAGATCTTCCTTACCTGACCTATCTATCGCAATTAACAACGTCACGCTTTCCCCCTTACCGGAAGTCCGCTGGCTCGGAGCAACCCTTGACTCTGCCCTGTCCTTCAAACTGCACATCCAAGCTCTTTCAACCTCCTGTCGCCTCCAGCTCAAAAATATCTCCAGAATCTGTCCTTTCCTCAACCGTCAATCTACTAAAATGCTTGTGCATGCCTTCATCATCTCCCGCCTTGACTACTGCAACATCCTTTTCTGTGGCATCCCTGCTAACACCCTTGCAACTCTCCAGTCCATCCTTAACTCTGCTGCCCAACTAATTCATCTCTCTCCTCACTACTCCTCCGCTTCCCCCCCTCTGCAAATCTTTTCACTGGCTCCCATTCCCTCAGCGTATCCAGTTCAAATGACTAATACTAACCTACAAAGCCATCCATAACCTGTCTCATCCATATATCTCTGAACTAATCTCCTGATATCTTCCCTCACATAATCTCCGGTCCTCCCAAGACCTCCTTCTCTCCTCCACACTTATTCGCTCCTCACCTATCTGCCTCCAAGACTTCTCCCGAATATCCCCCATCCTCTGGAATTCTTTGCCCCAACACGTCTGACTATCAACCACATTCTGATCCTTCAGACGGAACCTGAAAACCCACCTCTTCAGGAAAGCCTACAGCCTGTACTGACCCCGCTGCCTCCTCACCACTACCGAAGCTACCGCTCACCCACACCGGACCTGCTGCAACCCTCAACCTATTGTCTCCCTCCTCACCATCCTGTAGAATGTAAGCCCGCAAGGGCAGGGTCCTCGCCCCTCTATATCAGTCTGTCATTGTTAGTTTGCTTACTGTAAGTGATATCTGTAATTTGTATGTAACCCCTTCTCATGTACAGCACCATGGAATCAATGGTGCTATATAAATAAATAATAATAATGACTTGCTGCTCCTCTCCACTCTGTTTTCATATTGCTGTGAAAATACAGCAATATGGTATCTTGGATCTAATTAGGACATGGTGTGCCTCATAGATGAGCCCAACATCTTTTAATCTGCTGCTACATTTGACAACCAGGACTCAAATAAACTGTGAAAAAAATATTTTTCATTTTTTATGTTTTTATTATTATTTTATTTAGCAGCGATATCCATCAGCTTAGCGATTGTTCGACTGACAGCAATCTCTCGTGTATGTACACCTTTAGTCTCTCCCTCAAACAAATACCCTCATATTGACTTTGAGGACCAACGATTATAAGTCAGTATTTAGCTCAAAAGGTGATTTTAACTCAAAGTGGATCAAAGAAAAGAATAGGGACACCGTTAGGGTACGTGTCCACGTTCAGGATGGCCGGCGCTTTGAACGGAGCGGAAAACTTGCTCCGCCCAAAGCTCCGCCCCTTCTGTAGACGCGATGATGCCGGATGTGTTCATTGCACACATCCGGAATCATCGCACCCCACACATAGGGCCCTGTGTTTTACCTTGCGGCGGCGCAGCGTCGCCGCAAGGTAAACGGACATGCTGCAATCTAAAAAGATGCGCCGCATGTCCGGAATCGCAGGGCCGCCGGATGCGTGTTAACATGCATAGTGGAGACGGGATTTCATAAAATCCCCTTCACTATGCTGTAACATCTGGACGCTGCGGATTGAACGCTGCCTGTTATGATCCCAGTGGTAGAGGACCTCTGATATTCCGGCAAGATAGCAAAAACAAATACTGCTCTAGGGAGGTGGAAACTGGGCTAACCGCATACCTGATCCTAACACACACAACTAGAAGCAGCCGGTGAACGTGCCTACGTTGGTTCTAGACGTCTCGAGCCAGCCGGAGAACTGACTACCCCTAGAGGGAAAATAAGACCTCACTTGCCTCCAGAGAAATTGAACCCCAAAGATATAGAAAGCCCCCAACAAATAATAACGGTGAGTCAAGAGGAAAACACAAACGTAGAGATGAACTAGATTCAGCAAAGTGAGGCCCACTAGTCTAGATAGACAGAAAATAGATAGGGGACTATGCGGTCAGCAGAAAACCCTACAAAAACATCCATGCTGAACATTCAAGAACCCCCACACCGACTGACGGTGCGGAGGGAGAATATCAGCCCCCTAGAGCTTCCAGCGAGCCAGAAAATCAAATATTAAGCAAGCTGGACAAAGACACTGAAAAATGCAAACGATCCAAATTATACAAAACGGACTTAGCTTTTCTTGCATGAGACAGACTGAAAGGAATCCGGAGGAGACCATATAGGTCTGGATACAACGATGCCAGGCAAGAGACTGAGTCCGGAGGAGACTTAAATAGGGAACACCCGCTGCTTAACGACACAGCTGGAGGTCAGGCCTGCAACAAGACATGCCTAACACAATACCGTTAGTGACCACCAGAGGGAGCCCAGAAACACAGTTCACAACAGCTGCCGCTCCACGCAGCGTTCAATCCGCAGCTATTCCGGATGTAATACGGCCCGTGGACACATACCCTCCGAGTTCTTTAGGAAATTCTCCATCTTTTAATGCAGATTAGTATTTCTTGCTGCTAAAGCAAATGTCCTTCAGTGATGCCTATCCCATGGAACAAGTTATTCTTATATTGTTTTTTCAATTTAATTTTTTCAGAATAATTTGACTTTTGTCCATGCTCTTACATTTATGTAACAATGCATAACCTTTCCTCTTGAAATTCCCTTTCCTGTTAATTCCCTTACAAATTGGAATGCAGCTACACTAAAAACAAACTTTGTAAGAGTCTGGGAAAACAAGTTGAACACACAGTTCAAAGAAAAGAGAGATGATGGATAGATTTGCCAACTCTCATGATTCCAAATGTGTCAAACAAAAGAGCTTGTTTAAAGGGGTTGTCCAGACTTGAGGTACAAGTCTGCAGTCTCTTTGGGTCTACAGATTATTTCTCACAGAGTGCGTGCTGTCAAGATTCTCCGGCAATTTGCACATATGGGGTCACATGCCAACTAGAAGTGTGCACCATTACTCAATGCAAGTGGATTGAGTGAGCTTGGACAAGTCAAGTCGAAATGTGGCCAGAAGTTTGAAAATTGCATACTTTTAGTCACACTTGGCATTGGCACCTAAGAATCCTATTTACATGGTGTGAAGATTCACAAGTCTGCAGTCACATAGAGTGACTACAGACTTGTACCCCAAGCCTAAACAACTCCTTTAAGCTGCTTGCACTGCTATAAAGCATCAACTTTCCTAAAATAGGGACAACTAGTATCTTCCTGAATCCCTTGATAGAGCTGCAGCTGTGAAACACGGTGCTTAGTTGTGTCACATAACTAGTTGACATGTTTAAACTTTCCCTTTTCTTGATTATAAAATTGACGATTGAAACAATATAACATATAAAAATCATCCTACTTTCCTCAGAACTAGTTATTTTATTGGCCCATTGACATCTTCAGATACAGTTGTGCTCAAAAGTTTACATACCTGGGCAGAATTTTTGCTTTCTTGGCCTTTTTTCAGAGAATATGAATGATAACACCAAAACTTTTTCTCAACTCATGGTTAGTGGTTGGGTAAAGCCATTTACTGTCAGACATACTCAGCATTATTAATGTGGTCATGGGTTTCATAGTTTTAAGTGAAAAAAGAAACAGGTCCATCAATTACAACCTATACCCTAATATGTTCATACAGAGGAAGGCAAAAAATCAATAAGGCAGATGCTAATTGCGCCATATTAATGGGGGAATTCTTTCCATACTCGATATACAGTTTGGCAATCAGACTTATTCCCTGGGTTAATGCCATGTACATGTACACTGCAGCCATGCAGGACTCAAGAAGTGTAGTTTCCCTCTCTTGAGACATCAGCTGACTAGCAAATAGTCATGTAAATTAATATACTGTAATTGCTGCAAGTTTATGGGTGTAGGAGTTTTCACAGGTTGTATTAATATGAAAAATTGCATTTTGGCAATTAATGGATAGTAAAGACTACTCAGAATCACTTTACAAGAATTACATTTCCTAAAGTTAAATGGCTACAGATTTCCTGCACACGAATGACACTCACATTAATACCAAATGAGTTTGCTGTGATAAATGTTATTACTACAAATACCAGAGGAACAACCTGAGTAATTATTTATTGTGAATAGTAAAGTGCCGTCACGCTGTGCGTTCTGCTAAGGCTGTCATAAATAAATAGTGGCAATATACGGGTAAATCTTACAGCTCGTGTTATTTCTATAACGCACAGCAGAGCTTATATGTCGCACCATGCATCTGGCTTCTGCATCCAACAATGGGACGTATTGGACACTTTGAAGACCTGCCTTGCATCATATAACACCTATGCTAAGTATTGATGGATATTTTTGCAGTTATGGCTGCTTTCTTCCCGGACAAGCACCATTTGTGACCATAACATGTCTGGTATTGCAGGGCAGCCTCATTTACTTGGATTCTACTGAGCTGTAATCCCAGACAACAGCAATGGACAAACGTAGCACTGTGTTTGGAAGAAAGCAAACATGTTTTTATCTCAGATAATCCATTTTCCATATTTTCGCAGCAGTTTATATGCTGATGGAGCGCCCCCAGACGCAGGGCCGCGGGGTACTCGGTACCGGGCCTCTTTGTCTCGGTCCTGGGGTTGTCACAGTGGCTAGACCCGGTCCGTGACCCTGCTAAGGGGCGTCCAATGAAAGGTGATGATGGTGCGTGGTGCAAGGCGCGATGAATAACGAGGACACAGGGTTGCAGTCTCTTTACCTCTTTACTGAAGGCTTCGGAATCCGCAATCCAGAGCACTGCTAGCTTTACCCCTTTGACCCCTTTAAGAACTAACCCTGGCCGGGTCTTAGGGTACTGTCACACAGTACCATTTTCATCGCTACGACGGCACGATCCGTGACGTCGCAGCGTCGTATGATTATCGCTCCAGCGTCGTAGACTGCGGTCACACGTTGCAATCACGACGCTGGAGCGATGCCGAAGTCCCCGGGTAACCAGGGTAAACATCGGGTTACTAAGCGCAGGGCCGCGCTTAGTAACCCGATGTTTACCCTGGTTACCAGCGTAAACGTAAAAAAACCAAACTGTACATACTTACATTCCGGTGTCTGTCCCCGGCGTTCTGCTTCTCTCCACTGTGTAAGCACCATAGCCGGAAAGCAGAGCGGTGACGTCACCGCGTCACCGCTGTGCTCGCTTTCCGGCCGGCAGGCGCTCACAGTGCAGAGAAGCTGAGACGCCGGAGGACAGACACCGGAATGTGAGTATGTACTGTTTGTTTTTTTTACGTTTACGCTGGTAACCAGGGTAAACATCGGGTTACTAAGCGCGGCCCTGCGCTTAGTTACCCGATGTTTACCCTGGTTACAAGCGAACACATCGCTGGATCGCTGTCACACACAACGATCCAGCGATGTCAGCGGGTGATCAAGCGACGAAAGAAAGTTCCAAACGATCTGCTACGACGTACGATTCTCAGCAGGGTCCCTGATCGCTGCTGCGTGTCAGACACTGCGATATCGTATGGATATCGCTAGAACGTCACGAATCGTACCGTCGTAGCGATCAAAATTGCACTGTGTGACAGTACCCTTAGCAGCAAAACAGCAGGAAGACAAACAGTTAAATTAACTATTTACATTTTCAGGTTTCCGAGGTTTAGTTGGACGGCTTCCAGGGCGGCACCTGGCACTTAACCCTTCTTGGCCTGGGAAACGTGAGGTCCAGGGGTACACCCAGTGCTGGATAAACGCCGTTAATCCGTCTTTCATGTACGGTTAAGTCATGCACAGCGATGGAGGTCTGCGTAGCTTGAGTATGGGCATTTGCTGCAGCAGAGGTAGCGGCTGCTACAAGATCAGTCACTGGAACGGAGTCAGCAGCTGTGGCACTAGCAGTTGCTGGAGTGGTGTCGGTCATCAAGGCAGGGTCGTTCTTCATACCTGCTTCAGATGCGGTCCCTCCGGTGCCGGTCTGCTCTGTCTCTGCTGGGGTCTGGAATGCTGGTTGCGGGGCCTTGTGCTGGGACGTTGTCATCTCTGTTTGCAGCATCTCGCTTTCCGGCAGGGCCTTGCTTTGTGGCTTCGGAGCGCTGGAACTTCTTTCCTGCTACGGACCAGATGAGGCTGCCGACAGGCGTCTGGTGAGGCTCCCGATGAAGATCTTCTTCCACCCGGCCTCAGTGCTCAGCCGCGTCCGCCGGAGTTGGTCGCTGAGCTCTTCCACGCCGGCCTGCAGGAAATCAGCATCAGCGGTGGAGGCCTGGTTATGGTGCCCCTCCGGGTAGCTGGTGGAGTCCTCTGCTCCGACCCCACGCTCCGGCTCTGGGTGGCTGGCCATGGCGTCCTCCACGTGGCTGACTTCTTCTTTTTCCTGCTCTCTCCTTCGTGGGCGGTTTCTTTTTCTTTGTCTCCGCCCTCCATTAAGGATTAGGAGGCGGATCTCAGCTGCTGACGGACACGTCCTCAAGGCACAGAAATATTTAGACTGGGCGGCCATTGTCTTTCGCGCTCTTCAGCTTGCTTACGCCCACGAATCCACGCCCTTCTTCTTCTCCTGCGCTCCTCGTGGCGCTGTAATGGCGGTGGTTTTGGCGGGAAGTTTTGGCAGCAAATAGCAATACACAGTCTTTGCAATAAATCATGGTTCAAGCACAATTCAGACACAGTTCCAAGGCACACATGACCTGATTCTTCAGGCTTAAGAACATCCTGTTCGTGACGCCAAGTTGGAACGCCCCCAGACACAGGGTTGCGGGGTACTCGGTACCGGGCCTCTCTGTCTCGGTCCTGGGGCTGTCACGGTGGCTAGACCTGGTCCGTGACCCTGCTAAGGGGCATCCAATGAAAGGTGATGATGGTGCGTGGTGCAAGGCGCGATGAATAACGAGGACACATGGTTGCAGTCTCTTTACCTCTTTACTGAAGGCTTCGGAATCCGCAATCCAGAGCACTGCTAACAGGGCTGGCTGAGACCGGCCGGTCCGAAGGCACATCCATAGTTCCCTTTGCAGGTGGAAATCAGTGCCTACCTTCTAGCGCCTGTGTGTTGTAGTACCTCCCTGCTGAGCACCACGGGATAGTCCTCACAACTGTTGTGTCTGTTTCTGATGTTCTTTCTCTCTCCATCCCCCAGATGATATGGCTAGGACGCACCCGTATGACGGGGTAGGCCTGGAGTTATTTTATAGGGACCCTAGAGACGCCCCTCTCCCACAATTGCCTCCGTTGTCTGCTTAGGTGATTTAGGTGAGACAGCCAACCTATAATTAACTGTCCTGCCGCTGTTTGAAGTAATGCTTAGAGCCCAATACTTCCTCGGCGTTCCGGCCACCGGCTACGCGCCTCAGTAGGATGTTGCCACGATCTTAGGGCACGACTCCTACTGGTTCTATTCTCCTTTGTGCTGTGATCTCGTTTCTCACTTCTCCACAATAAACCTCGCTTCATGTCCTTTCTTAAGATGCCACCGCAACGGGTGCAGGCGCGGCTCCGTAACGATCTGTCCTTTTCGCTAGGCCACTGTCAGGATCCCACCCCTGACAGAGACCCCCCTGAATCTTCCCAGGAACTCCCTCTCTCACAGGATGTTGCCTGGGCAAAACCCAGTCAGCTTCTCTCTAACTTCCTATCCAACCCCCAGTTTTACCAGAGTGTGAGGAGTGGCCTAATACATAGAACCCTTTGCTCCCCCTGGTGGCCAGAGTGTGAAGTGTAATGTGTGACTGTGATAACTGGTCAGGTGAACTCCTTTAGTGCAATCAGACGTAACATCACTCCCCTTAGTGGCAGAGCGACATCATTGCAACGACCAGGACTCTGGGGCGCTGCACTGACAGCTCTCGCTGTAGACAGGGCCGGTTTTAGACAAAGTGGGGCCCTAGGCAAAAATTTAAAGTGGGGCCCCAAATGATAACATTGCACTGTGGCCCCCATATTTAGGGGCCTTATATCGGCCAACGGGTCTGCCACTATTAGCTGTATGCAGGGGCGTTGCTAGGGTCAGAAAAGATTGGGAGCCCAAGACAAAGAGCTGCCCATAACCCCCTCTTAATTTTTTTTTAAACTCTTCAGATAAAACAGTGCTATGTCCTATGTAACACCAGAGAAAGCAGTGATAACTCTCTGAGTACAGATAATTTAGTAGATGACATCTGCAGTCCTATGTAACACCACAGATAGACATAGCGTTTCAGAGTAAGACTATGTTCACATGCAGCATTTTTTTTTTCAGTAGCCAAAACCTTTTCTATTAGCAGTAAAAATGTTGCATTCCAAATACCTGTTTTTCAGCTTGTTTTGTGGTGGTCTTCACACTTGTTTCAGCTTTTTTATGGAGTGAGGATGTTTGTTTTGTCTACAGTATGTTTAAAGGTACCGTCACACTAAACGATATCGCTAGTGATCCGTGACGTTGCAGCATCCTGGATAGCGATATCGTTGTGTTTGACACGCAGCAGCGATCAGGATCCTGCTGTGATATCGCTGGTCGTTGATTAAAGTTCAGAACTTTATTTGGTCGTCAGATTGCCGTGTATCGTTGTGTTTGACAGCAAAAGCAACGATACCAGCGATGTTTTACAATGGTAACCAGGGTAAATATCGGGTTACTAAGCGCAGGGCCGCGCTTAGTAACCCGATGTTTACCCTGGTTACCAGTGTAAAATGTAAAAAAACAAACAGTACATATTCACCTTCGTGTCCCCCGCCGTCCGCTTCCTGCACTGACTGAGCGCTGGCTGTAAAGTGAAAGCACAGCACAGCGGTGACGTCACCGCTCTGCTGTTAGGGCCGGCACTCAGTCAGTGCAGAAAGCGGACGCCGGGGGACGCGAAGGTGAGTATGTAGTGTTTGTTTTTTTACATTTTACACTGGTAACCAGGGTAAACATCGGGTTACTAAGCACGGCCCTGCGCTTAGCAACCCGATGTTTACCCTGGTTACCCAGGGACCTCGGCATCGTTGGTCGCTGGAGAGCGGTCTGTGTGACAGCTCTCCATTGACCAAACAGCGACGCTGCAGCGATCGGCATCGTTGTCTGTATCGCTGCAGCGTCGCTTAGTGTGACGGTACCTTAAGGCCACGTTCACACGTTGAGTGTTTGGTCAGTATTTCAAATCAGCATATGTAAGCCAAAACCAGGAGGGTGAGAAATACAGAAGTGGTGACGTGTTTCTCAGGGTATGTGCACACGTTGTGGATTTTGCTGTGGATCTGCAGCAGTTTGCCATGCGGTGTACAGTACCATGTAAACGTATGGAAAACAAAATCCGCCATACACATGCTGAGGAAAATACCACATAGAAACGCTGCATTGTATTTTCTGCAGAATGTCAATTCTTTGTGCGGATTCCGCAGCGTTTGACACCTGCTCCATAATAGGAATCTGCAGGTGTAAAAACGCTGTTGAAAACCGCACAAAAACCGCGGTAATTCCACAATAAATCCGCGGTAAATCTGCAGGTAAAACGAAGGGGATTTAAAAAGTGCTACAGTTCTGATATCCAGTCAGAAAAAAAAACAAGCGCCTGCAGGAGATTTCAGAAATCTCCTATGTTTTGCTGGCACTTTGAAAAGCAGCTTTTCGCCATGTTCATGTGCAGAATTTTTGCAGCTTTTTCTTCTGCAAATAAGAAGTTTACAGCATTTTACAGCACAAGCAAAAACTGAGATTTTCAGAAATCTCCTGCACACCCTTTTATTTTCCCCTGACTGAATTTCACAACTGCAGCGTTTTTTAAATCTGCAGCATGTCACTTCTTTCAGCAATTTTTTTCACCCGTAGAAAGCAATGAAAAAGTTTTAAAAAGTTGCAACGTTGCTTTTCACTGCGTTTTTTGTGAATGACACTAACTTTATTAAACATGTACTGTAGACAAAATGCAGACTGTAAAAAACAAACAGCAAAAGCTCTAAGGGTGTGTGCACACAGTCAGTAAACGTTGCGTGTCGGCTGCTGTGCACTTGTACAGCGTCCAACCCGCAGCGGCCAGATATTACAGTATATTGGATGGGATTTCAAGAAATTCCATCTCTACTATGCGTGCACTATCACCTGCACCTCACCCGCAGAGACGGACATGGGACACGTCTCTCCAGGCTGCAGCATGTCAATTTATATGGCGTATATGCGAGTTTCCGCAAGAGAAATCTCACCCCTGCAATGTATAGGATACGGTGATTCCGCACAGATCAATGAACACACGCGGAATCACCTGTGTTCAAAAGATGGCAGCACTTTGGAAGCAGCACATGTCCACTGCATCCAAAGGGGCTGCCATTTCTGGATCCTCTGCACATACCCTAAAAAATGGGTGTTGTGAAAGCAGTGTTTTTACTGCCAAGAGAGCAGGCTTTGGCTGCAAAAAAAATGCACCAAAAACGCTGTTTCCTATGCACACCTGTACTATATATGTGTATGTGCAGCAGCCGTTTTGATCATACTAAGTCCGTTTGGGTTCGGGCTGATTAGCATAGTGCACTTTTTTGTCAAGACCACGGGGTTGCAGAAGCGTGGATATATAAGAACAGCGGCAGTGCAGGTGCCATACCTTGAGAAAGAGGGACGTTTCCCTCGAAACGTGTCGGGATTGGCCCTTACACACGTCCGTCACACACGGACAGGTGACGTCACCACTACACCAGGCCCCCCGCTAACCTCGCTACGCTGACAGCGGCGCCAGCGGCCGAGGCTACCGCTGAGCTACGGCGGCGGGCTTTTTCGGGGATTGCTACCTTGGGGAGGATGCTCCCATCGCCAAGCACCACTGAACAGTGGGGAACATACCGCTATGCAAACGGACATCTCATATACAGGACTACACTCCAATCTGTAAGTGCCTTTACAGCGCGGCAACCTTTTATATATTTTGATTATTTTTTGGCAGTTTCTCACACCATACTGGCTGGTTTGCCTGCTGCTGTTCTTCCAGGCACACGTGTTTAGCGCCTTTGTGACTTTCAGTTTTATCATATATGTGTATAGTTTACCCTTATTATTTCACATGGGAATTCATTTATTTCTATATAATAAATGCCCTGATTCAGCAGACAATATTCCTGTCTTGTGTCATCCAGACAGTAGTGACAGGAGGTTGCCCTGTCAGATTACAAGCAGTGACTGTGGTCAGAGCCTATGCTGATCCCTGCTATATGTGACTGTGAAACCTGATCCTACAGCAAACAGCACAGAGCTCCGGGACCACAGTGAGTAAATCACTGCACTGAGGGGGTCTCCAAGGGGGTTTGGGAGAGACGCCACTGCTGTACACCCTCTGGGCACTTCATACAGGGGCTGCAGAGGTAGGGGGCCCCCTTTCTAGGTGGGGGCCCCAGGCATCTGCCTGGTCTGCCTGTGCCAAACGCCGGCCCTGGCTGTAGAAGTAAATGATGACCCCTCTGGTGACAGTAATAATAAAATGTTTTTTCAGCATCAAGTTATTGATGGCCTATGGCCGTTTATAACCAATTGGTAAAGCGTTGACTACTGGCATCCCTGCCAGATAAGAGTTTAAAGAGAATCTGTCACCTCATATTTCGTATATAAACTGTGGCCACCACCATCAGGGGCTTATCTACAGCATTCTGTAATGCTGTAGATAAGCCCCCGATGTAACCTGAAAGATAAGAAAAACAAGTTAGATTATTCTCACCCAGGGGCGGTCCCGCTGCGGTCCGGTCCGATGGGCGTCGCAGTCCGGGTTCCGGCGTCTCTCATTTTCATATGATGACGTCCTCTTCTTTGCTTCCTGCCGCGGCTCCTGCGCAGGCGTACTTTGTCTGCCCTGTTGAGGGCAGCGTAAAGTACTGCAGTGCGCATGTGTCGGGCCTCTCTGACCTTCTCCAGCGCCTGCACACTGCAATAAATAAAGAACGCCTGCGCAGGAGCCACGGCAGGAAGCAAAGAAGAGGGTGTCATCGTATGAAGGCAGGAGGCACATCGGACCGGACTGCACCAGGACCGCCCCTGGGTGAGTATAATCTAACTTATCTTTCAGGTTACATCGGGGGCTTATCTACAGCATTACAGAATGCTGTAGATAAGCCCCTGATGGCGGTGGCCGCAGTTTATATACGAAATATGAGGTGACAAATTCCCTTTAATGTCTAGCTGCCCTTTAAAAAGCTGATTTGCAGCACGCAAAGAGTTGGACCACCACTGATTTGATATTAATGGCTTTAATAACATCAATATTGTGATCCCAAAATACACATTTAGCTATGGTTTTGTTCTCCAATCTGACCCAACCATGATAACTAAGCTAATGGTGGCTTACAACTGTAAATGTTACTTTGGTTTGATTCCTTCTTGTTAACCGGATAACATATTCCCAAGTGACAACCTCACATTGAAATTCTGGGCCAGTGGTCTCCAGACCAAAATTCGAGTGATATCAGGTTGGAATTTTTGTATCACTATATGCATAATGATGACTAATGGACCAAAGACTCCTCTCTATAGCCTCCAGCTCTCCATATACGCAATCTCCTGTCTCTAGTGAGAGAATGAATAGAAGCTCTGGAGCACAAGCCTCAACTTTAGAAAATAAATCCCAAGTCTCAGAGAACAGACTCTTTTGTAAGCATCTGCAAATTGTATTATTTAGGTTATGAAGTAACATTACACAGGAGCAGTGTGCATTTAGCTATTATCTAATATGAAATTATTTGTGTACCATTCTTTTGAAATGTAGCTAAATCCTTTCCCTTTTATCTTGTATATGGTATTATGCATAACTACTTTATAGAATTTGTTATTCTCTTTGGCTCTTATGAACATCCTTATGTATATATCTTACACCTTGTTTTTCCTATTCTTTACTTAAAACTCATTTAAGTCTTTTGAATAAATTGTAAGTCTAAAGGAGAAAAATAATGTTTGATCGTTTTCATTTGTTGAAGGTATTAATTTTTACCATTAAAACATTCCTTTTGTGCCTTGTTTTAAATAACTTGTGATATTCTAATACAACTTTTCCACTTGAGAGTTAAAAGGGTTGTCCAAGAAGAAAAAAACAATGAAGTAAAGCAGGGAAATGCCATAAGATGATAAAATAGGCATTCCTTAAAGGGAATCTGTCACCAGGTTTTTGCTATGGAATATGACAGCAGCATAATGTAGGGGCTGAAACCCTGTTTCCAGTGATGCGTCACTTTCTGGGCTGCCGGCTGTCATTTTGATGCAATCACAGTTTTTTCTACTATAGTTCTAGCAGTGCTCAGAATGCAGAGCCCTGTATAATCCTGCCCACACTACTGATTGGCAGCCTTTTGTACAATGTACCACTGTACATTGGCAGAAAGATGTTAATCAGTAATGGGGGCGGAGTCATACAGAGCAGTTGATTAGGAGGCAGGAGACACATAGTCCTGTAGTAATAATTGTTAGAATCTGTTTAGTTTGTTACTATCCGCCATTTTCTTGTGGTGTTCTGGCTGTTGGTCTTTTCCCTCTGGTGCTGGGTTTGTCTTGGGGCAGGTGATTGTATCATAACCAGCACCTGCCTCCCAGTCCTTGCTGGACAACAGTGTTAATCTGCTTTAGTTCTGGCTTGATGCTTTGCTTTGTCTTCTGTGTGTATAATTTGTGCAGTACTGGGAGCTCTGGCTCTCCTAGTCTCAGTTTCTGTTTGTATCTGCAGCCTTCTCTGTGTTTTTCTATTAGGAGGTGACCCATTTTTGTACCCAGTCCTTAGTTCTTTTAGGGAACCCCTTCCCCCGATCTATAGGTCTTCGCTTGAGATTAACCTAGGATCGTTGGTGGGTCTATTCGCAAGGAATGGGTCGCCCACTCCACCGTAGGGTATCAGCCTAGTCTCAGTGCAGGGTCAGTTTTCCCCCTTCTATCCTAGTCCATAACAATAATCTCCTGCTGATAAAACACTGATTTTAGTGAAACAGCAGCACACAGCCTAGTAAGTGACACATCACTGGAAATAGTGCCCATGCCCCTGGATCAGATTACATAGCATACATTTGCTAAAAGATTCCCTTGAAATCCCGTCGCTCCAGCACATGGCTTTTAATGTTTGGTTGCAATAATGACGTCCCGTCTCTACACATGACTGTTGAAGGCAATCATTGGCCTCAGGGGTACACTGTGGCACTGTGGCCAGTCATTGGTTACAGCGGTCACATGTGCTGTAGTTAAATCTTTGCAGCAGCACAGTAACAGGCCAACATGGAGCACCAAAATAGTGGGAATTTCACAAATATTTCATGTTTCCTTTACGATTTGGAACTATTTGTCATCTTGGCAATGGTTTTGTTATTCATGGACAATCCCATAAAACATCTGGTTGTCTACCTGTATTCAATGATGCGACAGAATTGAATTCTTAACAACTAGTAACCAGGGCTTTGCTTTTAGCATTCATTTAACATAATTGCATACTGCAGACTCCATGTACATCCATAACTTTTAGTTCTTTTTGCTCTTGGTTTCATACTGGATTTAACTTTTGTTATCTAATTTTTTTCACTCACGGAAATGAACACTTCTTTACAATTATTTTTGGCTGGAGGGGAAAACAATTTTTGACCTAGGCAGTCACGGACATCCATAGATATTTTTTCCATCTTCTTACACATAGACCATGGAAAACAACTTATAGTTCAACAATTTTATTTATTACAAATAAGGAGAAATGTTGCACCCTTAGCTGAAAATGTCCTCCATAATATGCTAACTGGAGCCTTGGGCATTGAAAACACATTAAGTGTTTATGGATCATTGGCGTAAACATAGGAATTGTCCTGGGAAAGCAAAACCAAAGCAAAAGGGGAAATATGAACATGACATGTAAGATTGTAATGTTCTGTTTTAGTGTCTCTAACACATGTATGGCAAGACTGTAAAAACTGCCCTTGTCTGTACAAATAATACCTATAAATGGAAAAAGAGTTGTAAATTAATAGTCACAAAATTACAATGTTGGGAGTAAAAAACAAGAAAAATTATTTGTGAGAGACGTCTGAAATATTTTATCCCAGAGAACCCCAACTAGACGGCAGAACAGAGGACCCTGCCTTGTTCATGTAACTCGACTTTAAATACTTTTTTGCTTTCACTGCATAAACTTTATACTGCATACCCCTTCACGATATACAGTACGTCATACTAGTACTGCGCATGTCGTGTCTCCCCCTTTGATGCTGGCTCCGGCGCTGAGCCCACATCAAAGCCGCGGCATGTCAGCTGTTTTGTACAGCTGACATGTGCCCGCAATAGCTGTGGGTGGAATTGTGATCCACCCGCCGCTATTAACTAGTTAAATGCTGCTGTCAAACTCTGACAGCGGCATTTAACTAGCACTTCCGGCCATCGGGGTCACGTGATCAGCGATGCGTCGGCATGACAACCAGAGGCTATTGAAGCAAAACAAAAGTAAAAAAAAATAAAAAAATATAAAAGTTTAAATCACCCCCTTTCGCCCCATTTAAAATAAAACAATAAAAAAATCAAACATACACATATTTGGTATCGTCGTGTTCAGAATCGCCCAATCTATCAATAAAACAAAAGGATTAACCTGATCGCTAAACGGCGTAGCGAGAAAAAAATTAAAAACGCTAGAATTACATTTCTTTGGTCGCTGCAACATTGCATTAAAATGTAATAGCGAGTGATCAAAAGAACATATCTGCACCAAAATGGTATTATTAAAAACATCCGCTTAGCACGCAGAAATAAGCCCTCACCCAACCGGAGATCCCGAAAAAAATGGAAACGCTACGGGTATCAGAAAATTGCGCACTTTTTTTTTTTTAACCAAAGTTTGGAATTTTTTTCACCACCTAGGTAAAAAATAACCTAGACATGTTTGGTGTTTATGAACTCTTAATGACCTGGATAATCAAATTTGCAGGTGAGTTTTAGCATTTAGTGAACCTAGGGTGGGATTGCACTTTTTTTGCAATTTCACCATATTTGGATTTTTTTTCCCGTTTTTAGTACAAGACATGGTAAAAACAATGGTTTCGTTCAAAAACACATCTCGTCCTGCAAAAAACAAGCCCTCACATGGCCATATTGATGGAAAAATAAAAAAGTTATGGTTCTGGCAAGGAGGGGAACGAAAAACGAAAACGCAAAAATGAAAAAGGGCTGCGGCGTGAAGGGGTTAAGCAAAAGTGTTGGGTAACGTTGGCGGGACCACAGAGTGATGCCAAGCTCAAGTCACTTATCAACAAAACATCTTATATTGTATACATCATATATAGTGATCCTATAAAGATAAGGTTAAAGATTTCTATTTGTTTTGTTTCTCTCTTCTTTGTGCTATACTTTTTTTTTTTACTTTCAGTGGTAAGTTGAAAGAAACTGACATTAAGGCCGGCGTCACACTAGAGAGAAATATGGACGAGGGAGAGGTGCAAAAAAACGAGGCATTGCACACGGACCAATGTTTCTCTATGGGGCAGCTCCCATCAGCCTTATATTTCTCTACCGTATTTTATCGACTGAGAAAATTGCAGCATGCTGCGATTGTCAGCGTATTCCTCCAAAAATACGCCAATGAAAGTCTATGGGAGCAAGAAAAAAATGGATTGCACATGGACCACTCGTGTGACTTACAAGAAATAGGCATCTGTGTTCTATAGAAAAGCCGGTAATTCAGTGCAGTGTAAAGTAAAATCACACTGACAGGTTAGAATGAATAGACAAAATAACTGTCTACACATAGAATAGGTATATAAATATATATATATATATATATGTCATTGACACACACACACACACACACACACACACACACACACACACATATATACAGTCATATGAAAAAGTTTGGGCACCCCTATTAATCTTAAGCTTAATGTTTTATAAAAATTGTTTTTTTTGCAACAGCTATTTCAGTTTCATATATCTAATAACTGTTGGACACAGTAATGTTTCTGCCTTGAAATGAGGTTTATTGTACTAACAGAAAATGTGCAATCTGCATTCAAACAAAATTTGACAAGTGCATAAGTATGGGCACCCTTATCATTTTCGTGTTTAAAATACCATATTTTCTGGTGTATAAGACGACTGGGCGTATAAGACGACCCCCAACTTTTCCATATAAAATATGGAATTTGGGATATGCCCGCTGTATAAGACGGGGGTCATCTTATACGCCCAGTCATCTTATACGGCGTGTGGCTCCCAGGGTCTGAAGGAGAGGAGACTCTCCTTCAGGCCCTGGGATCCATATTCATGTTAAAAATAAAGAATAAAAATAAAAAAGATGTATATACTCACCCCTCCGAGAAGGCTGGCTGTCACTGCTGCAAGCGTCTGCCTCCGTTCCTAAGAATTGCAGAGCATGAAGGACCCTCGATGACGTCGCAGTCCTGTGATTGGTCCGTGACCGCTCATGTGACCGGTCACCTGACCGTGACGTCATCGAAGGTCCTTCACGCTCTGCAATTCTTAGGAACGGAGGCAGACGCTTGCAGCAGTGACAGCCAGGCTTCTCGGAGGGGTGAGTATATACATATTTTTTATTTTTATTCTTTATTTTTTACATGAATATGGATCCCAGGGAGTGAAGGAGAGTTTCCTCTCCTTCAGACCCTGGGAACATCCAGGATCGCTCCCTGCACATGCCGTACCTGGCGTATAAGACGACCCCTGACTTTTGGGACAATTTTTAGGGGTTAAAAAGTCGTCTTATACGCCGGAAAATACGGTACTCCTACCTACTTTTTACTGACTTACTAAAGCACTTTTTTTGGTTTTGTATGCAGAGAAGAAGAATGGTGAGATCAGTCAAGGACAATCCTCAGACCACCTCCAGAGAGCTGCAGCATTACCTTGCTGCAGATGGTGTCACTGTGCATCTGTCAACTATACAACGCACTGTGTTTTTTTGCCGCCATGCATAACGCCTTTTTGTATGACCAAACAACTCAATCTTGGTTTCATCAGTCCACAGGACCTTCTTCCAAAAATAAATTGGCTTCTCCAAATGTGCTTTTGGATACCTCAGCCGACTCTGTTTGTGGCGTGCTTGCAGAAATGGCTTCTTTCGCATCACTCTCCCATACAGCTTCTCCTTGTGCAAAGTGCGTTGTATAGTTGACCAATGCACAGTGACACCATCTGCATCAAGTTGATGCTGCAGCTCTCTGGAGGTGGTCTGAGGATTGTCCTTGACTGATCTCACCATTCTTCTTCTCTGCCTTCCTGATGTTTTTCTTGGCGTGCCACTTCTGGCCTTAACAAGAACTGTACCTGTGTTCTTCCATTTCCTTACTATGTTCCTCACAGTGGAAATTGACAGGTTAAATCTCTGAGACAGCTTTTTGTATCCTTCCCCTGAACAACTATGTTGAATAATCTTTGTTTTCAGATCATTTGACAGTTGTTTTGAGGAGCCCATGATGCCACTCGTCAGAGGAGATTCAAACAGGAGAACAACTTGCAAGTGGACACTTTAAGTAGCTTTTCTCATGATTGCATACACCTGGCTATGAAGTTCAAAGCTCAATGAGGATACAAAACCAAAAAAAGTGCTTTAGTAAGTCAGTAAAAAGTAGGTAAACAAATCCTACAAAAAAGCTATGGAGTATAGATTACCCAAAGAGACATGGTAAAAAAGTATAACAATTTTATTAGATCAAATCACAGAAAATAACTAACATAACAGACAAGGTGCACGTATAATTCATGTACGGCAGACAACAAACACTGCAAATAGCACCTCGGGCATAGAAGAGGCAAGAACTAATGGCTTTTTAGGGGTAACAGGGTCCAACTATCCAAAATAATGGTATGGAAATAAAGTGCATAGTGCTGCAAAGTAACTCCATGTGCCCACTACTGCCATACAGCCAATTACTTAACAGACTTAAAATAGGTAGCTATAATCATATAGTTCTGCCAATCTTACCCAAATAGTGTAGGTGCCAGTGTGTGTCTGGTGGCCCCCGACGCGCGTTTCGCGTAGGCTTCCTCGGGGGGACATGGTTGTGTGTCATACTGGGTCTGTATTTAAGGCTTACTAGCAGCTGTGGCGATCATAGCGCATCATAATTGGCGCATGCGCATCGCCATGTCCGGGACGCCGCACACATCATCCCCGGCGCTTCCGGTGTTTAGAGCAGGCAGAGGGAAAACCCTCAAGACGTCATTTCCTGCTCCACCGCTGATAGACGCCGGGGATGATGGTCGGCGGACTCCAGTGCGGCGCGCATGCGTCCTCCGCCATTTTTCCTAAGGGAGGAACTAAGGGCAGTCATGAAGAAAAAGCCGATCACACAGCCTATAAAATGTGAGGTAATCGTGAACCATAAATATGCTATACAAAAAGGGGGTAAAGGGAACCAGGAAAAAGTGCATATAGTGCAACAACGAGTATGACTACCATGCCAAAGCATATGCAAATTTGTAGGAGGAGCTAAGGGCAGCAATAGAGAAAAGGCCGATCACATGACCTCTGGAGTGTGAGGTTATCATGAGTCATAAATGTGCTATACAAGAAAGGGGTAAAGAAAAAAGGAAAAAAGTGCATATAGTGCAACAGCGAATGTGACTACCATACCGAGGCATATATTAATTTTTAAGAGACATAAAAAACTGTTTTTTGAGGGTGGTTTGCACGTTAATGACCGGGCCAATTTTTACAATTCTGACCACTGTCCCTTTATGAGGCTATAACTCTGGAACACTTTGACGGATCTTGGCGATTCTGACATTGTTTTCTCGTGACATATTGTACTTCATGTTAGTGGTAAAATTTATTCGATATAACTTGCGTTTATTTGTGAAAAAAATGGAAATTTGGCGAAAATTTTGAAAATTTAGCAATTTTCCAACTTTGAATTTTTATGCCCTTAAATCACAGACATATGTCATGCAAAATACTTAATAAGTAACATTTCCCACATGTCTACTTTACATCAGCACAATTTTGGAACCCAAATTTTTTTTTGTGACGGAGTTATAAGGGTTATTTGTTTTCCAATTTGTCCTGAGTACGCTGATACCCCATATGTAGGGGGGAACCACTGTTTGGGCGCATGACAGAGCTCGGAAGGGAAGGAGCGCCATTTGGAATGCAGACTTAAATGGATTGGTCTGCAGGCATCACGTTGCATTTGCAGAGCCCCTGATGTACCCAAACAGTACAAACCCCCCACAAGTGACCCCATATTGGAAACTAGACCTCCCAAGGAACTTATCTAGATGTGTTGTGAGAACTTTGAACCCCCAAGTGTTTCACTACAGTTTATAACGCAGAGCCGTGAAAATAAAACATCTTTTTTTTTCTCACAAAAACGATTTTTAGCCCCCCAAATTTTTAATTTTCCCAAGGATAACAAGAGAACTTGGACCCCAGAAGTTGTTGTTCAATTTGTCCCGAGTACGCTGATAACCCATGTGGTGGGGTAAACCCCTTTTTGGGCGCACGGGAGAGCTCGGATGGGAAGGAGCACTGTTTTACTTTTTCAACGCAGAATTGGCTGGAATTGAGATTGGACGCCATGTCGCGTTTGGAGAGCCCCTGATATGCCTGGACAGTGGAAACTCCCCAATTCTACCTGAAACCCTAACCCAAACACACCCCTAACCCTAATCCCAACGGTAACCCTAACCACACCCCTAGCCCTGACACACCCATAATTCTAATCCCAACCCTAATCCAAACCGTAAATGTAATTCAAACCCTAACCCTAACTTTAGCCCCAACCCTAACCCTAACTTTAGCCCCAACCCTAACCATAACTTTACCTCCAACCCTAGCCCTAACCCTAACCCTAGCCCTAACCCTAACTTTAGCTCCATCCCGAACCCTAGCCCTAACCCTAACTCTAGCCCTAACCCTAACCCTAGCCCTAATGGGAAAATGGAAATAAATACATTTTTTTAATTTTATTATTTTTCCCTAACTAAGGGGGTGATGAAGGAGGGTTTGATTTACTTTTATAGCGTTTTTTATATCGGATTTTTATGATTGGCAGCTGTCACACACTAAAAGACGCTTTTTATAGCAAAAAAGTTTTTGCGTCTCCACATTTTGAGACCTATAATTTTTCCACATTTTGCTCTACAGAGTCCTGTGAGGTCTTGTTTTTTGCGGGACGAGTTGACGTTTTTATTGGTAACATTTTCGGACACGTGACCTGTTGTGAATTTGGATTCTGGGCTCCCCCGGTGGCTACTGGTGGAATGGAACTGGTGTCTTCATCTTCTCTGTTCACCTGGTCCCATCAAGATGTGGGAGTCGCTATATAACCTTGCTGCTCTGTTAGTTGCTTGCCGGTCAACAATGTTATCAGAAGCCTCTCTGTGCTTGTTCCTGCTCCTAGACAACTACTAGATAAGTTGGACTCTTGTCCATGTTTGTTTTTGCATTTTTGTTCCAGTTCACAGCTGTAGTTTCGTTACTGTGTCTGGAAAGCTCTTGTGAACAGGAATTGCCACTCTGGTGTTATGAGTTAATGCCAGAGTTTTAAAGTAATTTCTGGATGGTGTTTTTGATAGGGTTTTCAGCTGACCATGAAAGTGTCCTTTCTGTCTTCTGCTATGTAGTAAGTGGACCTCAAATTTGCTAAACCTATTTTCATACTACGTTTGTTATTTCATCTCAACTCACCGCCAATACATGTGGGGGGCCTCTGTCTCCTTTCGGGGTATTTCTCTAGAGGTGAGCTAGGACTAATATTTTCCTCTGCTAGCTTTTTTTAGTCCTCCGGCTGGTGCTGGGCATCTAGAATCAACGTAGGCATGCTACCCGGCCACTGCTAGTTGTGCGTTAGGTTTAGTTCATGGTCAGCTCAGTTCCCATCTTCCAAGAGCTAGTTCCTATATATGCTTATGCTATGTTCTCTTGCCATTGAGATCATGACAGTTTGACCGGCCCTCAAAGTGTTAATTGTTTGGGCTGAAGCAGGAGAAAAAGAAGTGTTGAAGGGAAATTTTTTTTTTTTTTTCCCCTCAGAGTTTTGCTGCCTAGCCCTTAATTGCTGTCTAGCTGCTTCTTACCTCCTCTTAACCCTTGAATGGCTCTGTGTCCACCTGTTTGTAATGGATCTTCAGAGTGTAACTGCAGGTTTGAATAATCTCGCCACGAAGGTACAAAATTTGCAAGATTTTGTTTGTCATGCACCTGTATCTGAGCCGAGAATTCCTTTGCCGGAATTTTTCTCGGGGAATAGATCCGGGTTTCAGAATTTTCGAAATAATTGCAAATTATTTTTGTCCCTGAAATCTCGCTCTGCCGGAGACCCTGCACAGCAGGTCAGGATTGTGATTTCCTTGCTCCGGGGCGACCCTCAAGACTGGGCTTTTTCATTGACACCAGGGGATCCTGCGTTGCTCAATGTGGATGCGTTTTTTCTGGCCTTGGGGTTGCTTTATGACGAACCACATTTGGAGCTTCAGGCAGAAAAAACTTTGATGTCCCTATCTCAGGGGCAAGATGAAGCGGAAATTTACTGCCAAAGATTCCGTAAATGATCTGTGCTTACTCAGTGGAATGAGTGCGCCCTGGCGGCGACTTTCAGAGAGGGTCTCTCTGATGCCATTAAGGATGTTATGGTGGGGTTCCCTGTGCCTGCGGGTCTGAATGAGTCCATGACAATGGCTATTCAGATCGATAGGCGTTTGCGGGAGCGCAAACCAGTGCACCATCTGGCGGTGTCCACTGAGAAGTCGCCAGAGAGTATGCAGTGTGATAGAATTCTGTCCCGAAGCGAGCGGCAGAATTTTAGACGGAAAAATGGGTTGTGTTTCTATTGTGGTGATTCTACTCATGTTATATCAGCATGCTCTAAGCGCACTAAAAAGCTTGGTAAATCTGTTTCCATTTGCACCTTACCATCTAAATTTATTCTATCTGTGACCCTGATTTGCTCTTTGTCATCTATTACCACGGACGCCTATGTCGACTCTGGCGCCGCTTTGAGTCTTATGGATTGGTCCTTTGCCAAACGCTGTGGGTATGATTTAGAGCCTTTGGAGACTCCTATTCCTCTGAAGGGGATTGACTCCACCCCATTGGCTAATAATAAACCACAATACTGGACACAAGTAACTATGCGTATTAATCCGGATCACCAGGAGATTATTCGCTTTCTGGTGCTGAATAATCTACATGATGATTTGGTGCTAGGATTGCCTTGGCTGCAATCTCACAACCCAGTCCTCGACTGGAGAGCTATGTCTGTGTTGAGCTGGGGATGTAAGGGGGCTCATGGGGATGTACCTGTGGTTTCCATTTCATCATCCATTCCCTCTGAAATTCCTGAGTTCCTGTCTGACTATCGTGACGTCTTTGAAGAATCCAAGCTTGGTTCGTTACCTCCGCACCGAGAGTGCGATTGTGCCATAGATTTAATCCCGGGTAGTAAATACCCAAAGGGTCGTTTATTTAATCTGTCTGTGCCTGAACATGCTGCTATGCGAGAATATATAAAGGAGTCCTTGGAAAAGGGACATATTCGTCCATCGTCATCTCCCTTAGGAGCCGGTTTTTTCTTTGTGTCAAAAAAAGACGGCTCTTTGAGACCATGTATTGATTATCGGCTTTTGAATAAAATCACTGTTAAATATCAATACCCATTGCCGTTGCTGACTGATTTGTTTGCTCGCATAAAGGGGGCCAAGTGGTTCTCTAAGATTGACCTTCGTGGGGCGTATAATTTGGTGCGAATCAGGCAGGGGGATGAGTGGAAAACCGCATTTAATACGCCCGAGGGCCACTTTGAGTATTTAGTGATGCCTTTTGGTCTTTCTAATGCTCCGTCAGTTTTCCAGTCCTTTATGCATGATATTTTTCGCGATTATTTGGATAAATTTGTGATTGTGTATCTGGATGATATTCTGATTTTTTCGGATGACTGGGACTCTCATGTCCAGCAAGTCAGGAGGGTTTTTCAGGTTTTGCGGTCTAATTCTTTGTGTGTGAAGGGTTCTAAGTGTGTTTTTGGGGTACAGAGGATTTCCTTTTTGGGATATATTTTTTCCCCCTCTTCCATTGAAATGGATCCTGTCAAGGTTCAAGCTATTTGTGATTGGACGCAGCCCTCTTCTCTTAAGAGTCTTCAGAAATTTTTGGGCTTTGCTAACTTTTATCGTCGATTTATTGCTGGTTTTTCGGATATTGCTAAGCCATTGACCGATTTGACTAAGAAGGGTGCTGATGTTGCTGATTGGTCCCCTGATGCTGTGGAGGCCTTTCGGGAGCTTAAGCGCCGTTTTTCCTCTGCCCCTGTGTTGCGTCAGCCTGATGTTGCTCTACCTTTTCAGGTTGAGGTCGACGCTTCTGAGATCGGAGCTGGGGCAGTGTTGTCGCAGAAAAGTTCTGACTGCTCCGTGATGAGGCCTTGTGCCTTCTTTTCCCGTAAATTTTCGCCCGCTGAGCGGAATTATGATGTTGGGAATCGGGAGCTTTTGGCCATGAAGTGGGCTTTTGAGGAGTGGCGCCATTGGCTTGAGGGGGCCAGACATCAGGTGGTGGTATTGACTGACCACAAAAATTTGATTTATCTTGAGACCGCCAGGCGCCTGAATCCTAGACAGGCGCGCTGGTCATTATTTTTCTCTCGGTTTAATTTTGTGGTGTCATACCTACCGGGTTCTAAGAATGTTAAGGCGGATGCCCTTTCTAGGAGTTTTGAGCCTGACTCGCCTGGTAACTCTGAGCCCACAGGTATCCTTAAGGATGGAGTGGTATTGTCAGCCGTTTCTCCAGACCTGCGGCGGGCCTTGCAGGAGTTTCAGGCGGATAGACCTGATCGTTGCCCACCTGATAAACTGTTTGTTCCTGATGATTGGACCAGTAGAGTCATCTCTGAGGTTCATTCTTCTGCGTTGGCAGGTCATCCTGGCATTTTTGGTACCAGGGATTTGGTGGCAAGGTCCTTCTGGTGGCCTTCCCTGTCACGAGATGTGCGAGGCTTTGTGCAGTCTTGTGACGTTTGTGCTCGGGCCAAGCCTTGTTGTTCTCGGGCTAGTGGATTATTGTTGCCCTTGCCTATTCCTAAGAGGCCTTGGACGCACATCTCGATGGATTTTATTTCAGATCTGCCTGTTTCTCAGAAGATGTCTGTCATCTGGGTGGTGTGTGACCGTTTTTCTAAGATGGTCCATTTGGTTCCTCTGCCCAAGTTACCTTCTTCTTCCGAGTTGGTTCCTCTGTTTTTTCAAAATGTTGTTCGTTTGCATGGTATTCCTGAGAATATCGTTTCTGACAGAGGGACCCAATTCGTGTCTAGATTTTGGCGGGCATTCTGTGCTAGGATGGGCATAGATTTATCTTTTTCGTCCACTTTCCATCCTCAGACGAATGGCCAGACCGAGCGGATTAATCAGACCCTGGAGACATATCTGAGGTGTTTTGTGTCTGCTGACCAGGATGATTGGGTTGCTTTTTTGCCATTGGCGGAGTTCGCTCTCAATAATCGGGCCAGCTCTGCCACTTTGGTGTCCCCGTTTTTCTGTAATTCGGGGTTTCATCCTCGATTTTCCTCTGGTCAGGTGGAATCTTCGGATTGTCCTGGAGTGGATGCTGTGGTGGAGAGATTGCATCAGATCTGGGGGCAGGTGGTGGACAATTTGAGGTTGTCCCAGGAGAAGACTCAGCTTTTTGCCAACCGCCACCGTCGTGTTGGTCCTCGGCTTTCTGTTGGGGATTTGGTGTGGTTGTCTTCTCGTTTTGTCCCTATGAGGGTCTCTTCTCCTAAGTTTAAGCCTCGGTTTATCGGCCCGTATAAGATATTGGAGATTCTTAACCCTGTTTCCTTCCGTTTGGACCTCCCTGCATCCTTTTCTATTCATAACGTTTTTCATCGGTCATTATTGCGCAGGTATGAGGTACCGGTTGTGCCTTCCGTTGAGCCTCCTGCTCCGGTGTTGGTTGAGGGTGAGTTGGAGTACGTTGTGGAGAAAATCTTGGACTCTCGTGTTTCCAGACGGAGACTCCAGTATCTGGTCAAGTGGAAGGGATACGGCCAGGAGGATAATTCTTGGGTGAATGCATCTGATGTTCATGCCTCCGATCTGGTTCGTGCCTTTCATAGGGCCCATCCTGATCGCCCTGGTGGTTCTGGTGAGGGTTCGGTGCCCCCTCCTTGAGGGGGGGGTACTGTTGTGAATTTGGATTCTGGGCTCCCCCGGTGGCTACTGGTGGAATGGAACTGGTGTCTTCATCTTCTCTGTTCACCTGTTCCCATCAAGATGTGGGAGTCGCTATATAACCTTGCTGCTCTGTTAGTTGCTTGCCGGTCAACAATGTTATCGGAAGCCTCTCTGTGCTTGTTCCTGCTCCTAGACAACTACTAGATAAGTTGGACTCTTGTCCATGTTTGTTTTTGCATTTTTGTTCCAGTTCACAGCTGTAGTTTCGTTACTGTGTCTGGAAAGCTCTTGTGAACAGGAATTGCCACTCTGGTGTTATGAGTTAATGCCAGAGTTTTAAAGTAATTTCTGGATGGTGTTTTTGATAGGGTTTTCAGCTGACCATGAAAGTGTCCTTTCTGTCTTCTGCTATGTAGTAAGTGGACCTCAAATTTGCTAAACCTATTTTCATACTACGTTTGTTATTTCATCTCAACTCACCGCCAATACATGTGGGGGGCCTCTGTCTCCTTTCGGGGTATTTCTCTAGAGGTGAGCTAGGACTAATATTTTCCTCTGCTAGCTTTTTTTAGTCCTCCGGCTGGTGCTGGGCATCTAGAATCAACGTAGGCATGCTACCCGGCCACTGCTAGTTGTGCGTTAGGTTTAGTTCATGGTCAGCTCAGTTCCCATCTTCCAAGAGCTAGTTCCTATATATGCTTATGCTATGTTCTCTTGCCATTGAGATCATGACAGTGACCATTTTTGATCACTTTTTATTCCGATTTTTGTGAGGCAGAATGACCAAAAACCTGCTATTCATGAATTTCTTTTGGGAGAGGCGTTTATACCGTTCCGCGTTTGGTAAAATTGATAAAGCAGTTTTATTTGACGGGTCAGTACGATTACAGCGATATCTCATTTATATCATTTTTTTATGTTTTGGCGCTTTTATACGATAAAAACTATTTTATAGAAAAAATAATTATTTTAGTATCGCTTTATTCTCAGGACTATAACATTTTTATTTTTTTGCTGATGATGCTGTATGGAGGCTTGTTTTTTGCGGGACAAGATGACGTTTTCAGCGGTACCATGATTATTTATATCAGTCTTTTTGATCGCGTGTTATTCCACTTTTTGTTCGGCGGTGTGGTAATAAAGCGTTGTTTTTTGCCTCGTTTTTTTTTTTTTTTTCTTACGGTGTTTACTGAAGGGGTTAACTAGTGGGGCAGTTTTATAGGTTGGGTCGTTACGGACGCGGCGATACTAAATATGTGTACTTTTATTGTTTTGTTTTTTTATTTAGATAAACAAATGTATTTATGGGAATAATATATATTTTTTTTTTATTATTTATTTAGGATTTTTTTTTTTTTTACACATGTGGAAAATTTTTTTTTTTACTTTTTTACTTTGTCCCAGGGGGGGACATCACAGATCGATGATCTGATAGTGTGCACAGCACTCTGTCAGATCACCGATCTCACTTACATCGGTGCAGGCTTACAAGCGTCTGCTCTGAGCAGGCGCTAGGTAAGCCACCTTTCTCCCTGCAGGACCCGGATGCCGCAGCCATCTTGGATCTGGGACCTGCAGGGAGGAAGGAGGTAGGAGACCCTCGGAGCAACGCGATCACATCGCGTTGCTCCAGGGGTCTCAGGGAAGCCCGCAGGGAGCCCCCTCCCTGCGCGATGCTTCCCTATACCGCCGGTACACCGCGATCATGTTTGATCGCGGTGTGCCGGGGGTTAATGTGCCGGGGGCGGTCCGTGACCGCTCCTGGCACATAGTGCCGGATGTCAGCTGCGATAGGCAGCTGACACCCGGCCGCGATCGGCCGCGCTCCCCCCGTGAGCGCGGCCGATCGCGTATGACGTACTATCCCGTCACCCGGAATTAAGTCCCAGGTCACCTTGACGGGATAGTACGTCATACGGGATTAAGGGGTTGAGCTATCCAGCGCTGTATGAAATATTAGTATATATATATATATGTGTCACACTGAACTATATATATATATATATATATATATATATATATATATATATATATACAGTGGGGCAAAAAAGTATTTAGTCAGTCAGCAATAGTGCAAGTTCCACCACTTAAAAAGATGAGAGGCGTCTGTAATTTACATCATATGTAGACCTCAACTATGGGAGACAAACTGAGAAAAAAAAATCCAGAAAATCACATTGTCTGTTTTTTTTATCATTTTATTTGCATATTATGGTGGAAAATAAGTATTTGGTCAGAAACTAAATTTCATCTCAATACTTTGTAATATATCCTTTGTTGGCAATGACAGAGGTCAAACATTTTCTGTAAATCTTCACAAGGTTGCCACACACTGTTGTTGGTATGTTGGCCCATTCCTCCATGCAGATCTCCTCTAGAGCAGTGATGTTTTTGGCTTTTCGCTTGGCAACACAGACTTTCAACTCCCTCCAAAGGTTTTCTATAGGGTTGAGATCTGGAGACTGGCTAGGCCACTCCAGGACCTTGAAATGCTTCTTACGAAGCCACTCCTTCGTTGCCCTGGCGGTGTGCTTTGGATCATTGTCATGTTGAAAGACCCAGCCACGTTTCATCTTCAATGCCCTTGCTGATGGAAGGAGGTTTGCACTCAAAATCTCACGATACATGGCCCCATTCATTCTTTCATGTACCCGGATCAGTCGTCCTGGCCCCTTTGCAGAGAAACAGCCCCAAAGCATGATGTTTCCACCACCATGCTTTACAGTAGGTATGGTGTTAGATGGATGCAACTCAGTATTCTTTTTCCTCCAAACACGACAAGTTGTGTTTCTACCAAACAGTTCCAGTTTGGTTTCATCAGACCATAGGACATTCTCCCAAAACTCCTCTGGATCATCCAAATGCTCTCTAGCAAACTTCAGACGGGCCCGGACATGTACTGGCTTAAGCAGTGGGACACGTCTGGCACTGCAGGATCTGAGTCCATAGTGGCGTAGTGTGTTACTTATGGTAGGCCTTGTTACATTGGTCCCAGCTCTCTGCAGTTCATTCACTAGGTCCCCCCGCGTGGTTCTGGGATTTTTGCTCACCATTCTTGTGATCATTCTGACCCCACGGGGTGGGATTTTGCGTGGAGCCCCAGATCGAGGGAGATTATCAGTGGTCTTGAATGTCTTCCATTTTCTAATTATTGCTCCCACTGTTGATTTCTTCACTCCAAGCTGGTTGGCTATTGCAGATTCAGTCTTCCCAGCCTGGTGCAGGGCTACAATTTGGTTTCTGGTGTCCTTTGACAGCTCTTTGGTCTTCACCATAGTGGAGTTTGGAGTCAGACTGTTTGAGGGTGTGCACAGGTGTCTTTTTATACTGATAACAAGTTTAAACAGGTGCCATTACTACAGGTAATGAGTGGAGGAAAGAGGAGACTCTTAAAGAAGAAGTTACAGGTCTGTGAGAGCCAGAAATCTTGATTGTTTGTTTCTGACCAAATACTTATTTTCCCCCATAATATGCAAATAAAATGATAAAAAAACAGACAATGTGATTTTCTGGATTTTTTTTCCTCAGTTTGTCTCCCATAGTTGAGGTCTACCTATGATGTAAATTACAGACACCTCTCATCTTTTTAAGTGGTGGAACTTGCACTATTGCTGACTGACTAAATACTTTTTTGCCCCACTGTATATATATCTATATACTGTATATATGTTTTCACAAATATTTGAGCCCATGCATCCATTCTATGTCCATTTTGCAAGATGGCAAGAAAATCTCGTCGTACGGATGTCATACGGATGCCATACGGAGGTTTACATGCGCAAAATACGCAGCCACACCTTGCCAACGGATTACATACGGATCACTGTTCAGGGAACAATTTTGCGTATTAGGTCCGTAAAATACGGACTGTATTTTTATACGTTATGTCTGACCCTGGCCTTAGTTTGATTTGTGCTTCACATTTTAACCCTCTGGTCTTCATAGATGATTCTCTGAAATCTCTTTGTTTTACGGTCCTACATTTAGTTTTAGATTTTTGTTCTTTCATAATAAAAATTGCCTCCAAATCCTAGTGTAGGAAAATGTTATTCAAACAATCATCAGTATTGACAAAATCAAAACTCTTTACAGGCTCTTCATAGAAGTGGATGAATCGATAACAATTAAAAAAAACCTTTTTTTCGGCATTAGAACAAGTTTTTTTGTGTGGGAGAAAAGCATATGGATGAGTGGGGAGATATTGTCCTCTGTGTGAGGCAAATACACTTGCAATAAAAAGTATAAAGCACAGAGCGTATGTACATTATATGCAATTAAAACAGGCAAAAAAAAACCCACATCAAGTATTAGAACATCCTACACCCTACACCCCACACTGTACACCCTACACCCTACACTCTACACTCTACACCCTACACTCTACACACTACACTCTACACCCTACACTCTACACCCTACACTATACACTCTACACCCTACACTCTACAGTCTACAGTCTACACCCTACACTCTACACTCTACACCCTACACTGTACATCCTACACTCTACTCTCTACACCCTACACTCTACACCCTACACTCTACCCTCTACACGCTACACTCTACACCCTACACACTGCACGCTACACTCTACATCCTACACCCTACACTCTACACTCTACACCCTACACCCTACACTCTACAACCTACATTCTACACTCTGCACCCTACACCCTACACTCTACAACCTACACTCTACACCCTACACTCTACCCTCTACACGCTACACTCTACACCCTACATTCTACACTCTACTCTCTACATCCTACACCCCACACTCTACACTCTACACCCTACACTCTACACCCTACATCCTATACTCTACACTCTACACCCTACACGCTACCCGCTACATTCTACACCCTACACCCTACACTCTACACCCTACACGCTACACGCTACACTACACTCTACACCCTACACGCTACACTCTACACGCTACAACCTACACTCTACACTCTACACGCTAGACTCTACACCCTACACTCTTTACGCTACACGCTACACTCTACACCCTACACGCTACACCCTACACTCTACACCCTACACGCTACACGCTACACTCTACACCCTACACTCTACACGCTACACGCTACATGCTACACTCCACACCCTACACGCTACACTCTACACACTACACTCTACACGCTACACCCTACACTCTACACCCTACACCCTACACGCTACATGCTACACGCTACACCCTACATGCTACACGCTACACTCTACACCCTACACTCTACACGCTACACTCTACACCCTACACGCTACACGATACACTCTACACCCTACACGCTACACCCTACACTCTACACCCTACACTCTACACGCTACACGCTACACTCTACAAAGGAATTGTGCCACAATGAATCTTGAGTATTAGTAGTGACTGTATAGTTAAACCAAATGTGTTGCAGATTAAACCCAAATATATATACACAGTGGATGCAATAAATCTCCACTCCCCTATTAATATGTCTCATTTTTGTCTTGTGAAAAAAATCATACCATGAAGAATCATTTCAGAACTGTCTTCACTTTTAATGTCACCCATAATCTGTACAATTCATTTATAAAATAAACAAATCTAAAGAACTAAAATAATGTAGTTGCATAAATATGCAACTAATCCATTGTTAAATTACCCTTAAATATCAATTTATGACAGCATTCTGTCTTTTTGGGAAGGAGTCTATCAGCATGGCATATCCAGAATTGGCATTCTTTGCCCACTCTTCTTTGCCAGTGGCACTCCAAATATGTCACATTGCAAGGACATCTCCTGTGTACTGCCCTCTTCAGGTCACCCATAGATTTTCATTTGTATTAAAGTTTGGGCTCTGACAAAACTTTCATTTTCTTCTCGTGAGGCCATTCTTTTGTTTATTTGGAAGTATGTTTAGGGTCATTCTCATGCTGAAAGGTGAAATTGCTCTTTCTTTTTGTTTGGTATACGTGGCACGAAGGATTTGATGCAAAATTGACTGATATTTGGAACTGTTCATAATATCCTCCACTATGAATAAAGCCGCAGTTTCAGCAGGCAAAATAACAGTCCCAAGGCTTAATGCTGCCTCCACCATGCTTAACTGTGGGTATGATATAAAAGTTCAACCTTGGTCTCATCAGACCATAACACATTTTCCCTCATGCTTTAGGCAGACTTGATGTAGCTTTTGGCAACACATACCTGCACTTGGATGTATTTCTTTGTAAGGAAAGGCTTTAATCTTGCCACCTTACCCTTAAGGCCAGACATATGAAGAGGGTTGTTGTCTCATGCAGTACACAACCAGTACTTGTCAGAAATTCCCGTATCTCCTTTAATATTGCTATTGGCCTCTTGGTAGCTTCCAATGCCAATCTTATTCTTGTATATTCATTAATTTATGAGGGATGTCCAGTTCTAGGTAATGACACACTTGTGCCAAATTTAAGCCACTTCTTGAAGACTGTCTTCAGGGTAAATCTAATGCCTTGGAAATCTTTTTGGACCCTTCTCCTGACTGATAACTTTCACCAATGAGATCCCGTTGTTGTGTTGTAAGCTATTTAAAGACCATGGCTTTAGTTGTAAAATGCAACTGAAAAAATGTAGGAAAAATCCTGCTAGAACAGCTAAACGTTATGTAGAGTTAAAAGGAGGCTAAATGTGATCGGCTAATTCTGGACACCACAACATCCCCAATTATAAGAGGGTGTCCACACTTATGCAACCACATATTTTTAGTTTTGTCCTTTATATCCCACAACCTAAAATAGGGCAAGGAACCTCAGGCTCCAGGGCCATTAACAGCCCTTGATGACCTTTTATCAGGCCCCTGAGCAGATTCCCAGGGACCGCATTCTTGGGTAGGGAAGTGTATTTTGATTACAACCAGCTCATTAATTTCTTCTTCCTCTGTTAGCACGCACACGCAGTGTTCACCACTGAACATTGAAGGGCATGCAATGAAAGATTATGTCCTGAAACGAGTGCCAGAGTCAGGATGTACATTGTAGGTGGAGTTTGTATTGCCCCGAAGGATGGTATAAATATCCAAATGGCCCATGGCAGAAAAAAGATTCCCCACCCCTGGCCTAAAATGATGTCAGTTTGCTTTATAATGGATTTGTACAGATTATATGTCACATTAAAGGTGAAAAAAGTTATGAAATGATTCTTGTTGCCATGTTTTTTTTTACATTACTAAAACCTGGCATTTCAACAGGGTGTTTGGGCTTTTCAATTCCACTCAACATATATACAGTCATGGCCTAAACTGTTGGCCCTCTTGAAATTGTTCCAGAAAATGAAGTATTTTCCCCAGAATATTATTGCAATTACACATGTTTTGCTATACGCATGTTTATTTCCTTTGTGTGCATTGGAATAACACAATGATACAGAGAAAATAAGGCAAATTGAACATTATTTCACAAAACAAAACAGGCTGGACAAAATTGTTGGAATCCTCAACTTAATATTTGTTTGCACACCATTTGAAATAAAGAACTGCAATCAATTGCTTCCTATAGTAATCAACAAATGTTTAACATCTCTCAACTGAAATTTTGGACCACTTTTCTTTTGCAGACTGCTCCAGGTCTCTTATATTTGAAGGTTGCCTTCTCCCAACAGCAATTGTAAGATCTCTCCACAGGTGTTCAATGGGAGTTAGATCCGGACTCATAGCTGGACACTACAGAATTCTCCAGCGCTTTGTTTCCATCTATTTCTGGGGGCTTCTTGAAGTATGTTTGGGGTCATTGTCCTTATGGAAGACCCATGACCTAGGATGCAAACCCAGCTTCCGGACACTGGGGAATACATTGCCAAATCCTTTGGTAATCTTCAGATTTCATGATGCCTTGCACACAGTCAAGGCATCCAGTGTCAGGGGCAGCAAAACACCCCCAAAACATCTATGAACCTCCACCATTTTTGTCTGTAGGTACTGTGTTCTTTTCTTTGCATGCTTCATTCCGTTTTCTGTAACAGTAGAATGATGTGATTTATCTAAAAGCTCTGTCTTGGTCTCATCTATCCAGAACATGCTTTCCCAGAAGGATTTTTGGCTTACTCACATACATATTGGAAAACTGCAGACTAGCTTTTTATGAGGTCCTTGTGTGTCTCCTGCCATAGGGTATTGTTTCATTCAAATGTCGATGGATAGTTTGCGCTGCACCCTAAGCCTGAAGGACAGCTTGAATTCTGTGGAACTTGATTGGGGCTGCTTATCCACTTTCTAGACTATCCTACGTTGCAACCTTTCGACGTCCAGGGAGATTAGCTATAGTACCATGGGTTGTAAACTTATTATTATTATTATTATTATTTATTGTTATAGCGCCATTTATTCCATGGCACTTTACATGTGAGGAGGGGTATACATAATAAAAACAAGTACAATAATCCTAAACAATACAAGTCATAACTGGTACTTCTTCATAAACTTCTTGATTATGTTGTGCACCATGGACAAAAAAGCATCAAGATCTCTGGAGATGGACTTGCAATCTTGAGTTTTGTTCATATTGTTCAACAATTTAGGTTCTCAAGTCCTCAGACAGTTCTCTTCTCCTGTTTATGTTTTCCTTGCTGGCATACACAGACACATAATGCAAAGATTGAGCCAACTTCTCCCCTTTTTATCTGGATTCAGGTGCGATTTGCATATTGCCCACATATGTTACTTGCCACAGGTGAGTTTGAAAGTTGGAAAGGTACCAACAATTTCATCCAGACAATTTTGGGGGTTTTATTTGAAATTATGTTCAATTTGCCTTTTTTTCTCAGTTTTTTGTGCTGTTCCAATACACACAAAGGAAATAAACATGTGCATAACTAAACATGTGTAATTGCAATAATTTTCTGGGAGAAATGATTAATTTTATGAAACAACTTCACAGGTTCCCACACTTATCTATACACAATCCTCAACATTGAAATGGCAAAATTAAGAGGGAAAGTTTGTAGAATTATGAAAATCACAGGAACGATAGACATGTTAAGGAACTTATTAAATAATGGCTGTCTGAGAAGTGTTCTGCCATGCTGAATGCACTTGGGCACAAAATCCACTGCTGGCAGCTCCCTTTGCAATTGCCAACTAATGACAAGTTCAAATGTGGTAGCATGAACAACATGTGACGTTCAGTTGAAAAATGGCTACTGAGACACATTGGAGAAATGGCTGTATCACTGGTTCCACAACTAAAGCAATGTAACAATGAGCTGTTAGTGTACCTCAAATAAAGACACTAGCCAATCTGAGGTCAAAGGATTGGACATTTTGAAACTTAAGATTCCCGATCTTTCCTTTGATTCACAGCTACCATTGGAGATCTTCATATTTATGAAAGGCTTATCCAATTGCACATCTAATTGGAAGAGTGTTTAAAGTGGGATACCACAAGGCTCTGGCCTAGCCCCAGTAATGTTCAACAATTTTATAAATGATCTAGAACTGAAGGTAAACTAATCAAATTTGCAGACGATGCAAAGCTAGGAGGGATAACTAATAGAGTTGAGCAAATTTTTCAAAATTGGGTTCCAATTATTATCGGCGACAAATATTGCATTTGCAATATTCGCCAAACACAGCCAAATGTCATTGTAGTCAATGGGAGTGGAAATGACTGGAATCGATCATCAAACATAAATTCGGTATGAATAGGGTACCAATATGGAAATTCAGATTCGGAGATCGATTACGAACATATTCGCTCAACTCTAATAGCTAATACTAGAGAAGACAGAGAAAGGATTCAGAAAGATCTAGATAAGACAAACAATGGGCAGTGACTAATAGAATGGTATTTAACAGAGAGAAATGCAAGATTCTACATCTGAGAAAGAAAAATTAAAATTACATCTACAGAATGGGAGGAATAGAACTAAGCAACAGCACATGTGAACGTGTGAAAAAGGCTTGAGTATACTAATAGATCACAGACTTCACATGAGTCAACAGTGTGATGCAGCAGCAAAAAAGGCAAACACAGTTCCAGGATGTATTAAGAGAAGCATAGAGTCTAGATCATATGAATTAATTATCCCCCTCTACTGGTCCTCATCTGGAATCCTGTGTCCAGTTCTGGACACCACATTTTAAAAAAGACATTGAAAAACTGGAGCATGTTCAGAAAAGAGCTACCAGGATGGTGAGTGGACTACAAAGTTTGTCCTACGAGGAATGGTTAGAGGATCTGGGAGTGTAAAGGGATCATCTTTATTCTCATTTGAACATGGAAACACAAATAGCAATGGAATTAAACTGAAACAGGGTAGATACAGATTAGATATTAGAAAAAACTTTTTGACAGTGAAGGTGATCAATGAATGGAACAAGGTGTCACGAGAGGTGGTGAGTAGAGTTGAGCAAATATGTTAGGAATCGGTCTCCGAATCTGAATTCACCATATTTGTGCCATATAAGTACCCTATTTGTGCTGAATTTATGTTTGACAATCGATTCCGAACATATTCGGTCATTTCCACTCCCATGGACTCCATTGACGTTCGGCTGTGTTCAATATATTCGCCGTCTATCGTAATCGGATCCGAATTTTGAAAAATTCACTCAACTCTAGTGGTCAGTTCTCCTTTAATGGAATTCTTCAAACAGAAGCCGTACAGATAGCTTTCTGAGATGGTTTAATGAATCCTGCTGTATTGAGCAGGGAGTTGGACACGATGACCCTTGAAGTCCCTTCCAACTCTAATATTCTATGATTCTATTATTCTATGATCCTGTTGAAATCAGTAGGTTTCACTGATGTTCATCTAATGTTTATGACAACCTTTAAATAGCATAATGAGAGTTCAGTTTAGCCAAGAGTTCATCTGTTTTATTGGTAAGAGGCAATAAAATCACTTCCAGATACTCTAGACGAGGCATATATACCTTTGAAACAAAATGATTTGGCCTGCTGTCGTGAGAGAATAATCAAACCCCCATGCACTCATGATAGGTAGCTCATCCCACAGAGATTGGTAAGTTCAAGCAACTTTTCTCTAAATATGCTTTTACATTGTGCTTCTCTTCACTTTTGTGGGCCCCGTCAGTGCTTCCGTCCTGCAAAACGGGATTCAGATGTATGCGCCGACTGAGCCATAGAATATAATGGTGCCGGCACCGCAAACGTGCGCTCTGAAGTGCATTATTTGTGGGTGTCTATGCCTACTGGAGGAGGACAGCTAGATGCAGTCTTCTACATCTGAGTTTCTGCCTCCAATTAGGCATATACACCCGAAAATGATGATTGGCAAATCTCACGTTCGTTCTGCTGGCACCTTTATAGTCTATGGCCCTGTCGGTCCATAAGCCCGAATCCCGTTTTGCAGGGAGTTTTGGACGCAATCCCTGATGGGACCAACAAATGTGCAGAAAAACCCAATGTGTAAGCATCCTAATATGTATGCACGCTTTTAGATTTAAGCAGCAAGTATGATGCTATCAGACAGTTATTTATTTACTATTTAGATTTTACATGTTCATGAGGGCAGTATATTTATTTATGTGTGGCCAATGTCCTCAACTGATTAAAACCCAGGCTTTTAGTATTACAAATCAACCATTTTAATTACTGTGTCCTGGTGCTATTTCTCTTCCAAGGCTACTATAAATTCCCTCCATTTAATATGTATACAAGAAAACACTAATGACTTTAGCGTTTTTATTAGTTTTGTCATCATGGTGCCTGAGAAGGTATTATCCCATTACTTATAAAACTGCTACTTCTATTTATAATAATTATCATTGTTACTGTTACCATCATGCTCATAGCAGTGTTAGATTATTATAACTATTAATAATAAACATAATATCACTAAGCTATTTTAAATATTGGTTAATGACGTATTATTAATATATCTCTGTAGCATGGGATACTTTTTTCTACTATTTCCACATTGCTTGATTTATTTCAGTAAAATGGCAAATTACTGGTTGAATTTAGAAATTTTACATAGGTAAATACTAAGTAGGTGTCACATTTAGACTACAAACATTTTCCCTTTAAGGGAGTTACCTATTTCAGACAACCACTTTCCATATACCCTATTAAGGCCTATTGGGACCTACCTCTATTAGCCAGAACTGACAGCCACATCAAGTTTGACTCTACTCTGGAGGACCATTAGCCTCCTTTGGAATCAATGGACCAGCCAACTATTGCTATAATACGGTAATTCCCACAACGTTAGCTTATTGCATGGTCAGCAGTGAGTTTCTTATAATCAGCTATTTTCTAGGGGTCACTAAATGCTATAGCTGAAACTAGCAAGATTTTTTTCACTATATGAGTGGCGTTGTATTACTGTAGAATTTCAGATGCACTATATGAACAGAGGTGTAACTATCGAAGGTGTAAATGTAGCTGTCAAATCTTAGACCTGGTGCTTGGGGGGGGCGTAAAATTGCCTCATAAAAGAATATTAGTGTTCTAAATTATAAATACAGCAAGTAATGGGGTAATGTATCAGATTTTGCATTGTGGTCCAGAGCTTTCCTGTTACAACCCTATGTGATTTTTTTTAGTTTATATTTTACTATATACAAACTGCTGTTATATTCCATTTGACAGCTATCCCAGTAAAGGAGGAAGGCTTCTGCTGTTGAGGAATTATAGTCTAGTTAGAATTCACACTCCCTGAAGAAGCTATCAATTGCGAAACGCAAGTTGGGGAATGCAACTGCAGAGTCCTAATCTCCACTTCCGTTATAGGTAAGATTTTTTTCAGTGATATATTCTATCACTATAATTATGTGCTACGGACACCTACAGTATATGAAGCCATAAATAGTTAAAATGCTAGGACATGTCATAAGCAAGGTTCTTCGTTAAAGACTAGGATTAACAAGATGTGTTTACCTTAATATCAAGGCAGTCACCAAGCTCTGGGGGAGTACGCTAGTCACCGGCCGGGACAGCGTCTCCTATACCACTATTTGCTCTGCAACATATTGGATATTTTTGGAACAGAGATTCAGAGAAGGCTTCAGATACCAACCTTTAAGTGCATGAGTGAAGGACCTTTCCGCATGCCAGCACTGGATACAGTTTTCCTTTTCCTTGATATTAAGGTAAACACATCTTGTTAATCCTAGTCTTTAACGAAGAACCTTGCTTATGACATGTCCTAGCATTTTAACTATTTATGGCTTCATATAGGTGTCCGTAGCGCAAATATTACATACAGCTTTCTTTGACTAACCACTTCTGGGACGATTGGGAGTGATCTCGTCCATATATTTGCTGCTTATTCACCTGGAGCAACTAAGCAGCGCCATATGGTTCATTTTTAGACTATAATTATGTGGTAACTGGATTATATTCCAAATAAAGTGAGCGGATTGATCTAGAATTTTCATTTTATATTTGAAGCGCTATTACTTTTATGTACGTCTTGCTCTTTATATCCATTGCCACTACTTTTATAGTATAGGATTAAGTTGGAATATTGCTTTTGTGGTTATACTTTGTGAAAATCCTTTTGAAGACCTATTACGAGATTATGCTTTTAGTATTTATTTGTCATAATCTGGACTATTTTTATATGAACTTGTTATTTACTTTGCTTAGTATTATATCTATATGAACAGGGGTGTAGCTCCTGAAGGCAGAGAGGTAGCTGCTGTATCTGTGCCCTGGTGCTTGAGGGGGAATAAGTCACTTCATATGTAAAAAGGGAGAAAAAAGCAATAAAAAAGGATTTTGGAGGTATGTCAAAATGAAAACAAAAGATGCTATAGGATTTTTACAGGATGAAGAGGGTGAGGTGGTAAAAATGATGTTGAGAAGGCCGAACTTTTAAATTCTTATTTTGCATCTGTGTTCTCTAAGAAAGAAAATGTAACATCAATTACATCAGGCTTTAATCTTAAGGAAAGTGAATGCCCCTCCTTAAAACATAAATTAGCTGTGGTTTATCACATCGTTGGGAAGTTGAGTTCAAATTCCCTAGCCACATGTAGACCTGATTACTGACACACCTGTTCTCAATCAAGAAATCACTTAACTAGGATGTGCCTGACAAAGTGAAGGAGACCAAAAGATCCTCAAATGCTAGACATTATGCAGCGATCCAAAGAAATTATGGAACAAATTAGAAACAAAGTAATTGAGATCTTTCAGTCTGGAAAAGGTCATAAGGCCATTTCTAAATCTTTGGTACTCCAAAGAACCACCGCGAGAGCCATTATCCACAAATGGCGAAAACATGGAACAGTGATGAACCTTCCGAGGAGTGGCCAAAATTACCCCAAGAATGCAGTGACGACTCATCCAAGAGGTCAAAAAAGCCCCGCAACAACATCCAAAGAACTGCAGGCCTCACTTGCCTTAATTAAGGTCTGTGTACATGACTTCACTATAAGAAAGAGGCTGGGAAAAAATGGTCTGTATGGCAGAGTTCCAAGACGAACACCACTGCTGAGCAATAAGAACATAACATTTTGCCAGAAATCATCCTGATGATCCCAAAGACTTTTGGGAGAATACTCTGTGGACTGACGTGACAAAAGTTGAACTTTTTGGAAGGTGTATGTCCTATTACGTCTGGTGTAGAAGCAACACAGCATTTCAGAAAAGAAATATCATATCAACAGTAAAATATTGTTATGGTAGTGTGAAGGTCTGGGTCTGTTTTGCAGCTTCAGAACCTGGAACATTTGCTTTGTTAAATGGAACCATGAATTCTGCTGTCTACCAAAAAATCCTGAATGAGAATGTCTGGCTATCTGATCCTGACCTCAAGCTGAAGTGCACTTGGTTTATGCAGCAGGACAATGATCCAAAACTCACCAACAAGGCAACCTCTGAATTGCTTTAAAAAACAAAATTAAGACTTTGGAGTGGCCAAATCAAAGTCCTGATCTTAATACAACTGAGATGCTGTGGCATGACATTAAAAAGGTGGTTCATGCTCGGAAACCCTCCAATGTGGCTGAATTATAACAATTCTGCAAAGATGAGTGGGCCAAAATTCCTCCAGCGCATTGTAAAAGACTCATTGTCAGTTATCACAAACGCTTGATTGCAATTGTTGCTGCTAAGGGTGTCCCAACCAGTTATTAGGTTTAGGGGGCAATCACGTTTTCACACAGGGCTCTGTAGGTTTGGACTTATTTGTCCCTTAATAATTAAGACCTTCTTTTAAAAACTGCATGTTATGCTTACTTGTGTTATTTTTGTCTAATATTTAAATTTGTTTGGCAATCTGAAACATTTAAGTGTGACAAACATGCAAAAGAATAGGAAATCAGGAATTGCAAAACTTTTTCACGTAAATGTATCTTCACTTCACCAAAGTATTTGATAAAGTATCTCATACTATCCTTATTGAAAAAGTGGCCAAGTATGGGATTTACAAGGCTACGGTTATGTGGTGCCCCAGGGTCCTGGTCGTCACAGTGGTATTGCTTTCCTCCCGGGGAGGGTGATGCTACGTTCAGAGTCAAGAAAGGATAACTGCATCCAGGTATCACAAACATGCAACACATTCACACTCCAGGTCACCAGGGGAAGCTTCTGATCCTATTTATTAGGTGACTCCCCATATATATAGAACTGGTAGTCTGTAGGGAAAGTTAGAAAGTTCCAGACATAAGTCTGAGGAGGACAGAGGGTCCATGGAGCTGTGCATGCCCTAAGAGCTGCAGCTCCCAGAAAGAGACATTTTGAAGGAGAATTGTATTGCAGCGAGCGTGAAGGTAGTCAAAGCAAAGGAGAGGATACCAGAAGGGGACCAGCCTCGAACAGGCTGCCTCCTGCTGAGGCGCAGAACACCGGTAGCCGGGACACCGAGGTAGTAAGGACCTCTATGCCTTACTTCAGAGACCGGCAGGACAGCTGAACTTTACGTTACCTGTCCGCACCTACACCCAGGAGGCACGGTGGCACCCCTCAGAGGCCGGGGCATGCTAGAGTCCCTATAAACAGCCTCAAGCCACCAGTTATATGGGTTTTGTCCTATCCGACTACGGGGGACAGAGAGAGAAACACCACATCTGTGAGGACCTTTTTTGAAGCTTATGCAGTAAGGGACTACACCACTACAGCGCAAGGGAAGGCTATTGATTTCCACCTGGACAAAGGGGACTCTAGACTTGCCTCTGAACCGGCCGGACTCTGCCTACCCTGGGGTCTGGTGCTCTGGACTGTGGATGCTGAAGTCTTCAGTAAAGGTAAAGAGACTGCAACCTTGTGTCCTCGTTCTTCCCTGCGCCTCTCACCATTCCACCATCTACACATCAGGAAGCCCTGGGGATATACTTCACCTGTGGGAAGGTATACCATCTAGCTGCCATAGCATCACCCCAGCGGACCCCTTAAAGCAGCGTCGGTCACCCTGACCAGATACCACAGGTGGCATCACGAACATAAACTCTATCCCTTTAAAGATCTTTCCCTTTTATACGGATGTCCCAGGGCCACGGACTGGGTCAGCCACCGTGACATTCCCCCTGTGAACCGCAGGACCCGGTACCGAGTACCCCCTTGCCCTGACGGGGTGCTCCAGTTAGGTGGATTCATAACTGGTTCAGTGATAGTACTCAAAGAGTGGTAATAAATGGTTACACATCCAATTGGAAGAGTGTTTCAAGTGCATTACCACAAGGTTCTATCTTGGCCCCAGTGTTGTTCAACATTTTTATAAATGATATAGATAAAGGAGCTGAAGGTAAACTAATAAAATTTGCAGACGATGCAAAGTTTGGACAGATAGCTAACATTAAAGAAGACGTAAAAAGGATTCAGAAGCATCTAGTTAAGCTTGAACAATAGGCAATGACTAATAGAATGGCATTTCACAGGGAGAAATGCAAGATTCTACATCTGGGCATGAAAAACAAAAATTACGTCTACAGAATTTGAGGAATAGAACTAAGCAACAGCACGGGTGAAAAAGACTTGGGTATAGTAATAGATCAGAGACTGCACATAAGTCAACAGTGTGATGCAGCAGCACAAAGGCAAATACAGTTCTGGAATGTATTAAGAGAAGCATAGAGTCTAGAACATGTGAAGCAATTATCCCCCTCTACTCCTCCTTGGTCAGACCTTATCTGCAATACTGTGTCCAGTTCTGTGCACCATATTTAAAAAAAAGGTATTGAAAAACTGTAGAAAGTTCAGATAAGAGCTACCAGGATGGTGAGTGGACTGCAAACTATGTCCTACGAGGAACAGTTAGAAGATCTGGGAATGTTTAGCTTGCAAAAAACTTTGGAACTTTTCTTCTAAATGTGAAGTGCCACTAACTTTATAGTATGCCTTGATCTCTTTATCCTTTCCCACTACTTTGTATAGGATTATGGTGGAATAGTTTTTTTGCGTTGTATTTTGTGGCATTCCCTATGGATACCTCTTATAAGATTATGTTTTTAGTATCAATTTGCAATAAGGTGGACTATCTACTATATAATTGTCTAAGGGTCACTTCCGTCTTTCTGTCTGTCCTTCTGTCTTTCTTTCTGTCACGGATATTCATTGGTCGTGGTCTCTGTCTGTCATGGAATCCAAGTCGCTGATTGGTCTCGCCAGCTGCCTGTCATGGCTGCCGCGACCAATCAGCGACGGCCACAGTGGGATTAGTCCCTCCCTACTCCCCTACAGTCAGTGCCTGGCGCCCGCTCCATACTCCCCTCCAGTCACCGCTCACACAGGGTTAATGCCGGCGGTAACGGACCGCATTATGCCACGGGTAACTCACTCCGTTACCGCCGCTATTAACTCTGTGTGACCAAGTTTTTACTATTGATGCTGCCTATGCAGCGTCAATAGTAAAAACATCTAATGTTAAAAATAATAAAAAAAATAAAAATCATTATATACTCACCTTTCCCGCTCCTCGCGACGTTCCGGTGACTGCTCCATGCAAGCGTCAGGTTCCGGTGGCAAGGATGGTCTGCGAGAAAGACCTGCATGACGTCACGGTCTGTAATAATTATAGGGGATAACTCAGGAGACAAGACAAGTACAGGACACAGTTTTAAGAACAAAAATCCCAAATGCATATTGTGAGAGACGGGGTCTGGCGGAAAAAATTACCAACCACCCCCGGACTCACTAAATCAGCTCAAAACAAACCATATTTTAATTAAAGAGAAAAATACAGAGCATCGATGAACATATTATTAAACACTGTTTATTCCATAAATAGTACAAAAACGTGTAATTCAATAGCAATTAATATTATGTAGTAACAACAGCAAAAATGAATGCCTAGCACATGCTGAAATGAACCCCCTTCCCCCAAACCCACACATAATGCTCCCTAAACGGGAAGCACACAGAAGCCCCCCCAAGAAGATCTTACGTAATGGAAAACTGTAAAAAAGGGCCACAGTGGGTCTAGCCTACAAAAGGCACCAATCTACCAAACAGAATTGTCCAGGATCGGACTACACAGTATCACCAATAGGTATGGTGGTTAGTATAGGTGCGAGACTTACCAATCATGGGGGCAAAGTGGGGGAACAGCCGGGAGATGGACCCCGACGCGCGTTTCGCGGCAGCAAAGTACCGCTTCCTCATACCAACCTATACCAACCACCATACCTATTGGTGATACTGTGTAGTCCGATCCTGGACATTTCTGTTTGGTAGATTGGTGCCTTTTGTAGGCTAGGCCCACTGTGGCCCTTTTTTACAGTTTTCCATTACGTAAGATCTCCTTGGGGGGGCTTCTGTGTGCTTCCCATTTAGGGAGCATTACATGTGGGTTTTGGGGATGGGGGTTCGTTTCAGCATGTGCTAGGCATTCATTTTTGCTCTTGTTACTACATAATATTAATTGCTATTGAATTACACGTTTTTGTACTATTTATGGAATAAACAGTGTTTAATAATATGTTCATCGATGCTCTGTATATTTCTCTTTAATTAGGACACAGTTTTATAAGTGGTAAAGTCTATATTATCACACGGTGATTCAAACAGGTGCAGAGAGAACCTCAAGTCCACAACACTTGGTGCAAATAATAGACGCAGCTTAGCAGTCTATAGGAAACTTCAGAGCAAAATGCAATCAAGCAGAAAGTCTATGAAGCACAGTTATTCTTGTGGATACTTGACACGAATAAATCCTTGTCTTAGTCCAGACACAGATAGATATGCTTATAGGCAGTTCAAATCATATCTTAGCTCAACCAGGGAGGCCTGGGTAATAGTCTCAGGTTAATGCAAAGCAGCAGCAGCTTACATGTCCAGCAAATGCAGGTGGGAGTAAACACGAGCAGCAGATGAAGGGGGATTACTGGAAACTTGTGTATGCAGCAGGAACTCAGAGCAGAGTAGCAGGATCACCACACAGGTTCACAGGAGCAGGTGTATAGCCAGGGAGTAATCAGAGATCAGGAGCTGGATGCAAGGCAGAATACTCTAGCACAGACTGAAGGCTGGGGTGGAGTTTTATAGCAGGAAGACACAGTGCACATGAGACCAAAGACGCCATCTTGGAAAAGGGCAGTAATGCAGAAAAGGTAAAAAATGTTCAGAGTCCTGACACAGTCATGTGACTGCGACACGGTCATGTGACCGTGACACGGTCATGTGACCGCGACACGGTCATGTGACCGTGACGTCATCACAGGTCCTGCGCGCCTGCGCGAGAAGGAGGCGACAGGACTACAAGGGGCCCTGGAAGGTGAGTATATGTTTATTTTTTATTTTTTAACCTGTGACAAACGTGGCTGGGCAATATACTACATAACTGGGCAATATACTACGTGACTGGCCAATATACTATGTGGCTGGGCAATATACTACGTGGCTCTGTGCTGTGATACTACGTCACTGGGCAATATACTATGTAACTGGGCAATATACTGTTATGGCTGGACCTGGTGGTTAGGAGCACCGGGAATGACCTGATAGTCAAAACTGCAAAATAGAGCGAGCTCTGGGAAGTGGGAGCTCTGCTGACCGCAGCCCTAATCTATTATCACACACACTAGAATTAGCCGTGGATCGTACCCGACTCTGCCTAGACGACTCTTCACAGCCTGAGAGGTAACTACCCCTACAGAGAAATATAGCCTCACCTTGCCTCAGAGAAATTCCCCAAAGGAAAAGAGCAGCCCCCCACATATATTGACTGTGAGTTAAGAGGAAGGCACAAACACAGGAATGAGACAGGTTTCAGCAAAGGAGGCCCGACTTACTAAATAGACAGAAGATAGATAAAGGGATCTTTGCGGTCAGCACAAAAAACTACAAAAAGCCACGCAGAGTGAGCAAGAAACCCCCCGCACCGACTCACGGCGCGGTAGGTGCCACTCTGCAACCCAGAGCATCCAGCTAGCGAGACAATATCATGATAGCCAGCTGGACAAAACTTAGCAGGTACTCACAAATATATTCAGCACACAAATGAACAACAAATGAGCTTAACAGGGACTTAGCTTCTGCTGAAGAAGACAGGTCATCAGGAGATCCAAGTGAGATCTGAACCAGTACAGATACATTGACAACTGGCATCAGGTAACGATCTGAGCAGAGTTAAATAGAGGAACCAGCCCAGTCTTAAACGATGCAGCTGAGGAAGCCACCTCCAGCCCAGCAGCTCCACTTTCAGCCACCAGAGGGAACCCACGGACAGAACTCACAGAAATACCATTCCTGACCACAGGAGGGAGCTCGAGAACAGAGTTCACAACAATAGACTACGTGGCTGGGCAATATACTACGTCACTGGGCAATATACTACGTCACTGGGCAATATACTGCGTAACTGGGCAATATACTACGTGGCTGGGCAATATACTACGTCACTGGGCAATATACTACGTAACTGGGCAATATACTACGTGACTGGGCAATATACTACGTAACTGGGCAATATACTATGTGGCTCTGTGCTGTATACTACATCACTGGGCAATATACTACGTAACTGGGCAATATACTACGTGGCTGGGCAATATACTACGTCACTGGGTAATATACTACGTAACTGGGCAATATACTACGTGGCTCTGTGCTGTATACTACATCACTGTGCAATATACTACGTGGTTGGGCAATATACTACGTAGCTGGCCAATATACTACATGACTGGCCAATATGCTACGTGGCTGGGCAATATACTACGTGGCTCTGTGCTGTATGCTACGTCGCTGTGCAATATACTACGTGGCTCTGTGCTGTATACTAAGTCACTGGGCAATATACAACGTGGCTGGGCAATATACTACGTGGCTGGGCAATATACTACGTAGCTGGGCAATATACTATGTGGCTGGGCAATATACTGCGTTACTGGGCAATATACTACGTGGCTGGGCAATATACTACGTCACTGGGCAATATACTATGTAACTGGGCAATATACTACGTGACTGGGCAATATACTACGTAACTGGGCAATATACTACGTGGCTCTGTGCTGTATACTACGTCACTGGGCAATATACTACGTAACTGGGCAATATACTACGTGGCTGGGCAATATACTACGTCACTGGGTAATATACTACGTAACTGGGCAATATACTACGTGGCTCTGTGCTGTATACTACATCACTGTGCAATATACTACGTGGTTGGGCAATATACTACGTAGCTGGCCAATATACTACATGACTGGCCAATATGCTACGTGGCTGGGCAATATACTACGTGGCTCTGTGCTGTATGCTAAGTCGCTGTGCAATATACTACGTGGCTCTGTGCTGTATACTACGTCACTGGGCAATATACAACGTGGCTGGGCAATATACTACGTGGCTGGGCAATATACTACGTAGCTGGGCAATATACTATGTGGCTGGGCAATATACTACATGGCTCTGTGCTGTATACTACGTCACTGGGCAATATACTATGTAACTGGGCAATATACTACATGGCTGGGCAATATACTTCGTCACTGGGCAATATACTACATCACTGGGCAATATACTGCGTTACTGGGCAATATACTACGTGGCTGGGCAATATACTACGTCACTGGGCAATATACTATGTAACTGGGCAATATACTACGTGACTGGGCAATATACTACGTAACTGGGCAATATACTACGTGGCTCTGTGCTGTATACTACGTCACTGGGCAATATGCTACGTAACTGGGCAATATACTACGTGGCTGGGCAATATACTACGTGACTGGCCAATATACTACATGGCTGGGCAATTGTTGTGAACTATACTTCTTGGCTCCCTCTTGTGGTCACTAGTGATTTGGCACTTGGATTGTCTTTTACCAGGTTGGTACTCACCTGCTTCGTTAGGCCTGGGGTGTTGCTATTTAAACTTCCTGGATTCTCAGTCCAGTGCCTGGCATCTTTGTAATCAGTTCATTTCTGTTTGCTCCTGTCTTCAGGTCCTGGTTCTTTGCAAGATAAGCTAAGTCCTGCTTTCTTATTTTTTGTTATTTTGCTTTGTTCATATTTTTGTCCAGCTTGTACAATATGTGATTCCTGATATTGCTGGAAGCTCTAGGGGGCTGATATTCTCCCCCCTCACCGTTAGTCGGTTTGGGGGTTCTTGGATATTCAGCGTGGATATTTTGCAGGGTTTTTTGCTGACCATATAAGTCATCTTACTATTTTCTGCTATTAGTCAGTGGGCCTCTCTTTGCTAAAATCTAGTTCATTCTTACGTTTGTCTTTTCTTCTTACCTCACCGTTATTATTTGTTGGGGGCTTGTATTACTTTGGGGTCTTTTCTCTGGAGGCAAGAGAGGTCTTATTTTCCCTGATAGGGTTAGTTAGTTCTCCGGCTGGCGCGAGACGTCTAGAATCAACGTAGGCACGTTCCCCGGCTGCTGTTAGTTGTTTGTGCTAGGATCAGGTATATGGTCAGCCTAGTTACCACGTCCCTATGAGCTGGTATTTATGTTTGCAGACTTTTGCTGTAATCTCTGAGATCCTTGCCATTGGGATCATAACAGTATGCCAGGCCATGAATAGTTAATGCATTGCAGAAGTGGGATTAAAAGAAAAGGAGTTCTGAGTTTTTTTTTTCTCCTCTTTCTTCCTTCCCCTTTTTCTCAGAGTGGCTGTAAGCTTTGCTGCAGACGTGAATGTTCAGACCTTGATTACTAGTGTGGATCAGCTTGCTGCACGAGTGCAGAGCATTCAGGATTTTGTTGTTAGCAGTCCTATGTCTGAGCCTAAGATACCTATTCCTGAGCTGTTCTCTGGAGATCGATTTAAATTTAGGAATTTTAGGAATAATTGTAAATTGTTTCTATCTTTGAAACCTCGTTCGTCTGGAGATTCAGCTCAGCAAGTTAAAATTGTTATCTCCTTTTTGCGTGGCGACCCTCAGGATTGGGCTTTCTCGTTAGCGCCAGGAGATCCGGCATTGGCGGATGTCGATGCGTTTTTTCTGGCGCTCGGATTGCTTTATGAGGAGCCTAATCTTGAAATTCAGGCAGAAAAAGCTCTACTGGCTATCTCTCAGGGCCAGGATGAAGCCGAAGTGTATTGCCAAAAATTTCGGAAATGGTCCGTGCTTACTCAATTTAATGAATGTGCTCTGGCCGCAAATTTCAGAAATGGCCTTTCTGAAGCCATTAAGAATGTGATGGTGGGTTTCACAATTCCTACAAGTCTGAATGATTCTATGGCGCTGGCTATTCAGATTGATCTGCGTTTGCGGGAGCGCAAATCCGCTAATCCTCTGGCGGTGTTGTCTGAACAGACACCTGTTTCAATGCAATGTGATAGAAACCCCGATCCAGCAATGCAATGTGATAGAATCCTGACTAGAACCGAACGACAAAATCATAGACGACAGAATGGGCTGTGTTTTTACTGTGGTGATTCTACACATGTTATATCAGCATGCTCTAAACGCCTAACCAAGGTTGTCAGTCCTGTCTCCATTGGTAATTTGCAGCCTAAATTTATTTTGTCTGTGACTTTAATTTGTTCATTGTCTTCCTACCCTGTTATGGCGTTTGTGGATTCAGGTGCTGCCCTGAGTCTTATGGACTTGTCGTTTGCCAAGCGCTGCGGTTTTGTCCTGGAGCCTTTAAAAATTCCTATTCCTCTCAGAGGAATTGATGCTACGCCACTGGCGGAAAATAAACCGCAGTTTTGGACACAAGTGACCATGTGCATGACTCCTGAACATCGGGAGGTGATTCGTTTTCTTGTTCTGCATAAAATGAGTGATTTGGTCGTGTTAGGTCTGCCATGGTTACAGACCCATAATCCTGTTTTGGATTGGAAGGCTATGTCTGTGTCGAGTTGGGGTTGTCAGGGAATTCATTGCGATTCTCCGCTGGTGTCTATTGCTACTTCTACTCCTTCAGAGGTTCCTGAGTATTTGTGTGACTATCAGGATGTATTCAGTGAGTCCAGGTCCAGTGATCTTCCTCCTCATAGGGACTGTGACTGCGCTATAGATTTGATTCCTGGCAGTAAATTTCCTAAGGGACGATTATTTAATTTGTCTGTACCCGAGCATGCCGCGATGCGTTCTTATGTCAAGGAGTCTTTGGAGAAGGGGCATATTCGTCCATCCTCTTCCCCTCTTGGTGCGGGATTCTTTTTTGTGGCCAAGAAGGACTGGTCTTTGAGACCTTGTATAGACTATCGGCTTCTGAATAAAATCACTGTTAAGTTTCAGTATCCTTTGCCACTATTGTCAGACTTGTTTGCTCGGATTAAGGGTGCCAAGTGGTTCACCAAGATAGATCTTCGTGGTGCGTACAACCTTGTGCGCATTAGGCAGGGAGATGAATGGAAAACTGCATTCAATACGCCCGAAGGTCATTTTGAATACTTGGTGATGCCCTTTGGGCTCTCTAATGCTCCTTCAGTGTTTCAGTCCTTTATGCATGAGATCTTCCGGAAGTATCTGGATACATTTATCATTGTTTATCTGGATGATATTCTGGTTTTCTCGGATGATTGGGATTCTCATGTAAAGCAGGTCAGGATGGTGTTTCAGGTTTTGCGTGATAATGCTTTGTTTGTGAAGGGCTCAAAGTGTCTCTTTGGAGTGCAGAAGGTTTCCTTTTTGGGTTTTATTTTCTCCCCTTCTGCTGTGGAGATGGACCCAGTCAAGGTCCGAGCTATTCATGATTGGACTCAGCCCACGTCTGTTAAGAGTCTTCAGAAGTTCTTGGGGTTTGCTAATTTCTACCGTCGCTTTATCTCTAATTTTTCTAGCGTTGTTAAACCTTTGACGGATATGACCAAGAAAGGTTCTGATGTGGCTAATTGGGCCCCTGCAACCGTGGAGGCCTTCCAGGAGCTGAAGCGCCGGTTTACTTCGGCGCCTGTTTTGTGCCAGCCTGATGTCTCACTTCCCTTTCAGGTTGAAGTGGATGCTTCTGAGATCGGTGCTGGGGCTGTTTTGTCGCAGAGAGGCTCTGGTTGCTCTGTGATGAGACCATGTGCCTTTTTCTCTAGGAAGTTTTCACCTGCTGAGCGGAACTATGATGTTGGTAATCGGGAGTTGTTGGCCATGAAGTGGGCATTTGAGGAGTGGCGTCATTGGCTCGAGGGTGCTAAGCATCGTGTGGTGGTCTTGACTGATCACAAAAATCTGATGTATCTCGAGTCTGCTAAGCGCCTGAATCCTAGACAGGCTCGTTGGTCATTATTTTTCTCTCGTTTTGACTTTATGGTCTCGTACCTGCCTGGTTCGAAGAATGTTAAGGCTGATGCTCTTTCTAGGAGCTTTGTGCCTGACTCTCCTGGAGTCTCGGAGCCAGCTGGTATTCTTAAAGAGGGAGTAATCGTGTCGGCCATATCTCCTGATTTGCGACGTGTGTTGCAGAGATTTCAGGCTGGTAGACCTGACTCTTGTCCACCCGACAGACTGTTTGTTCCTGATAAATGGACCAGCAAAGTCATTTCCGAGGTTCATTCCTCGGTGTTGGCAGGGCATCCGGGAATTTTTGGTACCCGAGATTTGGTGGCTAGGTCCTTTTGGTGGCCTTCCTTGTCACGGGATGTGCGGTCATTTGTGCAGTCCTGTGGGACTTGTGCTCGGGCTAAGCCTTGTTGTTCTCGTGCTAGCGGGTTGCTTCTGCCCTTGCCCGTCCCGAAGAGGCCTTGGACACACATTTCCATGGATTTCATTTCTGATCTTCCGGTGTCTCAGGGAATGTCTGTCATCTGGGTGGTGTGTGATCGTTTTTCCAAGATGGTCCATTTGGTACCCTTGCCTAAGTTGCCTTCCTCTTCTGATCTGGTTCCTTTGTTTTTTCAGAATGTGGTTCGTTTACACGGCATTCCGGAGAATATCGTGTCCGACAGAGGGTCCCAGTTTGTGTCCAGATTCTGGCGATCTTTTTGTGCTAGAATGGGCATTGATTTGTCGTTTTCATCTGCCTTCCATCCTCAGACTAATGGTCAAACGGAGCGAACTAATCAGACACTGGAGGCTTATTTGAGATGTTTTGTTTCTGCGGACCAGGATGATTGGGTGACCTTCTTGCCATTGGCGTAGTTTGCCCTTAATAATCGGGCTAGTTCCGCTACTTTGGTTTCGCCATTCTTCTGCAACTCTGGTTTTCATCCTCGTTTCTCCTCGGGTCATGTTGAGTCTTCTGACTGTCCTGGGGTGGATTCCGTGGTGGATAGGTTGCAGCGGATTTGGAATCATGTGGTGGACAACTTGAAGTTGTCACAGGAGAAGGCTCAGCGTTTTGCCAACCGCCGCCGCGGTGTGGGCCCCCGACTTCGTGTTGGGGATTTGGTTTGGTTGTCTTCTCGGTATGTCCCTCTGAAGGTTTCCTCTCCTAAGTTTAAGCCTCGCTTTATTGGTCCTTATAAAATTTTGGAAGTTCTTAACCCGGTTTCTTTTCGTTTGGATCTTCCGGTGTCGTTTGCCATTCACAACGTGTTCCATAGGTCTTTGTTGCGGCGGTACGTTGTGCCTGTGGTTCCTGCTGTTGAGCCTCCTGCTCCGGTGTTGGTTGAGGGCGAGTTGGAGTACGTGGTAGAGAAGATCTTGGATTCTCGTCTCTCTAGATGGAGGCTTCAGTATTTGGTCAAATGAAAGGGCTATGGTCAGGAGGATAATTCCTGGGTGGCCGCCTGTGATGTTCATGCGGCCGATTTGGTTCGTGCCTTCCACGCTGCTCATCCTGGTCTCCCTGGTGGTCTTGGTGAGGGTTCGGTGACCCCTCCTTAAAGGGGGGGTACTGTTGTGAACTATACTTCTTGGCTCCCTCTTGTGGTCACTAGTGATTTGGCACTTGGATTGTCTTTTACCAGGTTGGTACTCACCTGCTTCGTTAGGCCTGGGGTGTTGCTATTTAAACTTCCTGGATTCTCAGTCCAGTGCCTGGCATCTTTGTAATCAGTTCATTTCTGTTTGCTCCTGTCTTCAGGTCCTGGTTCTTTGCAAGATAAGCTAAGTCCTGCTTTCTTATTTTTTGTTATTTTGCTTTGTTCATATTTTTGTCCAGCTTGTACAATATGTGATTCCTGATATTGCTGGAAGCTCTCACCGTTAGTCGGTTTGGGGGTTCTTGGATATTCAGCGTGGATATTTTGCAGGGTTTTTTGCTGACCATATAAGTCATCTTACTATTTTCTGCTATTAGTCAGTGGGCCTCTCTTTGCTAAAATCTAGTTCATTCTTACATTTGTCTTTTCTTCTTACCTCACCGTTATTATTTGTTGGGGGCTTGTATTACTTTGGGGTCTTTTCTCTGGAGGCAAGAGAGGTCTTATTTTCCCTGATAGGGTTAGTTAGTTCTCCGGCTGGCGCGAGACGTCTAGAATCAACGTAGGCACGTTCCCCGGCTGCTGTTAGTTGTTTGTGCTAGGATCAGGTATATGGTCAGCCTAGTTACCACGTCCCTATGAGCTGGTATTTATGTTTGCAGACTTTTGCTGTAATCTCTGAGATCCTTGCCATTGGGATCATAACAGGCAATATACTACATGGCTCTGTGCTGTATACTACGTGACTGGGCAATATACTACGTAACTGGGCAATATACTACGTGGCTGGGCAATATACTACGTCACTGGGCAATACACTATGTAACTGGGCAATATACTACGTGGCTCTGTGCTGTATACTACATCGCTGTGCAATATACTACGTGGTTGGGCAATATACTACGTAGCTGGCCAATATACTACGTGACTGGCCAATATGCTACGTGGCTGGGCAATATACTACGTGGCTCTGTGCTGTATACTACGTCGCTGTGCAATATACTATGTGGCTCTGTGCTGTATACTACGTCACTGGGCAATATACTACGTGGCTGGGCAATATACTACGTGGCTGGGCAATATACTACGTGGCTGGGCAATATAGTATGTCACTGGGCAATATGCTATGTCACTGGGCAATATACTACATGACTGGGCAATATACTACGTGACTGGCCAATATGCTACGTGGCTGGGCAATATACTACGTGGGCTGTGCAATATACTACGTGTACATGCATTTTCTAGAATACCCGATACGTTAGGATCGGGCCACCATCTACTAGTTTTTATATAAACTGGTTATTGACATTGTTTTCATTGCAGTATATCTATATGAACATGGATTTAGCTGTGTAGCGGTAGCTGTCAAATCTTGACTTTGGTACTTGAAGGGTCATAAAGTTTCTAAAAGCACAATAGTGTTCTAAATTCTGTACAAACGGTGGGGACATAATTTAGATTTTGCTTTATTGTCCAGAGCGCTCATATTACAAATCTATTTGAATTATTTTTAGTTTTTATTTCAGGTTATACAAGCTGCCACTATATTCTATTTGATAGCTTATCCTGTAAGGGGTAAAGGCTCCTGCTGTTGGGGAGTTATATTCAAGTCAGAATTCCATGCCGCAATCACTGTTGTGTTCTGTCCCAGTAGATAGGAACTGCTCCAATGAAAAAGGTCAGCAGAGATTTCATGGAACAGTGACTTGGAAACTTACCAGATGTCTTACTATACATTTGTCCCCTGTACTCGATATTATTTCTTATCACTAAGAGGTTACTTGCTCCACTCGGTCTCTGTTTCTTTTTAATATTATTTCTATTGCATTTTCTTTCTTGGTAGCTATAGGAAAAAAGGAGAATA